>NW_026018715.1:2123867-2129138 GCF_020466585.1 Dendroctonus ponderosae
AATAGAGACAATAAATGACTGAAACCCAGGAATGAATTTGATTTGGAATTGAAACACAGTCAGGAAAGTATATACAATAAAACATAATGTTGGTTAAACAGTTGTTGATTCGGAATTCTATTACCGTAGAACGATGTTCTTGTTTTACAACTTTCGGAGCCATCAAATTCAACCAAATTGAAAGCATCGGAACCTTCAACATTTGCATCACTACACAAACAGGATTGTATAGTAAATCCCCTTAATATGTTGGTTTTTCCCTATTTCATAAGAACCTTGGGCAAGTTCTGACAATTCCCCATACTTGAATAGTTAAGCGCGCTCCACACGCCACCGTGACTTCGCGCAGCAATCCACGCGCTAAAACCGGCTTATTTTGCTAAGCAATTTCGCGGCGCGTGTGGAGAGAGGACATTAGATTAATGAAACACCTGCACTTCTGTTAGTGTTGAGCTATCAACTTGACCATAGCATTTAGAAAATCGTTTATATTGTAATCAAGCTTTCAATAAAGGTAATCGTCGAAAAGACTAAAAACACGTAATACTAAAAAAAAAACACAATTCAGCTTCTTAATAATCAATAAAAGTTACTTTTGACGTAAATTTATGAACGAATGGCAGGATGTTTATTTTTCTATACTTATTCAAAAAAATCTAAGACTGTTCTAGTTTTCCGGTTGAGGATAACTGTAGAATGTTCTATTTGAAAWTTTTAAACAATATATCCTGATAGTATGTGAAKAACTAGTTTGRTTAATCTTMAATAACTTATACAGGGTRAGTTTTTTTCGATGTCTAKTRCAGAGATCTTCGGMACTAGAGCAGTTACGAAGAAAGTCAAATGAMTAAAGAATTGTAGTTTAGAATGCTCTACTCGAAAGCAAATYTATTTTTATAAAATTTGACAGCTGTTAAGAGATATTTGGRAAAACTTATTTATGGTAAATTTTTAAATTMCCCRTAGTTCCGTTRGTATTAATTTRACAGGAAAACATTAAACAGAAAACTTRTGGGAAATTGAATTCCAAACAAATATCAATCGCAGAAGACACTTCTGCAAAATATCTGTCATTTTTGACATACGACACAAATTTTAGTTTTATAAATGGCAAGCATACTTGATTATTGCGTTACCGAATAGAGCATTGTATTACGATTTCTGTGATATATTAGGCACATTGTTAGGATTTTTCGAAGATAAAATGTCTGCGAACAATTTATACTTTTTCAATTTAGTTGATCTAAGTTAGCTATGGAAAATAGTATGACATACAGCATGGTTCGATAGAAACAAATAGTAACAGTATGCATCAGTATTTATTTTGACAAATACGTTAAAGTTGGCAATAACTTTAGTTTACGTAATAAAAATCAAATCATACCAATAATAATTAAAATTTATCTAGAGAAATTTTAATTTTTATTGTAAAATATTATCAAAAAGTCCACCATTATTATCAGTTTAAACATTGCAACGCTTTTAAACTGAATAAGTTGTTTTTCTTGCGGAACGACCATCAATATTTTATAATGCTCTAACAACAGCTTCTTTAAGTGCATTTAGAATTGAAATATTTGTTTTTGTAWACTGTRTTTTTTACGGCTCCSCACAAAAAGACATYCAAAGGTGAAAGATCCGGTGATCGAGGTGKCCATAAAATAGRGCCGTTWCGTCSAATYCAAGCCYCAGAAAATGTTACGTTCAAGTCATTCCGCACTTAAGAAAAATTATGCGGATGAKCGCCATMATGTTSAAACCATKKCACATTACGCCATGTTTCTAAATCTAAGTCGTCCAACCTAAAATCCTGGTTATTCCGAAGGAATTGAAGATACCGAYTMYCATTTATGGTGCMTTCAAAAATAAATGGTCCAAGAGTTTTTAAGCCTACCATTCCGCTCCAAACGTTAAACCCAAATTTAATTTGTGGTCTCCTTTGCTCAACGTGGTAGGAATTTGTTTGATTCCAAAGATGTTCATTGTGTCGATTAAAAAAAAAATTTTACTTCACTTTCCTAAGCATAACCTGTACATTCCGGCCTTAAAAATCGGATTGATCAAATCATGGTATATTGTGAGTGAGTTGATTCAAGTAATACTATTTAGTTTACTAAATTTATTTGAATCAATTAAAAAGTAATTCGTAAAGCATGCTTGAATTATTACCAAGTTCAATTACCTAACTAGAAAAAAAATTGAAAGAAACTACAGCTTTGATTCAAATGTGCCTATTATTTTCAAATAATTGTATTGTCTAGTGGTAAGAAATATTTTGGAAGAACGTTTTTAGAACTTAGCGGATGGATAACGTAAGAAATAATATATGTATATACAATATAAACGGTGTTTACATCTTTATTACATCTATAGGCGTATACATCTTTGTGTGACCAAACACACAAATATGCATTTTACTTCTAATTGCCGCATATGATTTTAGTTCACATAAATATTTGATTATTGAAAATATATTGAATAACTGATTATTGAAAAAAATAAACTATCTATCTTTCATACTCCTCACTATGGATACAATCATGAGATGAGATGGTTGATATGTTTCATTGAAGCCTATAAAGACACAGTAAAATGTATTACGTAATTGAAATTAAAATAGTTGATAAATTTAAATATAAGTAATACCACGTAAATTGAGCATATCAGATTGATTATAAATGTGTTTGAGAAAAAAGTCAGGAAAAGATACACGAGCAAAGAAAAACCAACCACATATCCACCAGGGTAGTACTCTTAGCAACATGAACCTGTGCTTCCCCACCTTACAATGCCTATAAAACAGTTTGAAAATTTGAGAAAAAAATTTTCAGAAATTATTTGATTCACCGCCACCTCAAATGCTGTGAAACCACGGTATCGAAAGACTTTAACTCACTTCACGAACCATCACATTGTTTGAATTAGCCGGCTTATTGATTCCATTGTCCTAAATGCAAAACAATCCCTTGAATCATTTCAAACTCATTAGCCAGCATGTTCACGTGTATAGATGACCTGATAGGTGAGCTAAATACATCAAATTACCCGTAGTAAAGTCGATTAAGCCTCATACATTTATGGAAACCACATGAATCAAAAATGAAGAGTTGCATCATTTATTCAATTATAGAAAATTCCGATCAACCAATAATAAGTTTATTGTCCGTTTTTCTTATAAAGTTTTTTTTATTGTCAAGGGAACAAAACGCCTTTCACAAAGTCATGATGAAAACGGATTTGGGCAGTTCTGCACAAGGCAACTAACAATTGAGCCGTTCAGTACTAAAAGAATGCAAGCTACTAAAAAGTGCAGATTGATTTGTTACACAACCGACAAGAAGTAAACGTGCATGTAGGAGACTTTATTAGATTCTAATTTGTCAAATTACTATTTCCAGTGCTCGACTGATAGATACAATACCAATTCTGAAGCAAGGACACGCGCACATTGATATTTGTTTCACCTTTATAACATTCCCAAATTACATATGGTCAATCAATAAATAAAGCTCTTGATGTTGAATAAAGCATATAGACAAAATTAAAATACTAATTTTGAATCGTATCTAATTTTGCAAAAAGCTGAAACGGTTAGAAATTTATTTTAAATAGTGGTCTGCTAACCCGTTGGCAAATGTAGGTAGTAGTTTGTCAGGTTTGTTTTGCAATATTTCAAGTATTATTTTTATATTATTGTTTCAATATTTGTATCTGGCACCCAAATATCAGCGGTGTTTGTGATGGTTTTGTCTGGCAACATGGTGGTTGCCCATCCTTTGGTGAGCATAGGTTTTGACTGGAAAGGACGAAAAATCCATCCAGGAAATTGAGCCAACGAAGGGGAATCAAGTACCCACGGTATTACAGAGTAGTCGGCCGTTCTTACCCAGGTCAACCGTCGTTAAGACCTGCGCTATCTTCGTGCAGCCTTTTGTAGATTTTTCCGCTTGCTTGGATTCCGCTAGTAGGACCATCAGCTGCCTTCTGGTTCCCGACTGGGGATTATAATCACCCGTCGAGCTGATATTTGGGCGAATCGAGAGCCATTTATTAGATTTTATTGTATTAGGTTCATTTAGTTTCACATTCATTTCATTGTATTTGATTAGGTATTTGAATTAGATCGCAAATCAATCGGCTAGCAAACAGTAACTTGTGGTCGTCAAACCACGTGTTCCTTATTATTTGTAAGCTTTATCGTGAATAATTTCAGTCAGGTTTTAAGTAGATATTTTGGCAGCAGCACACAGAGTTCTAGCTTTGCTGTGAAAGGTAGTGGCGCTTCAACGAATCCACCCTTCGGGCTTTGCACACGACCGCCCAAAATACCTGCTCAAGTAAAACCTTTTTTGCCTTTTTTCTTTTATTACAATTTCAATGACTTTGTTTCATCGTAAATTCATTTCATTAACTAAATAGTTTTCATTAGCGTTATGTTTAATAACTTTGTTTCTGTGAAATTTATCGTGTTGCAAAGCTTAAGAAAAATTGATACCGTCACTGACCCTTTAGAACTGCCTGATCAATTATAAGAAATTATGAACATTACAAGATCAGAACAAACAGTGGGATCGTGAGGCATGTGAAGTACGTGAGTATGGTTCAGATAGCTCTTTGATCACTTGACTGCATTGTTTCAAACCTGAATTAATATTGGCCAAATACCAGAAGAATGGAAACTGTTGTATGTGATACCACTCTATTAAAACGGTGGTAAAGTAAACCGTGATCACTATAGGGAATAGCAGTGATGGTCTCGATCAGCAGGATATATGGCAAAGTGTTAAAGATCAAAATAGAACGACAATACACCGACCACGGAGCCGAAGAACAAGTGATATTTCTTACAAGAAACACTACAGTTGACCATCTACTCTGTGTAACACAATTATTATATAAAATGTCGGCAGTCAACAAGGAGGTGCAATTAGTATTTGTCGACCTAAAGAAAGCATTCGACAGCGTGTCACTGATGAAGTAGTGGCTCTACTGACAACAAGCTTAAATATAAATATTCTTAAAGCAGTAAGAAGCTATACTAAAACCGCCAAATTAAAATCAAAGTCGCAAAGGCGCACTTAAACAGGGGTGCTGCCTTTCACCAACGCTGTTTAAATTAAATCATCTCGAAAAAGTGTTAATGAAATGGAAACAGAACTGTTGAAATCTGGGTATCCCGGTTAATCACTCCACATTGATGTGGAGATTGAGCTTTGCTGATGACCAGATCGTGATGGCACAAGATTCTGATCATATTGAGTATATGACTCG
>NW_026018715.1:2130137-2149805 GCF_020466585.1 Dendroctonus ponderosae
AAAGTTTTGGAATGTCTGCTGTATAGAATGTATGCAGCAACGGGGAAATCACTGTACCTTGTGGTACTCCTGCCGCGATGCGTCTTTTGGCAGAAGTGGAATTCTCCACTTTCCCTTGGATGGTACGGGTTTTTAGGTAAGACGCTATAAGGGAAACTAGGTAGAATGGCAGTGAATGTACGGCAAACAACTTGTACAGCAGGCCTGTGTACCAAACTGTGTCAAAGGCCCTTTCCATTACGAGAAGCATGATTGCCGTACTTTGAAGCTTATTAAATGCTGTATAGGCATCCGTTACGATCTTAGCAGTCTGCAGTGTTGTGTTGTGTCTTGGTCGAAAGCCAAACTGCTCATCCGGGATTAAACTTCGAAGCTCGGCTGCTGCCTGTAGTCTCGATAGGATAACTTTCTCGGTTAATTTGCCGAGGGAGTTCAAAAGGGAAATAGGCCTATAAGAGGAGAGATCAGTAGGGTTTTTGCCCGCCTTTAACATAGGAATTATTACAGCATTTTTCCAGTCTTGTAGGAAATGCTGCAATTTAAGGATTGCTCTGACTATTTGTACTAGTAGCACAATAGTTTTCCGCGGTAAGTTTTTGAGGAGTAAATAAGGGATGCCGTCTGGCCCGGGGACTTTTCGGCTAGGAAGTAGCCGAAAAGTACACGATTGTATCTCCGACGGGGTTGCTATATAGGAATGCAAAATCGAGAGTGGTGTGGGATCTTTCCGTTCTATAAAAACAGCGCTCTGTCTATCTATTTCGTTATTTTGAAGGGCTGGTTGGACTTTGTGTATTTTGTCACTGGTGGTAATGTAACTCCGCCCCTCTTTTTCAAGAGCGGGGACGTGCTCGGGGCCTTTTCCTCGGCGGGGACGTGCTCGGAGACTTCTAGACAGTTTTCACAATGAGTTGTCACGGGGGGTTAGATTGCGTAGCTTTCCGCACAGGTAAAATTCCTGTATGCGGAAATTTCACGCTGTATGTCTGGTGCAAGCTCTGCTGCTCTTATACGATTGGCAGATTGTCTGAATCTTGGCCAACGCTTTCTGATTCGATTTTTCGCCTTGATAAGGTTCAGAATTTCCTCAGGAAGGTTGGCCCGCCGCGGCCTTTTTTGGCCAGAACTTGCTGTGTCTGTTGTATATTCCTTGTCAGACCTTTTACGGCAAGCTCTAGGGCTTCGACATTATCGAGCTGGTTCGAAATACGCGTCAGGTCTTGTAGTCTCTTTCAATATTCGCGAAAATCGAAATTCTCATATCAATATCGAAAGTCGTTGGTTTGAGTGCGCTTTAAATCCCTAATGTCAAGGTAAATGGGCAAATGGTCACTGCTAAGGGCGTCTATAACCACCATATCCGTGAGATTAGTGCGTCTGTCGGAAATTCCGAAGCCAAGGAAGGATGGGTTTCCTCCATTGTGCGGATAGTGCGTTAGGGAATTTGTGGGCGTAACAAGTAGGCCATTGTCGCGAACGTAGTCGGCTAGAAAATTGCCAGCTACGTTTTTGCGTTCAGGGTTAAGAAAAAGTTCATAAGCAATACCCTATTGGTGTAAGCGAGTAGAAGTAGAGTATCACAGTAGGTCAAAACACCACCAGGAAGCTTTACACCAAAGTTCTCTATTACTGACTGCCTGTGTGGCAGTCTCCTGTATGGGATCGTTGCCCTGACCGCTATGGCCACTCTACCCCTTAGACCGGGTCTATCGGCACGCTCAAGCCTGTATCCCCGAATTCTGATTCTGTCTCTGGGGCGCAACCATGTTTTCACAATTAAGGCCACATCGAGGTCCTCAGACTCCAGGAATTGCACGAACTCGTCGAGACGACTCCGGAGTCGACATGAGTTCCATTCCCCAATCCTCATAGGGCACAGTTGACGATATCAGATAAATTTCCAATTGCAACTATAAAAATACATGTCCTTGACTTTTAATTCCATTATGGGATGGCTAGTTTCCCCAATAGAAATTGGAAATTTATATTGGAGAAATTCACACAATTTTAAATCCGATGAAATTCAATTTCGCGTTCTTTCACCCCGAGGGTTTTCAGCATTTTTTTAATTTAAATAACTACGACAATATAAGGGGAGTTCCATTATTTCTGCCTACGATATATTAAAATCGAAACAAGACCAAGCTTCTAAAGTGACATCATCGATTTAAAATTGGGCCTAAACAGTCCGATTTCATTAATTACGTGAAAACATGAGTGCAAACACTTGTCTCTGGTTTACCCTTGTCTCGCTCGACCTTACGTGCATTTTAAATCAAACCATTCGCAACCAATTTTCATCATCTGAGTGTTGCAATAAAGTATTACTGAAACCACTTTGAAATATTACATTGCTTTGATATCTTGGAACCAAATGCATCCCAAATTAATTTATTCACTAATGGGATGCCTGAAAGAGCAAAAATAACTTTCGCAACGTCACACCGCTACCATGAGCAAATAAGCCGATCAAGAGCGTCATGTTTCTCCTTTCTGTTTTAGACGGTCATTAAATTGTTTTTGGTGGTCATTGCCAAAAGTTTTTACGTTCTATTTTGTTGTTTTCGACTGGAAATACGTTGCCATCCTTTCTGTAATTCATTAGTCATAAAATGGTTTGTTTTTTTCTTAGTTGTCGGCTGATTATAAAATTAAAGGTTTTATGGCAACGCCAATTAACGTTACAACGCCAAAAAAAAATTAATTACCTATTCGTTGACTTGACACAGTCACATTTACAAACACATTATTTGCCGAAATTACAGTTAAGGACAATTGCATTTTAATTTGAGTTAGAATCCATATTAGATTAAACCACAGCCAGCATATCTGCTGTAAGGAAGAGAAACTCGGGCGAAACAATAGGGTATTTTATGCATATGTATATGCAAATAATCGTGGTTTACAAAAGGTGCAATAATTGGACTTATTTGAACTCTTGGGAAGTCTCCAGGGAGAATCGCAATAACAACAAAGACCGATTTACTTTATTCGTATATAATCCTGTATTATAACTGAATTTAAATTGGAACAAAGTTTTTGGTCTTCCAACTTCGTACCTTACAGTAAGTTAGGCTTTTTGGGGCTTATTGGTAGAATAGAAAGAATATATAAACATTTTTTGTCATTAGAATTTGAAGATCCAATTTTGACTTGCTCTAAAGTAATATTTCAAAGCAGCCCAAGGACTAATCTTTTCTACGGTTCAAAATGACAAAGAAGTCAGTGAACGGATTGCTAAAACTTGCACTATTCTGTTATAATATACACGGTGATTCACGGTCGATGGCGTATTAGACGTTTAAGGAGAATGCGATGCCCGATCTATCTGCATATTTGTACAACGAGGTCATCGGATCGGCCTAAATTATATTCAGGAATGCGAGGGTGCCTCTTATACCGAAAAGTACATACAAATTTGATATTTTAAATGAGACACCCTGTATATTATTGCACGGTAAGATTGTTTATATATATATATATATACATTATTATTTTTGCATAACTGTTTCAAAGTTGTATGTACTTTTCGGTATAAGCGGCACCCTCGCATTGCTGAAATATTTTAGGCCGATAGAGCATATCCGATGACATAATTAGACAAATTTGCAGCTAAATCGTGCATCGCGTTCTCCTTAAACGTCTAATACGCCATCGACCGTGAATCACCGTGAATCACCCTGTATATTATAACAATTTCGAAAAAGTTTCAAAGTTTAACTTCCATTGCAAAACTCTAAATAGGAAAAATTTTCGATCCAAATGACGGGCGTGGCTGTGTTGTTTATCATAAACAAACTAATACTAAATACTAAAAGTAGGTACCGATCTATAAATTGACAAAGAGTAGAATTATTCGAAAAACCATCTGGCTTGACCGCTAGCCATAGGCGTAGTAAACATCTGTATTAATCGATTTATTCTAAGCATAAAAGGTTCGTTGATTTTCTTACCTTTATCTCTACATTATATGTTTGAAATTAAAAATGCTAAAAAAGAACGCACATTTTTGAAGTCTTTGGCTACGATTCAATAGGCATGAAATATTACTTCTCGGCTTGTATATTCCGAATAACTTACGTCAGTCATTAACAGTCTATGTTGATAAATGTGCAAGATAGGTTAGGATAATTCAGGCCGAATTTCCTGCAAGTGAAACCACTTGCCACCATTTCCTTTAAGTGTAACAGTGTATTCATATCACGATTAACACTTATCATCATCAAAACACGAGAGATTGCTGTATTTACGAGTCTAGCGAGTTCACTTCACCTTACTATAATTTTACTAGCAGATATTCCCCTCAGTTGCGGTGTGGCCATAATGAATGTTTAATTATGTTTTCTTGTAATTCCTACCACCTTAAATTCTTATGAATTTTTTTATGAAAAATTTTAACGCTGTCATTTTAATGACATTTTCTTGTCGCTTATTACAAACTAAAGAATTATAGCACTAAATACATTCATTACTACCGTTTTCCTGCTATTCTGTTGACGCTACTCATATATTTCAAATTGATTACCGAGCCGGCAAAGCATCTTTCATAAGTACCTACTTTTGATATGACTCTGAACCATTGTTGCCCTATCGAAAAGCGCAAACAAATGCATCTGTTTAATCTGAGCCAGCAACAATTAAGACCATTTCAAGTTTGATACATAAAAACACGCACTAATACAGACTTGAAAAATCAGTTAAAGAGTTCGCCCAAACCAAAACAAAAATTTGATATTGATAATTTTTTAAGTAAAACATTTTCTTTTAAATAAAACTGTATTGTCAGATTCAAATATCATTTAACAGTGAAGCTAAGTTATGAATGCATCAACAGCAAATATATTATTTTAAAATTTGAAGTGAAGTGGAATTCTTAGAATTTCTTAAATGTTGAAGACAGAATAGTTTGATCGCACCGGGAATTCTTATAATGGTAGGAAATGGAGAACAAAAATTGGAAAATGTGGCAATTTAGAAACATCCAAAAAATGTTTGATGATGATAAGCATTGTCGCATATTGAACTTCATGTTCGATTTAGGTTATCTAGACGCAGACAGCACGCTACCTGATTAATATTTTCCGATTTAATTTTAGACTTATCTATGTATGTCAAGTTTCTCACTTTAGAAAAAGCCACTATTCACATATGGCATTATACACAGGGTACCTAGCGGTAAAAGTAAATTACGAAACAACTTGCACATTAGACACTTGAATGCTATTCGTTTCGTTTTCGATTTATTTCTGGATTGGGCTAGTTTGGATTTAATTTTCCATTTTAATTTTTCCAAATTTTATCTAATATTTTTGATAGTTTTAAATAAAATTAGTTTACTAAGCGAATATATAAAAGTAAAGAAAATTAAACTAAGAGCTCGGATGCCAACTGGTTTGAGCCCGTGTGAGAGTGCTTAATGTTAGCACACCCAACTCTGTACATTTTAGATATTATTTGTTACTGATGATGAATATTTCCGTGTGAATTTACGCAACTCATTAACTGGATTAGTTTCTCTTAAAGTCACTCTACAACTATTGGAACACAACCATCAGTCGATTACTCTATAAAAAAATATGGCAAAATTAGACACCCACTGCAAATTTTCCGTTTTTAATTTAATCCAATTAATAAAAAAAATATTGCCACCAATCCAAGAAGAGATTAGCAATGTTATAAAACTGTAAAAAACGATAAATGACAGAGCCTAGACAAGATTGATGCGGAATTGATCAAAAAAGGTAGCCAGGATGTCAAAAGAGTGGAGCGGCAGTCGATCAAATATTGGAAAAAATTGGGCGTACAACCGAGAAATTCACCAGATAATGTGTGTATATAACTCTTTGCTTAAATTCGGATTGGGTAAAAAAACATCAAATAATTTCCCTTTATAGACACATTCAAGATTAGAAGCCAAAGATATTCAAAAGACGAAATACAAGGTTAATTCAAAGCAGGAAAAGCAGCAAATAAGACAAAATGTTACCATAAACGATCATAACTTCTTGGTAGTTGAAGAATTCAGATATTTAGGAACAACAATCACTAACGATAACAAAAGGGAAAGAGGAGTTGAAATTCGAATCTAGGCGGGATACAGAGCATTCTTTGAATTGCAACATCTATTAAGGTAAAAACTCGTCGCACGAAGTGCCAAAGTCAAGACCTACAATACGACCGGCAATCGCATACTGAAGCGAAACCGTAGGTACAGAGAAATATATTTAGAAAATAATGATATGGGATCCAAAAATCTTATGAGCTAATATGGCCCATGCAGGGATAATGGGATAAATGAGCAAAAACAACGAGGTAGAGACTATATTCGGAAAAGAAAATTTAGTGAGTCTATACAAAAACATTAATAATCTAATAATCTGAGGGTACATAAACGCGAATAGACAAAGATGGGCAGGAGATGTGATACCAAGTGGGGACGATCGGCTGATAAACAGTGTGTTTTGCCAGAACCCGGATGGAAGAAGATCTATAAGACGTCCTAGAAAAAGGTGGAAAGATGCAGTCAGCGGAGATATGGAGAAGATGGGACTGAGATCGTCGAAATGAGGTAGAGGTTCTACCGGATTGGGGGCAGTTGTAAACGCGGCCAAGACTGACGAAAAGTTGGAACGCCAGTGGAGATGATAATGTTTATTTGTGAAATATTAAGTAATGTGTAAGGCTTTCTACATAGATTAAGACGCTTTACTTAGTAATCGTTAGTCTCAGTTGCATTAAGCAAAAGGATTTAAAAATAGTATTTCACATTTAAAACATTTCTGGCACTTTAAAACTCAAATAAAACGTGAACTTTAAAATTCCTTGTGGCATTACCGGACCATTCATTATTGAAAAAATCGATAAATTACACTGCTCCAAAAAAACGCTCAAGTGCTAATAAGATTGACATGAAGTCTACATATTCCAAAACAAGCATAGTTTTCATCAATCAAAAACAGTGACATTCAAATAAACTCTCATTTCTTAGACAACCTTTCCTAATTAAAAAGGAAACAAAAAATAAAGAAAATTTTACAATTTTCTATAGCTGGTGTCACTACCAAATACAAATCTAATTGTTTCGTGACATCTTTTTGACATATGTAATTTGAACAACTGTGACATACTATTTTTGCGACTAAGGATACGCTTGTTCAAAATATCCCATAGATTATCAGTGAAATACAGGTCGGGACTAAACGCTGGCCATTCCATTGCTAGAAGAGCAAGCTAGAAGATTAATTCTGAACCATTGTGATGCAGGAACGACATAATCTGAATGATCCATAGCCATATGCCTTCAAGTAGTAAGAGTTTCATATATCATTATAAGGTATAATTTATAAATTCGCGATAACACAGGCTTCCGTACTGGTCTTCTTCGTTTTATTTACATCAGTCTGTCGTAATCGCTCTCCAACTGTCTCTCTTGATTTGTAAGGTTTTTCTGAGAAAGACATGATTGTTTAAACGGCACATCCTTTAAATATTATGAGAACATCTGTGTCGTTTGAAAGAAGTAAACTCCATTCCGACGTAATTAGTACAAAAAATAACAGAAGTCTTCGGTTACTTTTTTGAGTAGTGTATTTTAATCGAAGTTCAAATCTTAAATTAGTTAAATGGGTATTAATTAAGTTGGGAAGTTTTCATTCAGCCTCGTTCTCAAAGTGAATCTGTGCATCCTACTTCAAATTTCATTCTAAAAGTTTTCCAGATACAATATTGTTGGAGATTAAACGTCTAAGAGTTATATTTGATGCGGTAGCTTTCTTAATATATTGATATTTTAAACTTTCGTCTGAAAATGTAAGCAAAATAAAGAAAAATTTCAATCTTTATCATTCGTTTTATTGTTTTGTGTGTGTGTAATGTTGTAGACAGTAATATTTTCTTAAAACTTATTGTGTTAAAAAAATCATACCTAATAAAATAAATTAATTATGAATTATTCTGAATAAGGATCATAACTAAAAGAAAAATGTTTGCCATCAAATATGAAAACTGCTGATTCACTAAGACTTTAAGCCAATAAAATTATATATAAAATGAAAGTTTACAGATATTTGTTGCTATACCAAAACCTCAGAAGCCTGGAAAGAAATCATTTCATATCGAATATTCCATGAGAGACATTTTCGCTTTTCGTGAATTCATTGAAAAGGAAACATTGCTGTGTTGTGGTTCGAGGATTCTAAAATTACATTGTTTAAACTCTCTGTTATTTTGCTGAGGTAAAATATAGATTCGGAAAGTCGTCATCTTTGGCACGCACATTGTGTCATTTGTTGTGAAACGTCATTAAATTGTTTTATATTTTTAGATCAGTATAAATACTTTTTATGATGTTCAATGTACCCGGCTTTCCAATTTTGTCAAATTACGTTATAATTAAAAGTTAATGTCTATCAGAAGGCGAGAGGGCTCTGCATATTTTAGCATATTTGCAATTTGCGCAATTATTATTAATAATAATGTAAGATAGTGCAAGTTTCGCTAACCTCAGGCACCCTCAATTAGCAACCGCAAAACCTGCACTTGCTCGGATGTTCGATGGACGAAATTCTTTTCTTTATTAATAATAATGCTATTTTTGAACTCAATTCCTCAATTCTTAGTTGCCATTTTTCCAATCCAGCCTAATACAAAATGCATTGCTGCTAAGAAGAGCTTTGCCTCAAAAAAGATAAAATGTTGTCCTTGTTCCGCTATGTGAACATTTTGGAGATGTTGAGCACTTATCAAAACACCACATCACCAATAATTTGCAAAGTTCACAAAAGGTATAGAAGTACTTAGGTTTACCATAGAACTTACTAAAATAAAACTTTTAAAAACATTCTTAAGATACAATAATTTGTTGGGATTTTAAAGCAGATTACCTTGTAAAAGGTCCAAGTTGATTATTGCGTTCCCCTTTAAGCTCCATGGACAACAAACAAACCAGTATTAAAGCAGTAATAACTGACTAATTACGAAAAATTTGGTATTTTCCACTAAAATTTGCTATCTGCCTACTCACACTTAGAACAATAACAGCGCGATTATTTGACCCTAAATTATAAATAGGTTTTGGCAAGCAGTGGGTTTTGCAGTAAAGTCTGGAATTGCAAAAAGTCGCACGTAATATCATAATAATAGAATTTTTTAATTTACAAGGAAATGCGTAAATAATCGGTACATGGTAAACATTGTTTTGTTAGACGCTATGTCGACAAGAATACAACAAATGATATGGAGAGTAAATATCAGCAAACTATAAGCATATGAGAGAAACCCACCTAATATCTCATAACTTTCACTTATCAGTAACTGATGAAATACTATCTAGATTCAACCATCTCTACTTTGCTTGCGAGGGGAAGCTAGTGTTTATTTGACATATTTTGCTTATGCTAATTAAATACATTTCCGACTGAAGACATACATTTAGTTTTGAAGCGATACTATGGCGCAAGCAATCATAACCAGATATACATTTTGATCTCAAAATCGTGGATTTCCGGCTGTAAAACCACGAGATTCCCGTTAAATTGCAGAAAATGTTAACGTGTTGTTAAAGAACAACAGGTTCAAGTCAGCACCAAAGCTGCGGAAATGATAAATTCCGTTTATTCCGAAAATAAATTTTGTTTGCAATTGTACCTATTTTGAAATTGAAACCGTAAGAAAAATTCTTAACTGAACCCCGTCCAAAGCCAGCAAAACTGTTATATACGCACACGTTTCTCTCCACTTGAAAACCAAAATGGCTTGAAGTAAATAAGTGACAAAAGGTGATGTACAGGGTATCCAGGTAGAGGCTCGGGAAACATATTGTAACATAGTAACGTGTTTACGACGGTTTTTTTTGTAAATTTTCCATAGCAAAAGAGTGGAAGACAAATCAATTTCTAATATTTACATTTTAATAACCATTGAACCATTTAATCTTTGGATTGGTCTATTTCTCAAATGGTTTGAAAGAAAGTCTCTGAAAAATGGTTAAGTGGTTTGGATTTCAGCAAATAAAGCAATCATATTTGCAATATGGTCACACTTTCCGTTATACAGGAAGTAGGTAACAACTTGCTTAATTTTGAATTCTACTACAAATTCTAAATACCTAGATTTCATGTCCTAGATGCATAATGCATTAATTCAAAGTGGAACCGTTTTTGATATATTGGAAATGTTATGTCCGGAACTAGAGTTCCAAGCACGGGAATAATTAGTATTTTTTCTTATAAAGAAATATGTGTTACTTAATTTGCGTCACATGACCTGATTGAAAAAACTTACTTTAATAGCATTTAGATAACATTTTAAAAACCTTTAATACAGCGTTTTAAAAAAATTAGTTCCAAAATGAAATTGAGAAAACTACCCAAAATAATAGAAAATTTTTAAATCCCCAAGAAAATACGCCCGAGATCAATTTTGAATGACCGACACCGAGACAATTTTAGAATATGAATTTCACTCGCTTTAATTTTTTTTCGAAATTCTAAACAAAAATTGCTTTCAGTAGATTAAAATGCAATATTGTTCAGATAGCATTCAACTTCAGATCATATTTGATTGAAGATCGTATCGTACCGTATTGTATAAAATATATTGGCTAATGTCTATTTTATAAAAATTATTCATTTTAATTTTTAGCGAATAACTCTATTCAAAAATTAAGAAACTGTCACTAATTGAATTAATTAAGCATAATATTCATAATAATACAGCATTAATATTGTAGAAATATATTCCAAGTAATATATTCCCTCTAATTGGTACTGTGTTTCCAGTAGTCATACGCTTTAAATTATCCGTTAACTTCACAAATCCGGTATTACATTTGAATATAAATTGGAATATTTGAAAAGATAAAGTTTCGAAAACGTACTTACTTTTCAGTTCTTTGTTCCTTGGCCAGTAAGTATCCAATCTGTAACAAAAATTGTTGTGTTAGTGCCTGTCTTTTCTCACAATTTTTGTAGCTGCGGAAATTATGTAAGAAACCTTTGTGAAGGTAACTACAGTTTCGTCATTCATCCGGAGTCTGTTATACGACTGATTTGATGACTAGGAAAATGAAGTTATTTCATTCGTTAGGTGTTGGATATGTTAATTTTAACTTTGTTACTGTGTATTGTATCAATATATTATGAGGCGATCTGGTACAGATAACAACAGAGCCACTGCTTAGTGTATTTTATTAGTATGGATTTGACGCTCTTAAGATGGTCCATTTGGTCAAGAGTGCTCTTAGCTACTTAGAATGGAATTGCTATTACATTTTTGCACAATTGAAGTGGAATGCTTGTCTAATCTACTATTCCCACCAATATATGTATTGATAATATCAAGGAATTTTTGTCTATTCAAATAAACCTTACAAAAAATTCGTTTTTTTTCTTGTATCTTGGCCTGTAATTTACATCGGCATTTTCGATTTCCCCCGCAACTTCACCTTCCCCGTAAAGTCACGTTGCTAATTCTGCACGGAAGGTAAAAGTAAAAAACTAACTTCAAATTCGTATCACTGACATATTGTTTAACACATATTTGCCTGGACGCATATTTGCTGTTGACATTTTTGGTTGAAAATTTACAGATAGCTAGCTGGTTTAAGCTTAGGCGGCAAGAAGGGGTTGGCAACTTTTTATTTGTAATGTTTAACTATACTGATTTTTCAACTAACCATGGAAAACTACCTAAAATAAAAGTTGCTTTTATTGAAATTACATTTCTATTATATTTGGTTCTTCTCTATAGTTCCTTCTTTAGTTCTTCTTTAATCGTTGTATTAATTAAGGTATGAAATAAAAGGATTATCGATTTCAAACTAACTTTAGTTGACTGAAGCTTGGGAATTACATTTAATTGAAAGTAAACAGTCAGGACGAAAAGGCTTTTCAAAATCAAAATATCATAAATAAGATGAAAGCGTTTCATATGACTAGACCTACATATAATCGAATTAGCTATATTTTAACTAGTAAAATTAAACAGCAGAAATTTAACAATTTATTTAAATTAAATTTTTGAAAACTAATTCGATTTATGTAAGTTCGAATTAAATTACACTAAATAGCTTATTAAATTATATTGAAGAATAACTTCAATCTAATAACTTTTGTGTCCTTACATAAACAACCGGAGCTGATATACAACCTCAACTGACGTTCCGCGATGATTTGGAACGGCTTATGTACGGCAACACATTTAAAGATATTTTAATTCACATTAACATACGCAGGGGGTCGGATGGGAAAACGTTACTCATAAAAAATATGGTGACTTTTTTTAGACGGTGAAATACCCGCCGCGGGCCTCGTAAAGCTTTAATCATTAATAATAATAAAAAAAATAAGTAGCAGTTAACTTGAATATAAAATATTGCGAAAAATATTTTTTCGGCGTTTTGAGTCACATTGTGTTCGCTTACAGACCATTTCAAGCATGTAGCTAAACTAATTAAAACTACTGAACTGCCTGACTATAAAATCCTTCTGATTTTGAATTGTTGGGAAGATAGTGAAGGTTGATGTTTAAAATTACCCTGTTTTCGAGGCAAATTTGATAAAAAGTTTCGTAATACTCTGCGTTCTTTTGCATTATACAGTGCGGCCGTTAATAGTTCTGGTATCTGGGGAATTGCTTATACTATAAGCCTTATAGTATTATTTTAAGCTCCAGTCCTCACTTTTAGAAGTACGATTCTTACTCTTACGCCTAAGTGTAAAACAAAGGGTTTTTTAAACTGAAGTCTGGGCCATACCGAAAGGAATCCTTAGAAGTGAACTTTATTTAAATCAGGTCTCAGGTCTCCTCAACTCCACAGTTCAAAAATTCTCAGAAAGCTGCAAAAAAAATTAATGATAATTTCTCAATAATTCCAACTCATCCGCCAGAAAGGACCGGCAGTGTAGTTAAAGAAAACAGGCTGGAAGAATATCTGGGTCGGAAGAGAAACAAATTCCGATTGTCACAACAGTGGCAAATAATCCTCAGCTTGCTACGGCAGAGGATTCCGATGAAAACAATTTTTCAAGACTAACGATAAATCTCAAAATCTGCAAAAATAAAGGTTCACCCCTGTAAACGTATAATGTTACACCAATTGCATTGAAGATTACGCCGACCCTACTGGGTGAAAGTTCTGTCCCTTCTGTTCAGTCTGTTCTATACACAAGAAGCGTTGGTCTTAGGAACGAGTGAAGTGAAACAAATACAATTTTTCAAAAGAAAATATCAAGATATAATATGCAATATTATCCAGAGATTAATTCACATAATTTTCGGGAGGGTCACATTCAAACTCTTAGGAAAATTAATGTATGGGCGCATGGGCAGGAAATTTAGGAAAAACATTTTTGAGTCTATAAATCAAAAGGCAGACTTATCTGGTGTGTTTTTAAAATTCCTGTTTTATTTGGATCTTCCTCAAAAAATTGTTTATTCATCAGGTTTAAGAAGTAACGTTTGAAAATGTAGTTATCATTCAACAGCACTTCACTCATATTTGAGAGAAGCTGGAATAAGCCCATGTATTTCCAGAAGAGTGGCTTGGCTGACGTGGTCCGTTGGAATGGACAGTTGATGTGACTCCTCTGGATGTTTTTGGAGTCATCTTAAATCCAAAGTCTACGTTACGCAAACTTAGAAGGTATTTTCAAAATCGTATAGATAATATAAATTAAACTTGGTTTCTATGTAATCAAGCACCAAAACCCAACCTGACAAATGTCTTGAAAACCTCATCATGAAACGACAAATAATTTTTTTTTCTCATAAAACTTCAATGCAAAAAACTCACCCTTCAGCAATTATCAAACGGAAAACTATTGCTGACTCCAACAACCACACTTGCAGTTACAATTAAATGTAACCGGGGAAACAAGCTGGACATGATTATGAAGTGAACTTTATCTACCCCAGAAAAATGATTTTCAAAACTTCTTCACTGAAAATCAAAACTGTTGGCAACAATTCGAAAGCTTCAACTTCGAGCTCCAAATACCGGACATCACGATTGCTAACCTACCAGAAGACGAAATCAATGATGCATGAGAAAGCATAGAAAAAAACTTTATTCTCTATTTTCTCAAAGAACTAAACTTAACTAATTGTGCGGAAATGAGAAAAAATATGAAACTCATGCATCTCTCGCGCCTACGCAAGTTTCGTCGAGTGGTGCAACAAAGATGTTTTTTTAAGCTTCGTTGTTTTAGTATCCGGAGTAACTTTTATAATAATAACGAAACAGGTGCGGCTGTAAAAATTTGAAAATATATATCGTAATTAATTTTTCCGATACTTGGATTTGGATTCGTCGCTTGGGTGATCAAAAAGATTAAGTAGTTGTTGGGTTTTATCGTTTCGCGCAGAAGAAATACAGTCCACTTTTTCTACATGCCGACACTAACTATTAAACATTGTGCACATTTAATTGATCAAACTTGAAAAGATATATCAATTTCTCTTTGCAAAATCTTAAGGAGCGAGGGCTTATATGCTAATTACCCTTGCTAACCCTAAATATGGGTTATTCCCTCAATTCTTAAGACACATGGGCATACTCTAGCAAATGCTTCTTTTCGGATAATTAGATTAAGCGACACTTGGAAATCTGCAACTATGCATTTATTGATAAGTTCTATATTGTTGAGGCGGATTCATTTTTTTTAATTAAAATTAAAAATCAAAATTAACACCACACAATAGTAAAACACCACATTTTTACGGAGTTCCAAAAATTCACAAAGTTAATATTCCTTTACGACCAATAGTTAGTAGTATAAATTCACCTACACATCCCTTAGCCAAATATCTTTTAAACTTTTTAAATCCCCTAATAAATAACACAACTTCCTATATTAAAAATTCTGAACATTTTTTACAAAAATTATCAGACAAAGACATAAATCCAAACCATATTCTAGTAAGTTTTCATATTGTTAGTCTATTCACTAACGTTCCTGGTGATAAAACTTTAAATATCATCAAACAAAAATTACAAAATGACGTCAATCTTAAAGAACGTACACAACTAAGCATTAACACCATTATTGAACTTTTAACAATATGTGTAAAGTCAACTTATTCTCAATACAATGACAATTTTTATCAGCAAAATTTTGGAATGGCTATGGGGTTACCACTATCTCCATTTTTCAGTCATTTATTTATGGAAAATTTTGAATCAACTTTCATTAATAATTACAAATTTAAACCAATAATTTGGTGGCGTAATACTGATGACGTATTCTCCATTTACAGTCATGGCGAACAAAAACTTGATGAATTTATATCTTATCTGAATAATGAAGAACCAACAATTAAATTCAATATTGAAAAAGAACAAAATCACCAAAGTTCTTTTCTCGATATACTGATTCAAAAAAAATTAGACAATTTCGAAACCTTGATCTATAGAAAACCTACTCATACTAACCGATATTTCAATTTCAACTCAAATCACCCGATAATGGTTAAAAACGGTATCGTGCAAAGTCTATATGACAGAGCAAAAATAATTTGTAATCAATCTAATTTTTCCAAAGAAAAACAATTTATAAAAGAAATTTTAAATTTCAATAATTATCCAAATTCTTTTATTGAAAAATGTTTTAACGAAATTGAATTCCCACAAACAAAACAAAATTAAAATAAACCTATTACAAACCTTTTTATTCCATTTATTCCAGGACTTCCAGATCAAATTAAACGAGTAGGTAAAAAATTTAAGATTAGGACTTTCTTGATATACCTCTTGGATACCTTATCACAAAATTGAAAATATAAAAAATGTAATTTATAAAATTCCTTGCGAATGCAATAAATTTTATATAGGATAAAGCTCAAGACCATTACATAAAAGAATCAAAGAACACCAATCATACATAAGAAATACAGAATATTATAAATCACATATTTGTCAACATGCATTTGATAATTGCCACAAAATTCAATGGAATAATTCTACAATTGTAACAAAAGAACAATCTACAAAAAAACGTAAAAGTAAAGAAAGCGCACTAATTTTACTAAATCAAAATAATTGTGTTGCTTCATGTTTATTTAATTTAAGTCATACATGGTTACCTATGCTAAAATCTGAAGTAGACCAGAGAAACATACACCCAAATTAAATTTGCACCAAAATTATTAATTAACATTACCTTTATTAATTTAAACAATGAGATTAAGTCAAAGTCACATAACTGACAATTTGCACAGACGAATTATCAGAGCGAATTTTCATATACAGTATTATGCTACTATTGTTACACAATTTATTAACATACCCTTTTTTAGGTTCATTTGATAACGATAGCAGAAAATAGCTATCAGAACGTCAGGGTAATTTTTCAAATTAATTTATTTTCTAATTGGAATTTTCTGTTACAGCTTGAGCCTAAGTGTGTCGCAGGATACCCTCTAGGTGATAGTTCTTGATTAATTTTTGATAAATAATTCGTTCTTATTGCGAAATAGGAGCACTATTTATCAATCTTTTTTAAAGACAAACATTTTTGAGGCGAAATACCCAACAAGAAGTTTAAAAAAATATATGCATTTATTATCTACAAAAGCAGAAAATATGGCTATATTTCACATTCAAGCGAATAATACTAGATAGTTGCAGTAAATAAATATAATGTAATGAAACCATAATACATTGCGAAACAAACTTAAAAATATGATTTAGGAAGCAACACATCCTACGTAAGCAAGTATCTTTTTTGAAAATAGTAGATATTCGTTAAACGCTAACACGCCAAGAACAAAAGAAAACGTAGGTGAGCTTTCAATCTTACTCCCTTTTCTAAATGTAAATTTTATCCATCCGGACCCTTTTTCCTTTGTGTAACCTTTAATAAAATGTTCTGAATTGACCTCGGGGTCAAAGGCAGTGACCTTTTCTCCCTTCGTTTCGTATTTCTTGTATCTGATCACTGACTGGGATTAAGGTTTTGGGTCAGAATTTGAGCTTCGTAAATGAAAAAGAAATAAGGCATAAAACCTACGCAGGTGCCGATTTAAAACTGGCTTGAATTTAATTTCCTTAAAAAATAATTATCAATAAAGATATCCTTCGCGCTCACTACTAATGAGAAACCTATAAGAATTGATAAATATATTGATATCGTTGCAAAGTGTTCCATTCCATTAAGCCTTCTTTAACAACTTCAATGGTATGAATCTAGTGGTAAAAGAAACCTAATGTATATTGATCATACACCACTTACTTGAAAAAGTAGTCGCATGCTGGTTAACTCTTTACATAAGAATGCAAATCGATAGATACGAAAATATCGCCTAGCTTTACATAACTGAAAGTGCGATTAAATAACGGATGGATTACAATGACGAAATTAAATTATCCGTGAAAAACGTAATGTTCTGGTGGGTTAAAGCATGACATTTTATTACAATACACTATTTAATCGTTATGTGGTCAGCGAATTAAATATTTTTACTCGATAAATGTGAATACGGCTATTTCTTGGATGTTGTAGACTTTTAACCGTATTCGCAGCGACTTTATTGACGAATTGAAATTATATCTGTGCCATTATAGCCCAATTGCATCATACAGCGAGTCTTAGATTATTTGGAGAAAAGCTCGGACTTGGCCATTTTTGCTATGCCAAATTTATTTTGCGAAACCATGCCGAAAATGTGCGTTCCAGATAATAATTCAGGAAGGAACAACATTTTTCCGGTGAAGCTACGGTCTGTTTGAATGATTAAGTGAACCGACAAAATTTTCAATATTGGGAAACAGAATATTGGATATATATATTGGATGATGGAGGTTCACTGCTAGTACCCTCAAAAAATAAATGTGTGATTTGGATTAGTGCGCAGAAGAGTAATATAACCGTTATAAAACATAGTAAAACAAAAATACCACCAGCTCACTATCAATGAAAACGGACATCTTCCAATCTAATTTTGCGCAAGAAAGGAGATGAGGATCAATAACACATATTGCCTGCACAAAGATCAGCACAAGTATACGTTCAATAACTCTAGAGGCCAAAGATCAATAATCCATTTTATCATCACCAACAGAACACTCACACCATATCAAGTACTCGATGTTAAGGCCCTAACTTCAGGCAACTTAGGGACAGATCACAATCTTATGCTGTGTAAGTTACCAATGAAGCAACCACAAACCGGAAACCGCCAATAGACATAGAAAAATATGACATGGAATCAGACAGCATTCGAAAACTGTACGAAACCAGATTACTCACCAGACCAGACTACTACCACACCATGGTTCTGTCAAGAAGTTAAGAACTGCGCAGAAGTAAAGAGGGAAAGCTTTCTAACATACAAGTTCTCCCTAACAAAGGAAAAACACCCCCAAATATACAAATCTAGAACAGAGTCAACTCAAGAAGCAACGCGATCAAAAGAGAACATTATGCTAAATTTACAACCAACATGCGCCATGGCCTATATGGTGCCCAAAGAAAGGTGTGGAAGATGCTTCAAATCAGGAAGAAACCCGTAAATGAATATACACAGGTTAAAGGAAGTGACTACAGAGGTATAGGAGAAATCATTCAGGAAGCTATATGATGTCGAGGACACACAGGTGGCAGAAGGATAACAGACAGCATCCAGCGCAACATTTACCGAGATGGAAACTAGGACAAGATTTAAAAAAACTAAGTAACAGAAGAGCTCCTATAGAACACTACAAACAGAACGCAAAACAGAGCTGAAGAGAATATTACATCTAGCACCCCCCCCACTCCAGGAGCAATTAGATAGGCAGAAAGCTTTAGTCCATGTTTATTCAAACTACGAAGTAACATGCATGAATTTGGGATACAGAATGAACAATGGGTTATCAGCATGGTCTGCTACGCCGACGACACTAAATTATTCGCAGAAAGTGAGAATGATCTACAGCGACAGTCATTTAAGTTTTATCAAATCAGTCAGCAGCTCAATATGGACATATCCATAGGTAAGACGAAAACCATGACCATCGCTAGGGAACGAATGAGATGCAAGCTTGTAATATATAATTAACCCAAAGAGCAAGTAATGCAATTTAGGTACCTGGACCTAAATATGTCCAGCTCTCACCACTTGGTAAACGACCTGAGAACCCAAATTAACAAATCCGCCATAATATCAGGATGTCTAAAGGAAACTGTATGGGCTAATCCTTATATGCGAAAGGAGGCTAAGATCAAAATATGTAAGATATGCAGGCCAATAATGAGATATGGAGATAGAAGCGAGAGAGGATCCAAACAAGTCGCCGAAATGTCAGTACTGAGAATAATAGCAGAGAAAACAAGAAAAGACCACGTACGAAACACTGACATTAGAACACAATGCGGCATACAAGATGTGGTGAGATGGGGAATGCAGACGAGAAGGGAAAGCATGTGAAGAGAATGACCGACGATAGACTAGCACGCATTGTACTAGAGGAAAATCCAGCAGGGACCCGTCCACCCGGGACCCTGCTAAGACCACCAAAGGGTCGGAGAGACAGCTGGCAGGTCACATCTCAGAAAATATTACAGAGGCAAGTTCGGAATCAACAGACCATCTAGTTCTCGAGTAAAAGATCAAGGGAAGAAGGAAACTACGAGGTAGGCAGAAATATAAACAGAACTCCTAACTGAAATGATTGTTAGCATGTTAGCATAT
>NW_026018715.1:2149855-2175934 GCF_020466585.1 Dendroctonus ponderosae
CATATGAACATGACAATGACATCATTGAAAACCAGCATTTACTCGCATAGAAAAGGCTACACGAGAAGTAGGACTCAATATGAACGATGCAAATACCAAATAGATGTGCGTAACAGATAGGGCGCAGATATTGAATAGGACAGAATGTAACAATACGTGCTTAAAATTTTGAAGGAGTGGAGCGTTTCAAATATCTAGGAGCTACAATTACAGCCGCGATATCGATGCCAAGAGGAAATAAAAGGCAGAATTCACGTTGCAAATCTATCTAAACAACTTTTTTAAGTTCAACAGCATCTCAATAACCTAAAAGGTGAGCGGCTATAAGAGCATTCTAAGAACAATATTCGCTCATGGATGGGAGACATGGACAATGAGTAGTGGCTAATGAAGAAACTTAGGCGTTTCAAATGAAAAATTAAAAGGAAACGTTTTGGTCCCTATCACGACCCTTGAGCAACCAGCCTCGCATCAGGAAAAATGCCGAGATTAATCAGCTTTATAGCCACGGGGATATTGTCAAAAAAATTAAGTCTCAGCGTCTAAGATAGTACGGGCATGTCCATGCGATACAGATGATAGACTGATGAGGCTGATATGGGAGGAGAGACAGTCGAGAAGAAGGCCACTTAGGAGACCACGCCGGTGCTGGAAATCATCATAAAATCACATGAAAGTAGATTTCACAAGAATGAATACATAAACCTTTTGGAGGACCAGGAGGCCTGGAGGATCATCGTGCAGTGGCCAAGACCCACACTGGGTTGTAGATCTACTTTGCATGTATGTATTCAGCAAAATTGAATTTACTCGTAAAATATAACAGATATACCTATCTGTTTGAGATATATATATATTGAGACATGCTTATTTTGACAATTATTACGGTCACCTTGTAAAAGAAAACCCAAATATTTTTCATCACAAATATTATTATAGTACTTATTAGATTTTCAAATCTCGCCGTGTAATCGCCCGTCTTATAGATAATTGTAGGATTTCATAATTGCTGTTTCTCATAATATAGGTAATTAAATCATATGTAGATAACATGTGGCATAAAATAGAGAAAACTACACAAATAAACTTGGACACCAACCACGATTGATTTAAAAACAAATACACATATACATTTCACTAAGGGAAAGAGACATGTCCCACAGTAAGGCTCAGCAATCTCCAACTGTCACAAACAGTACACATAATATATTTCGGAATCCATTTAAATAGGAAAGTTGCATGAATATACGTCATTCTCACTAAGAAATCTAGAGTTGGGACTTTGGGAATTAATAAAATTTTATCACGGTATGTAAGCAATTTCTGGAGAACGGCGGTGTTGTGTATATGATATGCCGAGGAAATTTTAAAAGTATGCATGTAACGCAATAATTAGAATCATCACTCGATCATAAAAGACTTGGTCACCTTTTAAGAGGACGTCTGCACTTTCATAATTTCCTGTGACGAAATCTACCCAGTCGCCCATTAGAGCATCACCGGTATACGTAAATATCGATCTGATCTAACTGTACACCTAACTATAATTGCTAACTGAGATTTTAATTTTTGGCTCTTGGCCATCAGCATAGCGTGGTTTTCAGAAAACGCAAGCATCTCAGTAATTTTCCAAGGTCTGGAAAAATGTATTTCTTTCTTCAACGTCTGACTTGTGTTCCATTCTAGGAAACAAAAACTTCGCCATATATAGATGTCACAGATTCATCTATTTATTTTATCCCTATGCTAATCGCCAGTATTTTTTCGATTTTCGAGCTACATGACATGTTATTACATGTTATTACACGTTCAACATAACATCCACCGTATAAAGCCGGCGGGATATTATAAGGTTGAGCTTCCATGCCAATCTAAAGTTATTCTGCAAGCCGAAAATCATACAGCACTCTATTTGTTCTAGCACAAATCCCTCTCTTTACCAGCTTAGAATTAAAAGTGAGAAGAAGGGAGAAAACGTAGAAAAAATGAATGTAATTTGCACTACTCAAAATACTATTACCAACAAACTAATTAAACATACCTCTCGGGTGGACTTCCCGTTCCATTTATAAATCAGATTAAACCGATCCACGAAAAGTCCTACTAACTGAATGCCTTCATTTAATCTAATAAAACTCCGGTGGCTACAGTTATTTTCACATTGCGGGCGTTGGCAAAGGCGTAATAATATCGATTTTCCACCCTTAAGACACGACCCCGTTTTCCAGCATTACTCAACTGTGTGTTTGTAAGGTTCAATTCCAGCTTTTTGAGCGTTATTATTTTCGCTGCTAACATAGGTAGGTTTTAAAACTTTAGCAAGGTTACGGTTACCGTGAGATTTGAAACAACGCCCCAGCCCTTAGAAATAAAGCCTTTAATTTTACGATTTGGAAATAAAACTGATAATGGTTAAAAATGGAGCCAAACGAAACTTTTCAGAATTACATCTACTGTTAGGCATTTCGAATTGAAACAATAAATTGTCAACTGCACAATTAATTACGTGGGAGACGATCTTCAATTCGCTTAAGATTTTTACAAATCAATCACAAACTAAACACGTTGTATGAAGGATGGATAATATGCCCACAGTTGGACTAAACTAGTCCCGGAAATTAACACATTATTAGTCAGATATGCGACACTAAGGTGTTAAAACCGTCGACTATTTCAAGTTGTTTTTTTCCTTGAATTTCTCGCAACAGGAAAGTGAGTTTACTGTTTGACTAAGTTTCTGCATCTTTTTATCAACCCTGTCTCGCAAGGATGTTTGCCCTACGTACGTACGTAGTTAATAACTTAAATTGTTTTATTTTAATATATAATTAAACGGAAATGCTTATTGCTGTAATTTTCACTACTTTAATGTTTTTTTTTAAATCTATTTTAAAGACAACCAATCACCAAGTGCCATAAAAGGCAAATATGTAGAGCAGGTCTTCTCGATTAAATAGGACAGGACTGTGGCAGTAAAAGTGAAATCAGAAGACGTATGAGCACAGGAAAGGAACTGCTACAAACGATGAAAGAAAGGAAAACACAGTATCTTGGCCATATTATGAGGGGCAGACGATACGAAATCTTGAAACTCATCGTCGAAGGGAAGATTCAGGGAAAGAGATTCATCGGAAGACGCCAGAACACTTTTCCGAACAGCTGTTTCCAATAACACACTGGCTATTTGAAACGCCAACAGTCGTTAGGAGACGGCAAGATAAGAAGGAGAGGAAAAAAAGACAACAAACTTCTTTGCTACGTATATCCATCATTTTGACGATCACGATATTAAGTATACCATTTAACAGTAATCTGAAGAATCCTGGCCTGAGAATTTATGAAACTCCGGCGCAAATAATAGAGGAAAACACTACGATCGTTCTATCAATAGTTCGTATTTTAAATAATTTCTTCACACATTAATAGAAGTATACAATTTAGAATACTGCATTTCACAAGCGAAATATTAAAATTTATTGATACACGGTTTGAGGAAAGCTTGTAAGCTTGCATACAAACTAAATACAAATTTGCTATGCTGAATTGGCATTTGAAGCTCAATGTTACAAACCAGCTTATGCCGCAATGCCTGTGACTTTTCAGATGAACGCAAATATTACCTTATTTAAGTTAGAGTTTCGTTCAGGACCGATCTCTCATTATTGAAAATCAGCTAATTCTCCTTTTATTATAAAACTTGCTTCGTATTTTCCACTTTTCTGACAATTGGCGCTAATTTAGAAATATGTACAGGATGTTCCCAAATCCAATTCTGCAAGAATGTAATGCAATACAAATAAAACATTTCAAACTTGCTTAAAGTTGCGAACATTATCTAGTTACGTTTCTTTTGATTTTTTTTATGGAAAGAACCGCGACAAATATGCGTCTAGGCAGACAGTGTTGACCACATCAACACGCGAAACCTATTTTTGTGGTTAGTTTTTAAAACACTCTCTTAAAAACTTAAAATGTTTAACAATGTCCAAAGTGCGCCAAGGAGAAGTGTGCGGCAACGTCATATTCTGGATCAGTGGTTTCCAAAGCGGTCTCTACTACGGACACCAAAGGGTCCTTTGGATCATTCCGGGGATCGATTTTTGGGTCCCTGGACAACATCAGGATTCTGCGCAAGATTTTATACAAAATGATACAATAGAACCCTTTTGTAAGTGGTCAAACTCAGAGCTAATTCAGGTGAGTACATACAGGAGCAATTTAATAACGAGGATTCAGGGTCGTCATAACCCTCGCCACAAAAAAAAAGAAACCGTCTTGAAATTAGCACTCGCAGGGATTTGAAGTTGCTACTCACAAACTTTGAGCCGAACATAAATGCAATGTACAAATGTAATCACATCAATTTCATCCATGTTTTAAATTATTTTAAAATGTACCATTCAAGACATCAAAGTTAAATTTTTAATTTTACTATTATACATTTCTGCAATTTTTTACCCAGGGTTCGTAAGAACATTTTGACTATGAAAGAGGGTCCGTGGGCAAGTTTTGGCTATTAAAAGTGGTTCGTGGGCCAGAAGAGTTTGGAAAGCTCTGTTCTAGATCAAAAGCATGTGAATCCATGATTCTTTGTTGATTACAAGCAAATTGATTCTTGTGTGAAAGTCAAAGGTGCCTAATTAGCTAGAAGTGGTAAATTAAGGTTCCGAAGCAAAGTTACGAAGTTCTCTGACAAATTGCTCAGTTATGTGGCAAAACGAATGTAGTGAGTGTATGCATTAAACTCAGGTATTTATAACAAGGTTTTGGAAATTAGGATGAAAAATTAACTTTTGAAGGTTTATTGCGTCTCAGGTGATTTGAGTGATGCGTTTAAAGTTCGATTAATAAGAAAATCTATTTTCTTTACTTCCACCATTTAGTTTAATCTGTTGCCGCCGTTGACTTACGCATTAGTGCTCTCTGAATATATAATTTTCAGTGATAATCGATTTTTTTACTTTTTATCTGTACTCCCTGAATGGACCCAGGCAACACTCGGAAACAGCGCGAGCTTTAAATCACCCTGTATAACTTATATCTATTAGGCAATTAAGCAACACATAGAAAAAGCTTTCTACTTTGCTATATTACAGGAAAATTGATTTTTTAAATGGTAGAAAAATGTAATGCAGGAATAAATAAAAGTCAATACATGTTTTCAGTATGCTAAAACCGCGATTTTAAATATAGCATTCAATAAAAATCAACTTTTCAACGAGTATGGCGGGTTTCAATTTTGATTTCCAGCTTACCGAAATTTAGTGCGACAAACAGTAATTGATCTGTTGGCCTACTTTCCTTTAGACCAAAGGCAACAAATGTGGGTCCAATATGATTTTTCTCCAGATCAATTTTCCGATGTAAGACTTTCACATGAAACTCTTTCACATTGATGGGATGCGTCAATACTTATCGACTCCCCATATTTTTGTTTTGAGGATATTCGAATTTATAATCCAAATTGCCAATGACAAGTCTTAGAAAGAGTTGAAACATGCAGCGGGCAAAGACTTGCACATTTTATGTAACTAAATTTTTTAGTTGCAGTAGATTTTTTAGTTGTAACGTAAGGTACCTTATTATGCACAAAATCAAAACTTAAAAATTGTAAAAAAACTTGACGAAAAGAATAATCTTTAAATTTGCATTAGTGGTTGGAATGCGTTTATTTCTTGTTAGCGGATGTTCTAGTACTTTTCGAAATTTTGGTGTTCTGTATAAAATCTTGAATCACTCATAACTGACCTAAAAGTTTGTTTGCTTGCTATGTAACAATTTCACATATTAATCGCAAAATTTGTGGTAAATTATTATGTGTTTTTAGAATAAATCATTTTGCATAAAAAAATCCTTCGTATCCCAGTTTTTCGATAAACACTTTCCAATTCTAACGGTAGATTTATCCTGCATGATGGTGACTTCTGACCACTTTAGTGCTGTTGTCACTGCGTATTTAAGTAGTGCTTTTCCACGTAAGAGGACCGGAAGAAGAAGGAGATATGATCTTGTTTAGTGACTCCCTACGTTCGGCATTAGAACTTTTTGTCTAGAGCCTTAAAGAATAAAATGTACGACACTCCTTTGAATTTTTATAACGAATTATTATGTAGCATTTACAACGAGACGAACGAATTACGAAATGATCCAGAAATTTTGATTAGGGTCCAATTTAATTTCAGTTTCCGAATGCAACTATGCATCCAAGAAACCAGCGGGCTTGACGAACATCGTTTGTAATTCGGGTTTATGGGAAACGGTGTAGGTGGACGATCATCCAGTTTAAGGTGTCATTGTGTCTTTGTTGAGAACGTGTTTATATTTTTAGCGCTTTAGTAAAAATTACCTAATAGAATTCTATCCATGTCAGGCTCATAATCGTTTAATTAAATTTAATAATAGTGCTTACCTGCAAAAGTGGTATATCATATGAACAATAATTTATGCTTAAACTATGAATACTGCAAGATTTTACAAGAAAAAGCAAAAATCTCAAGAAAGAATTAACTCGTACACAGGAATTAAAAAACATATTTTAGCTGCCAAGTAAAGAGTTATGGTAGTTTTTGTACCAAAACCGTCAACAATTTACCCAAAGCGGAATAAGCGGATGGCCGCGGCAAAAATGAAATTTTATTAAAAACAAATCCACAGCAGCAGCTTTAAGTTAAAACGGCCGTAAAATTGGCTCGATATTATAAGAGAAAAACTTTACCGTTTGATGAACTTTGATCATCCCTATCAGAGCAGCCAAATATTTCCTGAAAATTGGAGTAGCGCAGTATGCGTCAGTTATTTAAAATACAAATAATAACAGTAATAAAAGGCATTTTATACAATGCTTCCATAAAAAAATGCAAGACTATTTAACAGAGTGCATAAAACATATTTAGACTTGAATTATAAATAGCACTTAAAGGCACGGTAGACAAAAGAAAAGAACATTATGTTAAACATTAGTTATCAGATATAATGCAGTTGTGATGTACTAAAACCCATCAACAGTCTGTCAGAAATCTGGAAAATGATTCGTTTGCCAAATGCTTTGGCGCGTAAAATACACGTGGCACAGAAAAAAATGTGCTGTGGTAAAATTAATTGCTGCATTAAGCATAATATAGCAATACAACTTGGACGAGCACGTTTGAAAACTGTTGTTACTAGGCTAAGTGTGCAAATTTTTTGTCTCAAGCTCGAAAACATTGTCAAATCAAAGCGATTATTCATAAAGATAAAAATATTTTTTTTATAAAACGTTAATCTATCAACGATAGCCTCAACTATATGAAGTAAGCTAACAAGTCTGATTTTACGTATATTTAATGTAATTATACCGGGTGTAACATTAAGGATGGTAGCGGCTGTATCTTGGAAAGTATTTGTTGTAAAAATTGATAACAAATTTGAAGAAAATAATTTGCTGGAAGTAATTTTGAAATTTTTCGGATGACCGCTAAATAGTACGTTTACCTAGGTATAACTATGCTGTAGTTCTAAAATAAACGTTAAAATAAATATTCAAAATGTTTTCCGTCATTCGTCACACACTATTTCATCATGCTCAATCAATGTCATATCAATTTCGGCTTGTGGAATGCTATTTATGGCATCTGTGACACGACCTATCATCTGTGACACGACCTATCATCTGTGATATGACCTAAACTATCTTATATCTTTTCCGTCTTCCGCAAAGATAAAAATCCAACACAGTTAGATCTGGAGATCTTCCTGGCCATGGGAATAGACTACCTCTCCTATCCAGGGATGGGAAGCGATCTGGTTGAAGCCACATGGTTCTGCTTGTCTCCAGTGAGATATTTTCTAACAGTCCATTAAGTTCATTTGTTAAAAAATGTAAATAATTATCTCCATTAAGACACTCGTTGAAAACAAAAGGACCTATTATTTTGCTTTCAACAATGCCACACCAGACATTCACTTTCCACCTATTTTGACGCTCAACTTGTGTGGGGATTCTCGGTTGGCCAATAATGCTCATTATGTCAGTTCACTGATCCAGTATTGCTAAAAGTAGCTTCATCAGTCCATAAAATGCGCGATAAAAACTGATTATTTTCTGTGTACATTTGCTTTAAGCAGTTACAAACATTTAATCATACATGATAATCCATCTCGGAAAGTGCTTGATGCAAACAATCGTGCTATGGATGAAACGTATTGTCAGCTAAGATGCGATGAATGGTTTCTTTTGTTAATCCAAGATGTAAGGAAATTTTTCTTCTACTTAACTTCGGATTGATTGCACATAAGCTAAAACATTGATAACGTTTTCCTCAGTCCTTGCCCTTTTTCTTTTTGAAGGATCTACGCGATTTTTAAAAGATCGAAAATACATTTTAGACCTATCGTTAATTTCAGAATTGGAGAAATTAATTTTATAGTGTAACTGACTGAAAAATAATAATACAAAATGTCAAATATTGTAAAATATCATTTGTTCGATTTTTTTCTTCCAAACCCCTTTAATTATTTTCAAGTATTAAATCGGTTGCCGAAATGATTTCCAAATACTGCTTTTGCGGTTTAGTTCATTCTTCCTGTGCTTTCGAATACGTGTAAAATAACTTGATGGTAGCATTTGAAATTTTGTAAAAATTTTTCCGAAAATGCTTTTATTGCTCTTTTAATTAATAGTAAAAACTTTGAAATCGGTCAAGCAGTGTCGAAGTTATAAGTTTCTTTGCATTAAGTGGTTTGACTCTTCCCTCACCTTTTATTTGACAAGTTAGGAAAAAATATCATAAGGAAAGTAGTAAGATTAAATTCAGTAGATGTTTCACTTATCAGGACAATTTCTGTTTAAAATCTACTTTTTAAAATACCGTTTGCAATTACGTCATCTAGAGATCATCTGAGAAAGTTCCAAATCATTTGCAGCAAATTCTCTTCTTCAAAAGTTCGTTGTCATTTTTTTTTCAAACACTCTACAGCAACTACTTTCCAAGATACAGCCGCTTACCATCCTTATTGAGACACTCGCTATAATAACGGCTAATAAAGTGTTGCTAAATCACCAAGAATTCTATCGGATTTTCAATATATTTTATTTTTATTTTAGAGATTCCGTGCAAAATACTTTCGCAAACACGTTTAAATTAGCAAAATTTTTCTTATTGTCAATTCTTTTACTTCAACATTTAAGATTGAACGTTCTTTTATGAACGTTCTTTAGTCATATTTGTTAAAAAGTATCATGGATATTGAACCACTTTTTTGACTTTTTACGCCAAATGGAATTGAAAATGAACAGTTTCTAGTCATTCATATTGTAGCGGTCTTAATCTGCCGGCGTGGCGGAAAGCCGATACACGTATGTTCGACAATTGAAATGTGTAAAATGAAAACGTAACAAGTTTAAATGAGGCTCAAGAACAAACGAAAGAGTGAGAGTCATCACTGAGATTAGCAGACAGCATATTAATTCAAATATATTCTAAAATTATTCTGAAAATTGCAAGCAAAATTCACAAGGTTATCCATTTTTTATGCTTGGGAAAGTAAAGTACAAAAAACACACAAAATGTTAAGATGGAGACGGAAATCGTAATGCAATATAAAGATTAAACCTTGCCCTTATACGTGAACAACAATATAATTTAAATGTCCACCACCGGACCTCCTACATACCTCAATCCTTTTGAGGTAACTTCGAATTACTTTTCGGCACATTACCGGTAATATCTCGGTCATAACTTTACGGATATTGGCTTTCAGTTATAAGAGTTTGAGGATTGTTGGCGTAAACACGACGTTTCGCATAGCCTCACAAAAAGCAATCTAACGGTGTTAAGTCGCAGGATCTTGCGGGCCATTTCACATCACTCAATATCGAGATTACGCGTCCTGGTAATTTTTTTTGCAATAGGGCTCTAACTGCCAGTGTTGTGTGGCTCGTTGCCCGATCCTGCTGGAACCACATGTCCTCCAGATCATAATATTTAATTTATCTCCAAAAATAATCGGTTAACATGCGTCCAAAGCGCTCAGGAGTGACTTATGGCTCTTCCTTGATCGTTTTCAAAGAAATACGGGTCAATAACACCACCGGACCATAATGCACACCACACGGTCACTTTTTGAGGATGCAAAGGCCTTTCTGCGATCATCTAAGAATTTTGATAGCCCCATATACAGCTGTTCTGTTTATTCACGTAACCACTGAGCGTAAAATGAGCCTCATGGCTGAAGAAAATTCGGTTCGAAAAATCAACATCAATGGCTTGTTGTTCAATCACCCAATTTGCGTATGTTCTGCGTTGCCCATGTTCTTGAGTCAGTTGAACGTTGAACAGATAGAGCTTCAAATCCAATTGCAAAATTCGCCACAATAAGTCGTAAGACAAGCCCAAACGTTGAGCTTCGGGAATTCGGGTCTTCCTCCACACTTTAAGCAACAACAGCGATATTTTCAGCCGAACGAATGTTGCGATGAGGCACAGGCCCTACAATATCAGTAACCGATCCAGTCGCTTCAAATTTTTCCACTGCGTTCGAAGTTGTTTGCTCTGTGGGTCGATTATGTCGACCGTAATCTACTCGTAAAGCCCTAAACGTTGATACAGCAGAATCACAATTTTTATAGTAACATTGTATAATTTTTACGCGTTCTTCGACAGTTAAACGATACATATTCCAAAAAGACAAATCTTCAACTAAAACAAAAACGCTTCGAATGAAGGAACACGCGACTTGTCAAAAGGTGACAAGGAAGCAATGGCGGGACTTATTAATGTTTCTGTTAATACTATGATACTGCACGTCGGAACGTATGCAATTTATATTTAAAGTTTGAAGATGAGTAACTCCGAAACGAAACCGTACCCATAAAACTGAAGCAAATATGCGGTATGTACGCAAAAATAATGAACTAATAAAATAGTTGAAAACTGGCGCCAGAATGGTGTGCATAAAATTATCCAACAAGTATATGCACTATACAATTCTGAAAACTTCAATATAAAAACTGACTACAAATTTATCGCAGTCATGTTTCTCCGAAATAGCTACGTATATGCACAGTTTTACCGAATGGAACATTTCCATAGGAAAATATCGAAATTTTGTAACTAACTTTTAGGTAAGTATCTATTAATCGCCCCATTTACTTTTGCTGCAAAAAATTGAAATAGTTTTCCCACCTGCACGAATCCCTTAAAAGCAATGACACCTGTGTTGTACTACCCTGCATAATTGTCACTGTGAGGCTTTCAAACAGTTTAGAACTGACCAAACATACTGGTTATCTACTCAGAACCCATTGGTTAATTTCCACTTGAGAATCATTTTTGGCATGGCAATTGGCAGTCCTGGTTCACAGCTTGTCGTCTTTACCAATTGTAGGAAACTTAACGACTTTTTCGTGGACTTATTTCGATAGTCAGCTAGGACAGTGTCTTAGACTGAGGTTGTCATGTAAACAACTAAGAAGTGCGAAATACTGGAAGATTATTGTACTGTTTTTCTATTTGCACGTAATTTGATCAGATTGCCCTGATATCCTTTGGCCATTTTACTTAAATACTCAAACTTGTTATGTTCGTAACTTCTTTATTAATTAGTTAGAGCAGTAAATAGTACATATTTTCCAAAACGCTATCTAAATATTTAAAAATAAAATAATTACTAGAGTACAATGTGGCCTCGGTTCGGCCTCGCTCTGTTAATATCCTCCATGGTAGTTGAATAACTATCATGCCTCACTTGTAATGTAAGTAACCAATATAAAATAGCGTAGAAATTTCAAGTTCAAATACGAAATTTCCAATGATCAAGCAAACTATGTGAATTTCATTAACATTTCGGCTAGTCATCCCTCTAATTTCTCATTTAGATAGTTTATTGAGTTTTTATGGTGCTACACAACTGATGTTATAGTTTATATGACCTTTGCGAGTTTCACAGTTTGTTGATATACAAATTTACCAGTCAATGCTAAAACAATTACTTTGGTTTTTCCAACAAATTAGTTGAACACTACTTAAATAAAATTTAATTTATTTAAAATAAATATTAAGTTTGTAAAAGTTAACTTCATGAAAGAATTATGCTCAATAAGTCGAGGTTTTATATGCTGCTTGATATAATGAAATTTTAGTACTTTATTATACTATTATTACTTTTTGCGATTTACGGAGTATATTCCCAGCTCTAACAGCTAAACGGGGAATAAAACAAATAAAGTGAAATATTATAAAATGCAAACACATAAATTTCTGCATATTAAATAATGGGAAGTAAGAATTAGGTATTTTAAAGTAGAGACTCTCGAAAGGTAGTGAAACAACAAGGATTCGAAAACTCTGAAAAAGCTGCTATCCAACTATCACATTTGAAAGATATGAAATATCAATCGACAACTACAATATAAAAAAACATATAATTAATCTACACCAGGAATGAACAAAATGGCAAATTGTCCGGTAAGCATCCATGGAGCACACATTCTGATCTTGCGGCTAAAGTGTGAGTTTCAGAAAGATCCTCTGGCAAGCAGTTTGGTGCAAATAGCAGAATAAAAAACATTTAGGAATGTTTTCCGGGCTTTGAAGCCGTGGTCTATGGGAATTTCTTCCTTACGTTTCGTCCACAACTGCGGTGGACATTATCAAAGGCGATGAGGCAGTGGGCGAAGTTAAAATCTGGTGATAAATCTTTATGTCACAGTAAAGTTTTCAGGCGGAAATGTTCGAAGTTTTTTCGAATAGTAAGAACTTTGCCTTTATTCCAATATTAATCCATATGTAATATCTTTCAAAAGTTCCAGTTCACGGAAAACATCTTAGCAACGTTACACAGGTCTTTGTGTGCTTTGCTTACAGTTAGGCGGAGCATATCTCATCAACTCAAACCATTCTGAATTGTTTAGTGTCAATAGCACTAGGGCCAATCAATTTCCTTGTAATTCAAAAGCATTCAGTTAAACTAAAAAACACTTGGTATGAGCGTCTGTGATGTTGACGGCCTCATCTGATCAAAATTTGATAATTTAATAAGTAACTGCAAATGAAACCTCATTATGTTAGGATGAATAGAATCGACGATCACACTAATCATAAACCAAGTTATTAAAAACGGGTTTCTTTCCTTCTAAAAGCCGTTCCTGGCGCTTTCCTAGGAGCACAGAAACTATGAAGGGTTGTCTCTGTGATATTTCAAAAGTTTTTCACCTTCATGGCGGGCTAGTCTTCGGCAAGTATAATCAAATTACATATAGAAATGTTTTTCGGGCTTTGAAGCCTTGGCCCATGGGAATTTGCCTCATCGCCTTTGATAATGTCCACCGCAGTTGTAGACGAAACGTCAGGAAGAAATTGCCATGGACCACGGCTTCAAAGCCGGAAAAACATTTATATATATGATTTGACCGGCTGTGAAAGCCTTCATAGTCTGATATAATCTGTAGCTTGGTTCTTGATGAATAAACCTGAACTCTTGTCAGTTTTCATACATGAATCCGCATACACTAAAGGGTTCGAGATGAAGGAACGATTTCTCTAAAAGTTTTTAATCGACCTATGGAGTAAACGAGGGATATTTTCGAATTTTTTAAGGTACGATTATGGTGATTGACATCTTTTAATCGTACAAATGTGAAACTCATTATAATATTTTATGAAAAAAATGTCTCAAAAAAGTTTTGATCAGGTGTATTTTCTCACAATTTTTTTAGCTGGCAATATAAACATTTCTTAGTAACATGTGTCTTCCACGAGCACTTTTGACAGCAGGCACTCATCTTATTATGTTTCTAATTGGGTTCTTTCTTTCCAGGGACCACTCAGTCTTTCCAGGGACCAGTTTACCATTTCTTGAGGGAGCTGTCCCAAATCTAAATAAAAACAGCTGTCGAAATTCCTTGATACTTTGACCAGCAGGAGTTGGTTCATGGGCCGTATGTCATGGGGCACCTTCTTAGTAAAATCACGTTTTGGCTACATCAATATCATCCAATTTCCACAGAAAGAGTTATCATGATGCAATATCAAGCACTCCTAAGTCACGTATTAAGTAAGTAATTGAGTAAAAAAGAATGGTCCGATGATGCATCCAGACCAAAATCCGCTCCAAACAATGACACGTTGTGGAAGGGGCAAATGTGCTTTATTGCTTATGAAGCTTTGGCTTAAAAAATCGGCATCCACTTACAGAATTATCTTTGGTGGTCATTGTGCTTTATCATGTCAAAGAGATACACATATTTTCTGATTATATGATACAGAAAACTTGTTGAAGAGAGAAATTCTTGTCATTGCGCCGGATTGATATTCTGGGATTTTTAACAACACTCTCACGAATTGCTTTTATATAAAGATTTGAAGAGATTATTTTTGGACGAGAAGTGTTTGACAACTCATCCAGTCTCCTTGAATTTTTGAATTAATTTCTTTACAGTTCACAAAGTTCGACACTATATTTGATTAAATTTCGATCATTATTTTTTTTTCATTTACCTTTGAATTTCACGTGTTATCGTACTGTTAGTTATAAAAACTTTTGTTACAGATGCGACCAAATGCGTTACATCAAATTTTATTCCAATAGGAATTTATTTAATAATCCCGTTATTTTAGATCTTGGAAAATGTAGTTTTAAAATTGCATTAGGTACATATTTTTATTTCAAAAGTTGATTTGAAAACACAGCAATTCAGAGGCTATTCTTAGAATATAGTTGCTCATTATAAAACATAATTGTCGAAACCTAATCAAGCTATAAAATTAGTCGCATTTAATTTTAAAATACAGTTATAGCGAAAAGCTCTAAGTTATCAATCGCGCAATCAACAGCTAGTCAGATAGTACTGCTTCGATGCAATTATTTCAATTTATGGTACGTTTTGCTTTATTACTTGTAGGCAAACAACCTAATGCATCACTCGACTAGCATTCTGGTCTTTAATCCATCAACACGGTTTAGATGTTTTCATGTTAATGGCATTCTTAACACTGCATTGCTAATTTGCAGCGTCAACAACAGAAAAACTAGTACCGTATAACTAACAACACGCTAAACATATTATAGGTATTTCAAGGAAATCATACAGAAAATATGATGGTTAAGTAATGTATTTTAAAATAGCCAATCTCGCTCGAGTACCCTAATAAAGTAGCTCAAGCAATAATAAATCATCCCATTTCTCTATTCGTTGTAATTTTTATTATTTGAACGTTTCAACGCTTGCAAAACCACAATTTCGTCATTAGATAAGGTCATTTATAAGGTAGTTTTCTTAGCCTTTGAAACTAGTGTGAACATCGAGCCAATCTCATAGTCTTTCGTAGCAGTTTTCACAAGAGAATTACCAATTCAATGTGGATTTAGTGGAGGGCCAGTTTTGGGATCATATTTAATTTCCACCGTTCTTCTATATACATTTTAAGCAAAAAAACTCAATGCTCAATGAAAAAACGGCAAACGGTTGGGCCAGGAAGGGGGGTCTTATAACGTTTCGTTGTTGCTATTTTATATTTTTCTTAAACACAGTTGAAGATGTAAAAATAATAGATAACGGCTTAGTTTCGAATAATCCTCATAAACCTTTTGTGAGTACCAGATCGACTATGGTAATGATACTGAGAAGCAATCAAATATCAGAGGCACAGAAAGTTCTACAGAATCAGCCAACGCTATGTACTTCATAGAAATAATTAATACCATTTTTTAATAAATCAGAAATTCGGATGCAAATGGACTAAGTAAGACAATACCCTTAAAACGCGTCCTACGTTAGAAAATCTAGAACAGATCAGATATGGGGAATCATTAATTTAATCAGTTAAATCAGAAGCTTTAATTAATGAATACAGATATAATTGTACTATGAAAAACACGTGTTTTTTCCTGTTTACACTGTTTTTAAGCAACTACTTGTGTTGCTACTGTATTGCATAAATACATTATAAAATTGGTTGATTTATTGTTGCAACATCGGCGAGAATACTTTACACGTAATTATTGTGATTCGTAGTTTATAAGTATTAATGCTATTTTTGCCCTACACTTTGAAATGTGAAGTCTGGAAAATCGTTTAGTGGCAATACTGAACACGTATTTAATATTAGGACTTATATCGTGCCGCACATCATTGCAAGTAAATACCGCATATGCAAGCAAAACGTTGGATGGAAATAGTAATAGACCACACTTAAAAAAAAACTGCTATTATTATTATTATTATTATTATTATTATTATTATTATTATTATTGTACACTTTGCCGGCAGAACCGCTGGCGTTGTTATAGTTTTTTGACTTTTATGTTTTAAACTCAATGCATTTATAGTTCTCGCATCGATTTCCATTTTTAACATCTTGCTCAAAGTAGTCAAATAAAACAATTTAAATAAATCTCATTAAAACAGCAATGCACTATATTTATTGGGAGAAAATATTCTTTTGTTCGGATTATAAACTGGGAAAAGTTATACATATATGTTTTATCTTTATAATACCTATATTCCTTACCATAAAAACATTTAGTTGGCGATCATTCATTCTCAGTTTAATCATTTGATCCACTTTTCTAAGAAAAATATAAAACAAATATGTACATATCTTGTAAAATTGTAGTTTATTAAAAGTCCAATATACTAACGTATGGTAACATTTGCCTTATAAGCCCGTTTATGAGATGAGCATTTTATGAAAGAAAACGATTCAATGCAAACATAAAATACTAGCAAAGCAGCCACAAATCGATCTGTATTTGACGCAAATTGTTGATATCCATTTCCATATTCCTATCTACTATAAAAGTGGCAAGGATCCGTCGCATAAAGTCACTTAGATATAAGTAAAAGATTATTTGAAAAATTTACTCTGGTATTAACATTCGAAAAGAAAAGAAATTATTCACTGGAGTAAACCACAATTACTTAGATAATCGATATGTCATATAAATAAATTGCTAATCCAATTCTACACATTTTTGTGTATTTTGATAATTATGATTTGCTTTCTATTCACGGACGTTCAGCATCCTTCTTGTTGGGTTCGTTGGTGTTCAAATGCTCGAACCATAAACATTTAAGAATAAAGTACAAATGTCACTTAGATTCATGGACGTCCAGTGACTGATATTGTTTAAACCTGACAGGAATATATTCGCTCTGCGGATCCCTAGCAAGTTGATTAGAATATAGGCATATAAACGATCTTGATATTTTTAAGGTTCTATTTATTTCCTCCATGATAGTTGGGATTTTCAAGTCGGCGTGTGTAAGTCATCATTTCATACCAACCTCGGTGCTCGATCAATTAGTTTGAGGGTTTTCCATTGAAATCACCGGAGGATCTCTATGTCGGAGTAGCTAGCAGAGCTAAACTTTACGTAAACTACTTTCTACTAAACGTAAACTATGAATCCATATGGGTTTCAATATACTTTTGTAAGTTTTATTTTCGAGCGAACACAGTGAATGATGGCCCCCTTAGCTAATCCATTTTGTACAGCTTCAGGTTGAAGTGGGTTTTCTTGGATTGAATACAGGTATTTGCCCCCAGGTGAGTCTACGAGTCTACGATTGATATGCAGTCCCAACACCTTAACGTGTTCTCTCTGATAAATGGGTTGCTAATTTGGAGATGCTTGGGTGCATGTTGCTTTTCTTAACGGAAATGTGATGTGTGCAAACTTGGTTTCATTAACTTTAATTCACCATGCCGGGAGTAATTTGTTAACTTCATAACTTAATAAAATATTCTCACTTTTGCACGTAGTACTCGAATCTGCAGAGGAATGGTGTGATTACTATTTGAAACTATCAAGTTGGCCCCTGCCGAGCCTACAAAGTCGAAGTATGCGTATTTTTCATCAATCACACAGTCAAGTTGCCCCTCACAGATATTAACTTCTCATTTCATATATTTTTTCGTAGGATTGCTAATTTCCGAAACATTTAAGCGTTTTAAGATATCAAAAAAACTACCCGATATTACGACTTTCACTTATCCGTACCCATTCAATATTATTCTTTTTATGATTTACCCAAAATACAAATAATCACAGAACATATCCATTAAAGTAAAATATTTAAAGATGCGATAGAAAGCGTAGTAGTAGATCGACTTTAGCGCAAGCGATGTTAGAGAAAATTTATCAAAATCTCTTTGATTTTCTACGTTTCATGGGCTAATTCAGTTGTATACATAAAGGAACTAACAGTTAAATACTCTAAGTAAATAATGCAAAATATTGCAAAAGTTTGGTGCTCTGGATCGTTGTAACTACTCGTCTGGCCGAGCTGCAAATGATTAGTTTAACAAATAAAATAGTCATTTTGAGTTAACTCATCTAAGCAAACTAAGCAACAGACAAATACGAAAGTAAAATATTATTATCAACAATCAATTATTGTTATTCTAAAGTCCCTCTTCATTTAGATATTTGTAAAGGATTTTTTGCAGTTACTTCAAAATTTCCCAACGAAAAGCTCTTTCTCATAGCAAGTCCGTGTCAGCTCCTTCAGTCAGAAACTTAAGCAACTGTTAGAACTCTAATTACGCTACGAAAATTTAATATCATTTCCATTTGAAATTACCATATCTTTTGCTGAAATTTCATATGCAGCTTTAATTGCTCATCCCCTACATAATGTTACGACGTCCTCTTTTGCCTGGCTTTGTTTACATTTCTGGTATATTTGCTCTTCTATAGTACTTTAGTGGTTTCAGCTGGTATCATGAGGTTTTACCATCCGGTTGGGGGCCCGTTAAAGAAAGTTTGTTGTAAAGTCTTTGCAGCGATTTTAGTTAGCACTTTTTGGCCATTATGGGTATAACAATATTTTAATTTTAAAGCTTATAAATCATTATAAAAGTTTATCAGAACTGTTATTTTTCAATATAGCTGAAGAGCACTTTATCAAAAATGCGATTTTGATAAAAATTGGTTGAAACCCTGAATTAGGCCCCCCTGAATTTTACTCTGTGCTCCATTATTTTTTTATTGCAATTTCAGCTAGAAGGAATCCTAGTGTTTATCAATTGTCTTGGATTAACATTAGGACAGATAGATTAGGTTTAAAACTAGCGTACAAAAAGAATATTAAAAATTATTATTATCATTGAGGATTATATTACCTTTGGATTCGAATGAACTAATTTCTATTTTTCATTAGGACGAAGTAGTCAAAGGTCAATACCAGTAGTTTTATTTGTAGAGGAGATATGTGGGCATCAGCTTTCTTATAGCGTACTACATTACCAGTATTTAATACTGTTTTAAAGGTATCAGAAAAAAAAGGTATCAGATAAACATTGCAGTTTGCTTGCTTATTAATGCTCATGCATATTTATTTACTAGAAAAATATCTTAAAAAAATTAATAAATTTCTACAATGAGCCTATCACGACGAAATGAGAAAGTAGCTTCAAGCTCGACTGTCATTTTATAATAAATAATCTCACTATTAATTGAAAAGCATGTTTTATCAACTTGAAGTAAATAAATAATAAACCCTTGGAAATATAGGAGATACCGGATTTCTGTATTTCGTGGTTATCAAAAACACTATGAAAATTTCATGCTGAACTCACTAGGCCTGGGTAACTCAGTGAATTTTTAGGAATTGGCGTAGTGCGACTACTAACTCAGTTCCGTTGCTGGAAAAATGTTGATGATTTTTTTTTACTTGTTTTAGGTTTATTTTAAAGGCCATTTATTGATAATATTTTTAAAATGTCTTCAAATTTCAGAATTTTCCAGTTTTGGGCAAGCTACCTTTTCTTCTAAATGCTCAATTTTCTAGTTTCACTTAAAAATGCCAATCTTAATATTAAACAATCTTAAGGTATTTTCCGCGAAAAATGGTCTATTTTGTAGAGTTTTACTTAAAAATACTGACAATCTGGAGGACTGTTACTCGAAAAATTACAAGATAAATTTATAGCTTTGTAAGAATTTTACAAAAACTTTTTTCAGCGTCGAATTTGAGACAAAAACGAAAATACATTCCTCTCGGTTTTCCCCGAAAACCATTAAGATTTTCTCCAAAACCGATCACAAAACTGAAAGTTTCTAATCGAAAACGAAAAAAAGCATTTTTTTGTTATTATTTTCTTCTTTTCTGACAGTAATGGGGTCCTTTCAGCCAAAAATTAGAAAATTTATTTTGCTAGAAAATTCGCCTCATTCATCGGTTTGCAGGGAAATTTAGAAAGCCTATTTCAACTTCAAATAAACGACCACAGTAAAAGTTAATTGAAAAAGTAGGAAAAATTGATTAGGACAAAAAATTATTTCAAAAATTCACCGCCCTCATCGCTCTGAAGAATTATAAAGTTCCTTTAAATTTTCAGCTTTAACAAACTTTCTATTAAGCAATTCTTTCTACGCAAAATCGCATTATTTTTTAGTTTCAATTCAAATACAGATGATCAAATCCGTAAAAAATTCTATGATAAATTTTATTGGATCACTTGCCTCCTTAACCACTTTGCAAACATTTTTGGAAAACTTTTTGCAGCTTTGAGTTATGGACAAAACCGTAATAATTACTTTAGAGTGTTTTTCCAAAAATATTTCCCCGAACTAAAAATGCGAAAGTTTATAATTATTTCTTTGGAAAACTCTTGCAAACTGGTGTTTCTGCAATTTCAGGTACATATTTCCGAACAACACTGTATCTAAACAGAAAAACCGCGTTTTTCCTAGTGTTTTCCTGTAAAATACTGGCAAACTGAATCTTGTATGCAAAAAATTAAGATATAGATTTTATAAAAAACCTCCTCGACTTTCTTTGCACTCAGTTCTGTTGCTGGGACAATCTAGACGACTTTTTTTAGTTGTTTGAACAAAGTAGTAAAACGTTACTCAGAAAAAATGTTGATAACCGTTTTTTAGATATGAAAATTCTAGGCTCTGGTCTCGTAAAGTTTTAATAAGTGAATTATTACTCATTAACCGATGAGTTATAACTGGGTAACTTAGAGAGCGGCAACAACTCAATAGCGCAACTCAACACAGTGTTACCCAGGCCTAGAACTCACGAGTTTTTTCCTGGTGACCACAAAATACCATGTCGGAATACTCTTTAGATTTCAATGGCGTCAAATCAGATCAGTTCACATTTTAAACTTTCTACCATAAAATTTGTGCTGTAGGATTTTTTGGCACACATATAATTTATTTGGAAGGGGTACTACCAGGCATCTTTTTAACCGTTTTGTTTATACTATGAGACGGCATGAACTTCCACTTAATATGTGTATTGTATATGCTTAATTTTGGCTGATAGAAAGTGTTTCTATAATTTAAGTTTTCCAAAAATAAGAGCGCAACGGTTTCAATTATGTTTCTTAATATTTGGCAGGCCCAATTTTTGCCAAAATAACAAGACAGTTCGTAATTTGACAAGTGATTAATGGTGGCTGTCAAAAAATAAATGTGCTTGTTTGTTGCAAACGCCGGCACCACCTACGATTAACACGTGGAATTTCACACGCATCTCGAGATGCATTACAATATTAGTTCTATACATCAATAATACGTTGTCATTTTTCTCGGAAACGGATTGTTTAATGGGAAAGAAGGAAAAATGTTGAAATCGAATGGTAGTTTTTTTTTTCAATTTTAAATTTGCTACCAAGGGTTTCTATTGGAGCTGAACAGGTGTCCTAAATTCGCTAATTAACATTATATCATTCCAAATATGAGCAGTTGTTTCTTTATTTTGATTCAAAAGAGTTTTGAGAAGTAACCAGAGCACGCAAGAAACTTCATAAGGAAGAACCATGAAGCTCAAAAAAAAACCGAAATTCACATAGTTTTTTTTCCCCCGATATGTTCCCCAAACAAATTGTTTTCATTTCATTTTGCAATATTTTGCTCGTTCGATATATTGTAATCCGACAAAGTAAACGGCGCAAAACGTCGCTCAGAAAACATGATTCAAATCTGTAATACTATGCAGTTGTTCTAAATCTTTAAGTTGCGTAATGTTGATATAGCGCATAAGGGCTTTAGTATCATTAAGATCTCTTTAACCATTAGTTTCAACTTTCTAAAAATTTTAATACATTTTCTCTTGTGCAGTAATTTGTTGAACAATTTTACCCCTACATGCAGGGTTTAAATACATTTAAAATTGGCATCAATTCTCTGGGGCAGTTGTCTGAAAGTACAGGAAAAATATGCATCAGACTTAATGTTTTTCAATGTAATCTGCCTCATTAGCATTCCGTAAATACCTGTTGCTTCTAAAATGCGAGAGCTTAAGCATCCATAGACAAATACAGAAAGTGAGAGTGAAATAGGTTAAACGATATATCGACAATTAAATGAAGAAGAAGAAAGTCTGCAACATACAAATAAAAACATTTTTGTGATTGCTGCATAAATTGAAACATGTTCGTTTGCGTTGACCGTCCACATATATGCGAAACTTTAAAAAAATATGACAGTTTATTACGCAAGACAAATTCTAAACTTTTTGAGAAGCTCAACAGCAGCCGTACCGATAAAGAGTTCTCAAGACTTTGCGGATTTCCATGTTTTAACAGAGGTTTGATTTAATGTGATTTTAAGTTTTTTAAGGATTAGATTCCAAGTGATTTTTAATGATTGGAGGAAAATTCCAAATATTAACGAGTTAATAATGATGCATCAAAGCGTAGGTATCATTTACTAGTTTAATTATTTTTCGGGAATTTTGTTAATTCTTTTATTTCTCGTGAATTTATAAAATCTTTAATTTTTGGTCGATCAAAATATTACTAATTGAGTGCTTTCAACTTTCACAAAGAATGATGCCTAACCACGTCAATTTTTGGAAAAAGCTGCAACCGATTATCGCGTCATATTGCTTGAAATTCATCTATTTATCTATATCCGATTTTCGTTGTTCTGTAATATTGGGTGTAGAAGCAATTTAAAAAACAATGTTATATTTTGCAGCTAAATTTTACTACTTTCAATTAATCCAACATAAACCAATATTTCATGTATAATATTTTATGATTATTACTTTGGCATTTTTGAGCACCCTTGATGAATATTAGGCGATCTTAAGCGAGAATCGGTATAATATTTTTCTTAAAAATGTAGGTATGTAGTTAGGCCATGACTACAGATCAATGTTGAAAGCTCTTACTAATCGAATGCGCAATTGAAATACCCAAATCATAAAAGAGAAATAATTGAAATAGATCAACAAATTAAAATTTTACTTAGGTGGTAAGTTATTAACCTGGACACATTGTAGATCGAAAGGCCCGTGTCCGTATTTTATCGTATGCGGATAATCAACAACTTATTACCGTATTATTCTGAATTGAAGTAATCGTTAAAATTATTAGCTTCTTAATGGAAAAAACCTTCGATTTTTAAAACCGTTAATTTTGCTGGTTATATTCAATAATTGATCTGGTTAGTGGAACTAATTAAATAGGAAAATACTTGTTCAAAATCGCGTCTGAAGATGTATGTGGCACTTGCTTGCGTCAAGAGAAAACTCATTATTAGACAGTCTTGAATGAGCATGTTTAAATATTAGTAACTTAAAGCCCGATCAATAAAAATAAATTTTCAAAAGTGTCGTAATTTAGTCAAAGAACATATTAAAGTAACTATTCATTTATTACAGAACTATACCGATAAATTACTTTGTTAACACATTGAAATTGCAATAATAATTTATACTGTCCTCGCTTTGGAGAGTTTGCCACATTCTACTTGATTGTTTCAAATAATAAAAATAAATAAATTGGATCTCTAGAAAGTACACAGGATTAGCCTCATCCGGACATTACGAAATTAAGGAAAGCCTGCAAAACGTGCAACGCCTTTGTCAATTACATAGCCCATAATTGAATTAAAAGTTGGAAAAAGCAAATGAACCAGCAAATTATATTAATTGCCACGTGAACAGAGACGTAAGTAACCTTGTGCATTACATGTGATTACGCCAGAAGCTTCTTGTCTGATGGGGCTTAATAAGGATTAAATTATTAGTCGCTAATTTATTTTGTCAATGAAATCTGATATAAGTATTAACTGGGATTTCGCCAGTCATTGTATGCAAATTTATTGTTTCTTTAAATCATATTAGCAAAAAAGCAGTCTCAGCAATTCATTGCATCTAATTCTTAAACTAAGACTCAAATTTAAATAACAATAATATTTAAGTCAAAATATCCTCAAATCAGATATTTGCATCCCAATTCGATGTTTGCGTTTGGAGCAAGATTTAATCTAAATATCATATGATATTGCCAAAAGATCATAATTTCCATCGCAAATATGTATCTAAAGATTGGAACGTGAGGCAAAATGAAATTATGCATTATTCAATGATAAATTCGACAGCACCAGACGAATGAGAAATGTTGATCAAAACACGAGTACTAACTAATAAGAAAGCAAATAATTGAACAGGAATGTTGCATAACTAGACACAGTAGTCCACTTTGTGTTATAGCAGTATTTGAACAATCAAAGATTAAACGTTATTTAAAATATGCAACTATAATAGTAAATAAAAATGTATTGAATATTAGAACGTTTTTTATGCAAAACATGAATTGACAATTAAAAATATTAGTGCTCACAAACGAGTTTGCAGTGAAACGAATAGGGAGAGTTTATGGGGAGACTTCAAATGTAGTTTTAGAAAGCGATGGTTTGGTTGTAATTGGAGGACTATGTAGGTAATTTCCCAGAATTACACAACACAAAAAAATTTCACAAAATGATGTAGTAATTATGTATATGAAATACGTATGTCTCCAAACATAATCCATTGGAGATCTATTGGTTTATAATTTTTTTAAGAAGTTTTTGCTACAATTCCTTCGGCACCCCGTAGCCGAAAAGCCCAAGGGCTAGACGGCATCCCTTATTTGCTCCTTAAAAACGTTCAGCGGAAAACTGTTGTGCTAATAGTATAAATAGTCAACGCAGTCCTTAAATTGCAACATTTCCCACAGGACTGGAAAAACGCTGTAATAGTTCCTATCTTAGAGCCGGCCAAAAACCCGACTGATCCCGCCTCTTATAGGCCAATTTCTCTCCTGAACTCCCTCGGCAAATTAACCGAGAAAGTTATCCTATCGAGACTACAGGCAGCAGACGCATGCTCTACAAAATACCTTCATGGCTCAAAGAAAGTTTTACTCTCTTCTGGCGCCAAATTCATTCCTCCCCATCTCATCTCGTCACTTAAAAAAAAACTTATGCTCTACACCTCCACTATAAGGCCCATACTGACTTAAGGCTCCCGTATCTGGCACTCTCTCAGTGATTCCACGACACGGCGTGTTCAAAGTACCCAAAATGGGTTCCTGAGAGACGTCCTATCAGCTGACAGATACACCGGAATAACCGTACTGCACGAAGCTACAGGAGTGGCCGCTCTAGCCAACTATAGACTATCTCTGACAAATGTTATCATTGTGGAGTGCAAGGCTCTGTCCTCACATAAGTGCAAACTTCACACAAGTTATATCAAACGATTGCCCCTCATATCCCCTGTATAAGCGACTTCCCATATTTTATGAGGCTTTGGTTCCCTAACAAAACGTGATGACAAACCAACACTTTCTGCAAAAGCAGCACGGCGTTTCTAGCAGGCTGGAAACGCAAAAATCCAACACTACATGACTGGTCGGATTCATGCTCCCTTGCTCTGGCCGGTGCTGGCTGCTCTTTGCGCCGTCGAGGGAGAGAGATAGAGATAGAGGGGGCGTGGCCTAGGCCATTTACTGATTCAGACTACCAACGGTTTACGCCACGGCTGACGTTATCAAGATTGAAGGTAGAAGTAAAAGGGGTTTTGGCTTCCTTTCAGGAAGACCTTTTTTCCTTATTGAATGCCCCTCAAATTAAACCAAAACCGCCATTTAAAGATTATCTCATGACGTTGTAGTGCATATGGTTACCTCGAGAATGTTCATATTAGGGCACCGCCCAAGTAATGGACGACTTAGCGAGTCTATTTAGATCATGGGCAACGGGAACAACCGGTATAGAGAGTTCGTACTTTGATCAGTAAACATCGTGCTACGCATTGCGCTCTGCAGAAACACAGTGTTGTAAATCGAAGTTAAAAACTATCTACAA
>NW_026018715.1:2176933-2197371 GCF_020466585.1 Dendroctonus ponderosae
AGGACCATGGGCTAACTTTAAGTTAGTTATAGGAAGCAAGAGAGGCTGTTTAGGTTTAGGTTTTAGATTAGGTACTTAGGTTAGTTTAGATTTAGTCATATGATGTTATCTTAAGGTACACAGAGTGTTAGACACTCTAGCGATATTAGCACTAAGGATCCATAGATTAAGTAACAGTAAGAAGTTTGTAAACTTAGCTGAAATAAATATGTTCCAAAGCAAAAAAAGAACAACCGGCCGAACGTCTTACCACATAGTTACTTTGTTTGTGACATTCTGACAATATCAATGTTTAAAAACTTTTATCTATTTATGCTTCGGCACCAATAGTAGTTTCTGTTCATGCACTTTAACCGGATTTAACACTAACAAATTGAAAAATTGTAAATTTCAAAATGGACTAGCGACTGTTCACTATTAAAACTGCGAAATTTCAGTTAATAGTAGTAGTTGAGTAGTGGTTATTTCAGTTAGTACTAGTTATAGTTGCAGATCTGTTTATAGCATATGTACCTATTCATTCCTTTTCCTAGATCATACTTCATATCTTTTATTTGAGTATTTTGTTTCTAAAAACACTCAAAAACATGGCCTCATTGACATTATTGTTCAAGTTTTGGTCATAACATTCGTTCGTTATGTATAGCCCATTGTTTCATTCAAAAATCAGACTTTTGCTCTGTTGTACAATTTTAAGATTAACCGCTGCAATAGAAAAGGGAGTTTGAACAAGACGCAGACATTTGCTTTTAAATAAAACATATAGATTTGTGGCACAAGTTGCAAACATTTATTGGATAGAATGTAAGTAGACATCATGATGTTACGAATGGAATAAAACAGCGGCCAAATGGGTGCCGACATGGCATAGACGTGTTTTTTTCCTCAAACTTTTAAGGACTCTTGCGCTTAAAGTTTGTGGTTTTTTATTGATGCAGCGCTGAATTTCATCTTTTAATTCTTAAGCACCTATCAAAAAATCAAGAAACAAATTTCAAATGTAATGTAAATGAGAGAAACTCAATCGTTTCTCTGGCCTAATGGCTTGTTGCACCATCCTGTTAAAACCACATGCTCTTGAGAACCATATTTTGAAACTTTGGTACAAAAAGTTAGCTAATAATTCATAATAACAAACACCATTCAAGGTTAATAGTTGACCAACTAAAATTTTGTAGAAAAATTACTCGATGTTGCTTCCAGTCTACAATGCAAACCAAACATATACGAGTATAGTGACTGTCTTTGGATGCATGTACTTCTCAACAATAGCTCGTGTAGTTTCGAAACCTCAAATGCGATTATTTTGTAGATTAACGACGCTAATAAGAAGAAAATGGGCCTTATCTTTAAAGGTGATTTTACGAGGCGTTTAATCTTCAGTAGTTACGGTTTGCCCGTTGTACCTCGTTAACCAATTTAACTTTGTACTCATGAAGTCACAAAAATTTTGTGGAAATTCGATCCCTGTGATTGGGATTTTTTAGTCAACGTTTGCAGGCACTGCTCGGATAAATTGAGTCGAGCGACCAAGACAAACGCGTGTTCCTTTTTTAACCTTATTACCAGACAACTTTGATCAATTATTTGGGGTAATTCGATAGCCAATAATTCTACAACATTTGCGAGCTGCGGTCGCAAAAGTCCTCAGGATTTTCCAAATTTCAAATTTGTATTTTACTTAGTGGAATACTGACTTGTGATTTTATCTAAATTCTAATGATGAACTTCGGATCTGACCGACTTTGTAGACAGATTCTCCGACAAAAAAAATATTTAAACATTAAGTTTAAATATTAAGATTGATAAAAAGATATTAGGCAACGAACAAAATTTCAACAAAAACAAGACAATGATCTTCCGGCGGATCACATTAACCCTGAATCACATATAATTTTTAATTTTTCGTATACTTAATATAAAACGTTGAGCTTGAGTTTTTTTTTGTATTTATATACCATACTGTTAATATATCGGTTGTATAAGTGTATAAAAATTTTGTTGCTAGTGAGTAGGTTCACCTAAATTACACCTAATTAGGTTTTAAGGTCGACAATTTTTATCATTAGAAGGTTAAGCTATTTATGCGCAAATATTACAGCAATCAAAAAGCATATTTTAATTCTTGTGCTAATAATGGTAGCGCAGGCGTCAATATTTATCTATTGCCAAAAATAAGCTGATATAATATCACTATACCTAGTCCCAGGCGTTTGGTTCTAAATACTTTTGGTACATCAATTGCCAAGGTATTCAAAAACTTTGATTTGTTAGTAATAAGTGTTTATTTACGTGGCCTATTCAGCTATTCACTTTTAATATATATTTTTTATCTTCAATTTACGAAAGTTGTTATACAGAGACTATATCTAAAATTATTTAGTAAACTGTAAAAGCACATTTTTTTATGTAACATTCGCTTTTTACTATAAACGATTATGTAGGCAAGAACTAAAGTATTTTAAAATATCTAATGGAGAATCTGAAGTTAAAAAAGTAACTTTGGATTAATCGTAGTATGGGCCAAAAAAATAAAAAGGCCAAGAAACTAAAGCGCTTTTAATTACTAATGGATTAATGATTCAAAAATGTGTCGAAGCCAGTAATGTAAATAAATGTTGCAAATGTGCCAGGACATATTTTTGAAAGTGATTCGTTTCATTGATCTGGCGGAAAACAAGACTTTTCAAATCCGAATTAATATTTGATAGCGGACTTTTAGACAACTCTGCTTGAGGAAGGAGTCAGGTGAATCGAGAAGCTCGATTCCGACCTCAGTTAGTCCCAAGCCTGGATAAATGAGGAGAGTTCTGGGGCCACGCTAGCAACAAACTTCAGGTAAAAATATAGAATCGATCACAGAATCAACACACATGCCTCGGAAAACGGACGGATTCAACGGAACGAGACGGTGCAGCTACGCAAGAAACGAGAATGGAAGACGAACATATTAAGAGTGGGATGTTGGAACATCAGCTTGGAATTATACAGGGTTATTCACGCTATACGGCACGGACGTTTGCGGCTAGCCCGTTCGTTTTTTGCAAAGTATTATTTGATGAACCCACAGACGCCTATCGGGTGCACTTTTTAAAAATATTTTTGTAATGTACAGAGTGTCCCAAAAGCCCTAAACGTATCAAAATTGTGTTTTTCTAAATTAAATATCCTACATATTATTGCATTTTTTGATTCTCTGAGCAAAATAAGTGTTTGTTTTAATAAGATTTATAATGTCTAAATCTAAAGGTTTTTTAAATATAATTCGAATTTTATCAAAATCTAATATTATTTTCATGTGTCAAATACTTTAGAATTATTTAAGTTATGTAAACATAATTCGTAGTTTGGTGTAACAAGAAATCATATTTTATATCCCAATGATAATAAACTTACCATTTTATACAGGGTGTCCACAAATTTAAACTAATCAAATAAGAACTTTAAGTGGCTATAACTTGATTAATTTAAATACAACCCCATATTTTTTAGCTTACCAGCAAATGCAATTTTTAATTACCTATCGAATGGTACTAGGATGTTGATAACTAAGTTTTTGCCTTTTTACAAAATACACCAAATAATGGAATTGTGCACCATTTGGTGTTTTTTTTTTTAAATTAAAAGGTTAAATAAGATATACCGTCGATGACCGAAGGTATAGGTAAAAGATTTCATTAAGACGCGTCAAATCAAAAATGGTGAACTCATTCTAGGAACTTGCAGTCAATTTGAGCTACGAATAAATAACATATTCTTTCACCACAACACTCAACACAAGATAACATGGTTCACCTCTATAGAGCAACAGTCCACTATCGACTACACCATAACCAATAGGTCCACTCAACCAACGCAGACCCTGGATGTACGATCACCTGCCACTCCGGACATCGTAGGTCGACACAGAATGGTGCTATGTATGGTGAAACTAGAAAAAATTCGTCCAAAATGCAGCATAGAATACTTCTGCAACGACAGCACCAAGGACTTATACAAATTACAGCTAAAAAAGAATAACACCAAATTCAATAACAGCGGAGATTACAATCGATATAGTCTGGTGCTAAATCAACATTTATATCATAACAACGGCAGAAAAAGCGATTAGCAAAATAAAGGTAAGCGTGAACGCAAAAGCCAACAAACCATGGTTAACTCCAGAAACAACACAAATAAAAAAATACTATTGAATACTACTATAACAAACCGCAAACCGACAACTACATCATAAACACAACAGAGATCAAACCAAAATCAATAAATTTAAGAACAGAAAATCACCAGGCCCAGATAAAATAACAAACGAAATGTTCAAATATGGAGGCGATGAACCGGTTATAGGACTTTCAAACCTTTACAGTATGATTATCTCCAGAGGAGAAGTACCCAGGAATGGAAATCATTACAATCATTATCTACAAGAAGAGAAAAAACAATAGCCCAAAAAACTATCGATGCATAAACCTGCTCAAAACCGCCATGAAGCTACTCACGAAACTAATAAACCAACATCTGCCAAGTAGGTACAGTCGGCATCAGCGAAGAACAACAATCGACAAAATATTCACAATACGACAAATCATCAAGAAGTCCATAGAATTTAACACATCGGCGTTTCTTTGTTTTGCTGACCTAACTCAAGCATTTGACATAGTGCAACTAAAGGATGTGCTGAATTGATTCATTGCTGATGGATGAAGCCAATACCAACATAATCCAGGTAAGAAAACAACTCAATACCAACAACAGTACCAGAATAAAGTCAGACACCTCAGCCACAGAGGCAATGCAGATATCGATAGGTATCAGGCAAGGAGACCTAATTCCGATACTCTTCAACCTAGTAATGCATCGCATTATAAAACGGGCCAAGAGTGTAGGACGAGTCTACAGATTACAGAATGGGACAAATCGAATTTAAAATATTGTGCTATGCAGACGATGCGGTTCTCATGGCAGAAAATGACAGCAACCTGCAGCGAATGCTATTCGAGCCAAACGAGGCCGCAACAAAATATAACATGAGAATTTCGATACCGAAAACCAAATCTATGAGCATAAGCAAGGAACCGATACGATGCAAGCTGCCACTAAACAACCAACCAATCGAAAAAGTTATAATGAGCTTTGAATACCTGGGGATAATAGCTTCCAGCATCCAAAATACATATGGCGAGGTGAAAACACTAGGAAACAAAGCAGCTAGAGTATCTGGCTATCTCCATAATACTAGCTGTAAAAACAAACACATGCCGATAACCAGCAAGGCAAGGATGTTCAGAACAGCAGTAAAGCCCATCCTCATCTACGCAGCGGAAACGAGAGCAGACACCAACCGGACGAAAAGAGCACTACGAGCGAGCTAAATGAGGGCCTACGAGCGATCGTAGGCGTCACACTGAGAGACAGGAGACGAAGCAATATGCCGGATGTTATTAGTTGGTCACGACGAAGAAGAAGAGAGTGGAGAGAGCGTGTCGACAGGATGGGAAACGATAGACTCGCCATGGCCGCATACGGAGAAACCGAACACGACCAGACCCTTAGGAAGATCACCAAAAAGATGGCATGACTCCGAGATTTCATCGTTAAAGTACACAGGTCGAATTAAAACTTGGAAAAAACAGGACACAGACCTATCAAAAGGAAGAAATAGAAGAACTTTTAGACTAAAATAGCTGTGAGTTTTAACTACATAAATGTAATTAGTAATGATCATTTCATACATGCAAATATTGAAGTTAAAATCATTAATGAACATACACATTACATCATTAAAAACAGCAAAAAAATGATGCAGTTTAGAGTTAGAATTACTACATCTAAATCATGTGGTAAATGATGTACTTCGGACAAATATTCAATATTTTATATTAATGCACATTTGACATTGTTTTAGAATAGGGTTTGTTGCTTTCTAAAGAAACATCTCTTCATCATCACAAAAAGTCTCATTCAAGGCACGGCAGTTTTATTTCTGGCAGCTAATCAAACACACAGTCTCCTCCACAGCTAACTTAGGAGGGGTACTAAAACGCGAAGCATTTCGAGTGTATAAACTATTCATCCTCAGGGGCTAGCATATACATTGTTAATTGGCAAAGCATGCAAATTGGGGAAAGTCTATCATTAGAGGTAGGGGTTAGAACTGGCTGTCTTTCTTCACAAGAAAACAGATAAAATGTAGAACTGTTTTATTTTATATGAGGAGAAGCGTCTAAAAAACAAGAAAAAAACACATTTATCACACAACACGAATAAGGCAAAAATTGTAATACCAATTAGAGGTTATAGAGTTCAACATTGAACATCACTTTGAATCTAATATAATTACCATTCTGACTAGAAATGAATCTTTCATGATCATAGAAAGTTCTTGGAGATGTCGGGCCACAAAGCAGTTTGTGGGACATCCACAATCAATACGCAAAAAAAAACTGATAGCACTTAACAGACAACAGAGTGTGGCTTTCACAATTGGACACGCCCCTCCAGAATATGTATTTTTATGAAACAATTTTACATACTATGTGATAAAACCGTACCAAAAAAAGTCGTGCCTGACCCCCTCTGGAATTTATAAAATTTTGTAGAACATACGCGGGCACAATAGAACGTCCTAAACATCATTTATCACAAAAAAAACGTGTATTTCGATTAATGGAAATTATTATTGGTGTAATTGTAAATCTGAGATAGAGGATTTAAAAGTATTAGTGAATTTAAGCAAAACTAGAATACCCCATAGTTATGACTTCCTTGAAACTTGAATGATGGCTTTATGAAACTACAAAACGCTGAACCCATTTCACCGCTTCTCGATCTGTTTTAGTTTAGAAGGTATCGTCATGGATCGCAAAAAAGTTGAAAATTTTAATTTCCAGACTTATACTTATACGATTACTTATACCATTGCTTATATGATTTCCTGCCTAAATTACTATTAAAATTAAACTTACATTAAATGGTGCCTTTGTTCAAGGAATATATATGATTACAGTATGATTTATTAAAACTTACCTTTATTAGCATAGAGTTGAATGTATGGTAGCCCCGACAATCTACAAAAAAGAACGTAAAATTAATAGAACAAACAAACCATTTGGCTAAATGGTACAATGTTTCATGGGTTAATTATTTAGGACATTAGAACTGTAGAAAAATGTAAAACTAATGCTCAATATCCGGCGTACTTTATGAAATCGCTTGCAAAACTACAACTTTTGTAGAACATTCTACCGTTTGCATCGTTTTTGGTCAAATTACTAGTTCGTAATATAATTCCAATACATGAATAATAAATATCGTCCGAAAAATCTTTAATTGAACGGGCAATATTATGTGGTCTATTTTAACTTACATTAACATTTTTAGAACAGAAATTAGTCTGCCATCCAGAAAAATGATAATACTGTCATACTATAACAATGGCTCAAAGTCTCCAAAGCGTAACATTAAGAAAACTTATTTTAAACGTTGTATACAATTATCTGCCGTATCGTGGAAACAGAAATAAGAATATTAAACACTTATTTTTCGCAATAAAACGAATTACAAAGTCCCCTTGGAAGTCCAAATCACTTACTGAAAATGCATAAATGTATGTACTTGACTATTGCTAAAACACGCACAACTTCTTAGCATATACAGCATTAAAACAGTGTAGTTTAATACTGTCTTTTATATTTTAAACTGAATAAGTTCTCCCAGAACGAACAAATCCTGTTGTTGACACGCACATTAGCTGGGTAAACGTAAACACGGCAATAAAATGCAGGGGTTCCAACTCTTGAAAGGTTTTACGAGACGACTTCCGTTCCATTGCCTTGTGGAATTCAATTGAGCATAAAAGCTACTTGAATGGAATTCAGAGCTTTGCGAAGAGCTATTTTCCAGCAGAAATTTAAAATAAAAATTTCCTAATATCCGTAGTATTATAAGTATTTATAAGTTATATCAATTCATTCACTGAATTTATTCGGCCGCTTTTATATTCAGAATTTGCAGTAGGTACTATTCGGGTGCTAGTTTTCTGTGCAGAAATTTCCACTAAATTACCATGGAATTAGACAAACAATATACTTTAGTCGGTTTTAAGTTAAATATCAATATAAGGTCAACGGATAAAAAATTATTCGAATTTATTTCAGCAATATCAGCTTTGCAATTTCTGTTGCACGTAAAAATTTAGTTTGGTATGAGCAAATGCTCCAAATTTCTTAAATTATTTTCAAGAAAAACTGTGAATTTTTTGCACTTTATTCCTTTTCATTACGAGTATTATTTATTCAAAGAAAGCCCAGCTTCGATAAATCATTTAATTTCTATTAAGTAAATACTTGTTGCATCCCTCTAAAGTGGTTTAAATATATAGATCCTTTGGAAACTTGCAATGGAGTTGAATAAGGCAGGAAGAAGGGAGGAAATAAGGAAAAGGGAGGAAGGAAAACGTTTGTATAATAATTAAAGGAAACCACATTTATGCCCCAGCTATCCTGCCCGCATCTCTGTAGTCCTCAAATCAGACTTAAAGAAAAATTTGTTAATAACGACCAGAAATTAAACAAATTCACCAAAAATGGGTTAAATGGAACTTATTTTTTATTTAATTTATTAAATTAGTCTGAATTTGAACAATCAAATTCCAAATTTGTTCTCCATTGATTGGATGTTCAATGTTTCGTTGTTTTCACCAAATTTAACAAGTCTGACTCTCGATGTGTTTTTGGTCAATTTTGAACTGTTTGGGCTTCGTTATTGGACAGGATTTGTCTGGTACTATTGGGGGTGGTGATTGTGTTAATTTATTGACGACCGCCCTGTTATGACGTGATTGTTAAAAGCGTTGGTGCTTATTTTCCATTGAAATTATTTCAGCTCCTTGAGTTATATACTCATAATACGAGGCAGTTTCATTGAAAGTTGAAGAAGTTTCAACCGTCATTGATTCAACGAATTAAAATTGCATTAACTTTAATAAGAACTTTCTGACGATGACCCAGACAAGATCAGATATTTTGTAAATCTGTGACGCATAAAATTATTCGTTGAATATTAATTCATTATTTAATAAATATTTATAATAAAATTTTCAATATTCATTCGGTACAGTGGTAATTATTCCCGTCTCTGTGGCGGGAGACCCAGTCGAAGTCCAGGTTGACTTGAGGAGCGTGCAATTGTTATATCTGAGGAACCAGTTTATGTTCCTTAATAAAGCAGTTGCAACTTTCTAAATTGTAACCTTGTATATTCTCACTTAAAACGTGCTACATGCTTTTAGCATTTATATGGTTTTAATTTTACACAAGTTTGAAACTGTTAGCTTAACATCATGTTAATTTTTTAAAATGATGAATCCATTTTTTTTTATTTGAGACGAATCTACGTAGTTACCTCAACAAATATTGATCGTTTTTATGAACTTGGTGTGAATAAATATTTGTTCGATAAGCAGGAAGTCTAGAATATAGTTAAATCTCTATTCATGTTTACCGACAGAAGCAAGCAGATTTTATTCAAGATGGTGTAAATATAACGCCTGGTAAATACAATTTTGAAAATCATGCCTAATATATATTTACCAATAAAAAAAACTTGAAATGCAAAATAAATGTGCTTTTATTGCAAATGTGAAAAATAATGCTACAATTCGACACATTCCTGGGTAATTTGTATTTTAGAATTTATTTATTTTGTAAACATGATTTTGAATAGAATTTAAATTATATCGATTGCGTTCGAAAATATCAGTCAGAAAGTGCAAAAACCTATTTTTATTAAAATTTCCTGTTTGCTTTTTTACTGATTATTAGACAGTTATCTCCGTTTTCTTGATCATTCATGTATTTCTATTATTATTCAGGTAAAACCTCGTCACTTGGGAGTTTTTGCATAGTACGGACAGTAACTTTATGTCTCTGAAAGCAATATTTCAAAGACACTTTAAACTGTATACATGTATATGTGATAATCATGTTTTTAAGGAAACTGATTGTAATAAATTTCTAGTGAATTTCGTGATTATTTGGCTATCAGACACTGACAGTTTTTTAGAGGCATTTTAGATTTCCATGATATTTCTTAACACTTTAATGTAAAGGCTCTAAAATCGTGCACAATCGCAATCAGGATACCTTGCGTGCAAGACTATTCATCAGAAGAACTAAAACCCCTGACCAGGGGCTCAGAAACCACACACTGTCCAAAAACCGCCTTGCAACATATCTCATATCCCAGCTCGTGGAAGTCACAGCACGACTGCTTATAGCAAAACCATTTGTAGGATTCTTTGCAGGAACAATCAAAACGCAAGAAATGTTAAAACGGGCTGACCCAAATTCAATCAATATTGGTTACTATCTCAAAAACAGTTGATAATCAATATGGAACGTTTCTATCGAATAGGCCTAGAATTTTACGAATATCACGAATATCTCGAATATGCAATAAAAAGTACGGCATTCAATTTAAAAAAATTTGGTCTGTCACTTGAATTTGAGACACACTGTATCAATTATTACTATCTTAAAATAAACTACACGTTAATATCTGCAACTTTCGCATTTAACATTTTTCTCTACTTTTGAAATTCGATGTTAAAGCGTGGTGGCCAAAGTTCAATCAATAACCCTGTACATGAGAAATACAACAAGCAAACATCATGTGTCTTTAAACAAATTCAGATAAATCTATGTTATTTAGTACACTTATTTTGATATTACCTGAAATACCTGTATAAACAATACACAACCATATCTGGAAACTAAAGGTAGTAACTTGAAAATATTTTTCGGCATTAATATGTCCATTTTACTCTAATTTAACGAACTTAGAAGCACTACGGTGTTACTACGTCAAATGTTTACAAAATTAAAATGTTTTCGCCCTATATATATATACCGGGTGGACCATTTTAAAAGATCCAATCATATATTACGTAAATGGTAGCAATAAAAAGCCCATATGTACTTTAATACTTTTGCACTTAGAATTAAATGCTGAATCCGCTTTCTCAGTAAAAAATATACCAATACACAAAAGAAATCAATTTGTCCTCCATTTGAACGCCATCTGGAGCTATGCATCATAAAGGAGCTATTATTAAATAAAAAAAAACAAATCTTACTTAAAGCCGAAACATGTAAGTAGGACTACGGATAAATAAAAGTGAATACTAATTTTGATTGCGGTGATTGCCGGGCGTGATTCTCGAGAATATTCCGTAAAAGCCTGTCGCTTCATGTATAATTAACAAAGTTTGCAAGTGAAAATAGAAGGCATAATTAGGAAATAGCATCGGTGCAGATCATTTTGCTGATATAACTGCAAATTAACTACTCTTATCAGCTTGCTAACGTTTCAAAAGCAATTATATCTATAAATATCTGTTCAAAATTTAAATATTCAGTACCTACACATGTTTTGTCCATATTTGCCCATAACTAAACACATGGCCTTATACACGTATTAACGCAATAAATTCCTTATCGATATCTAATTCTACTGTATATATGTAGTTATAATACGTAAATACAGGATGGATTTTGGTAAAACCCTTTCGGTTAAATAAATAGCAGTTTGTTCTACAGATTCATTTAAGAAAAATATCAGTAAAACATTAAAATTATTTTCGTGGATTCAGTGTACCAACAAAAGTAAATCTGAAATGCAGATTTCGAGGTGAGCCAGCCTCAGGCACCCCCAGGACCAGTTTCGAGCCTATTAACTCTTACCAGCTGGGCTTAGCCTGAAATTAGCGATGCCGAAACTTGCACTTCATGTTGCCAATGTATTTACATCGGCGTGGAAACTACTTGCTGTATAATATATTGGCACGATAAAGTACAAATACCGGGACCGCTAATTTCAGGCTAAGCCCAGCTGATGGGAGCGAACAGGCTCGAAACCGATCCTGGGGGTGCCTGAGGTTGTCTCACCTAATGTAATGGTCAACACTATGGCAAGCGTCGATCATGCAAATTACTCAGCATCATTCAATGTAGCTGTGATGATTATTTTGGGTTGATCGAAAATAAACTACTTCAATGCATGATTTTGCTCTTCTCTTAAATCAAACTATTAACATTCGCCAAGAAAACATACAAAACCTGTTAGAGAAGAGTTGTAGTTTTTAATTCGTGATGTTTACTCGTGATGATGATGACCTAAATCATCTCGGAGAAGCTTCATGCGGTCGACAGCACCCTTGGAGATTACACTTGAAGTAAGCCGAACAAACCTATGCGGAGAGACTCACCAGTACACACATGGAGCCAACTGAAGACCCTGGACACCATCTACCTTTCCCGATTAACAGGCGAAGAACGGAAGTCTCATGATCTAACAGCAACATAAAAAAACGGAACTACCGAGAAGATGGTACTTGTGGATGCGGTGCGACCCAGGGCCAGCAGCAGCTGGCCCAAACATGAAGAAGATTTGCACAGCGATGTCCCAGCATGTCCAAGATTTGAATAGGCTATCTTTGTTAATTTCTTCAAAAAACTAAGTTATTCTTTTGTTGAAATCCAATATTTTTTCCCGAGTTCTCGCGTAGAAACAAAAATATCCTAAATTGCAGATTAGAAAACTTTAATATTTAAAAACAAGTCTGCTTGTAACGACGTTATTAAATACTACTCCTTACGCAAACATGCAAATTGTTAAAAGATGGTAATAAAATGGTTCGATCTAAAATAGGATATTTTTAGACACTTTTATTTCGGTGTTTGCGTGTTTGGTATACATTAGGGGTAAATAAATTAATGCAAGAAAATCTATTGAATTGCTCGAACGTTATTTGCATTTTTCGCATACGTTGCTGCAAGTCTTGCCTTGAAGAGATAAAACGTATATTTTTACCATGAATTATTACTGAGAGGCCAAAAATTTACCGGTGCTGGGAGACCATTAGCATTCTCACAAGCTAAAATATTATTGCGATTCACATCTTTCCAGAATTTTCAATGTCAGTATACTCAAAATGAAATATTTTGGAAAAATTAAAACGAAACTAAACATTGTATTTGAGAATTCGTTTTTTCTAAACACTACAGGCGCATAAACTAATACTCACAGTAATAATACACTCCCCACAGTAATAATTATTTCTAATTCGAATTATAAATATTTTTGTTATGAAATCGAATAATATTCGATAAGTTGAAAGTCAACTGAATACACACATATGTGACAGGGCAAATTTGTTTGAAATATTCGAAATTAGTCTGGCGTTCTAAAATCTTGCAAAGTGACTCACTGAAACGGAAATAATATTCGCAACGCACTTTACTTCAAGCGTATTCAGAGCTATGATAAACAGAAATTGCCGAAACTCATATTGTCCAAATAATTACGATTCCATGACCGGATTCCAGAGTTCTTTTCCATATTTATGAGTCGAATACGATTCATTTTGAGTCATTTTATTTCATTTCGAAGTAGTCAGTGCTGAGTTTACAAAAATAACAATTTTTTAGAAGCAGCTCGACGTTCATCTTTTCATCGAATTTATCACTGAGTCTTGCTTATAAAAAAACTGATTTTTATTTCTACGCATAAAAAATATAATTAGAGCCGGAAACTCGATGTCTGATATATTTTTATTTTGGCATATCTTTTGCACATAAAACTGTTATTACAAATAAAAAGTATGTTAAGTGAATCCATCTTTGCAGGTATAATTTAATTTAGTAAATATTTCATGGTATATCTCGATTTTCTAATTTCATTATTTTCTTGTCTTTCCCCTTTTCATATCTTGCTGAAATCTAGGCACACTGTATTTCCCTTATGATTTATTATCAACCAGTATTAGCTGACACATAGGCCAAACCGCAGTGAAAAATTATGGTTCTCCGCATTCTATTGACCAATAAACCCACCACTAATAGAGAATCTTATACGAATTATAAGTAGACAATCTTGCTTCTTGCAGTATTAAATTATGGTGTTCTATTATATGCTTGCAACGGGGAAAAACAGTTTATTAAATATAAAAAACTAAATTGCAACATTTCTAAAAAGCTTTGTTTGACTATTGAAAATCGAAAATATAAATAATCTTTTAACAGTCCTGCCTCAATTTAACTTTGATATTCTTGGCAATGTTTCTCACCTCCACGTCCACTTAAAAATAACATGTTTGACCAAGATAAATTATATTATAGATGTGCAAATGAAATAAGAGTTGCAGGTCAACATGATTCATAAAGTATGAGTAGCCTGGTAGACTGAAAACGTATTTACATTTTAATTAAAGGCAAAAGTTTCACCTGGTTTTTTTACATAATTTAATAACCTATGCAAGTTGATGCAATGCAAAAATTTCGCATTGCATAATAATTTTTCTCTACAGTGAATTTAAATGTAACCCCAGCCCGTCTAACTGAACTTATGGAACAAAAAGAGCAAGCATAATCTACTTGAAACTGTTTATTATATTGAGTTAAATTACTATAAGTTGAATGTCCGGCAATACTTGACTTTTCGCATTTTCTGGCAAACTGCCCAATTACTTTTGATGCTGAAATTTTGCTGTACTGGATGTAATTAGTTACGCACCCTATTAGGACTCATTTCAAGGGCAGGTTTGAAATTCGTTATTTGCAGCCTACTGCCAGCAGTAATTATTACAATATTTGTATCAATTTTAATTTTTTAAAGACTAAACTAAAGTAAGAATTAATATTTAATTAAAAAGAAGAAACAACACAGAAATAGTTTTGTGGGGAATGAAATACCCCAGTACCATTACTTATAGCGGAAAAATTAAAATTTTAAATCCCAGTTACCTTAGCCCTCAATAGCTGCAGTTGATACATGTGAGCGGAGATCCCTCACATTGTCGTCTGTTCTCACGTATTTATTTGTGTGTTAGAGCTCGTCAAAGTCGGTTGGGATATGACATACCTCAGAACACTAGTGTGGTGGTTAGTGGCTGGAGGGTTTGGGCAGGCATCGATTTTATAGTGAGTACGGATAGAGAGTAAAGGTGGGAATGGCAAAGGAGTCGGAGCGGGCAAGATGCTGCAGGAGTGGAGATGATGTTTCAGGCGGAGAATACTGTTTGGAATGTGTGGTGTGAGGCGGCAGGTGCGGGTGACAAAAGGGCTATTAGTACGTTGTGTGTTGGTAGGAGCGATTGTAGAAGTTTAGTGACAACTGGGTTGAATGGGGTGATAAGAGTGAGAATGACATGAAAATCGCAGCCATTGGAAAGGCCCTGATGAATTTGGCGTCTCTATGTAAAACGGGTTACCGTGGGGCAGTGTGGACGGACTCTAGGCATGCCCTACTTGCAATTAATGACTATGAATTACTGTCTGCGGAAGCCGTTAGGGCACCAAGTGCAGTGAGAAGATTGCATGGGCTCCGTTGGTGCGGACGCCGCTGATGAACTAGCCAGCTGTGCGCTCTGGGGGACACCCGTGGTAGAGGTGCTGGCACAATTAAACGAAAGTCAGGTCAGAGATCGGATGCGGTCCTGGGTCCTGGAGGAGTGGCAGAGGTTCTGCTCCAGTAGCAAAAATGGTAGATAATTATATAAGGTGAGTGAGAGTGGGGAAGAGTACGCTGGGTTTGAATAAAAAGGCACTGCAGCTTGCAACTGGGCACGGAAACTTCCGTGTTTACTTACACAGGTTTAGAATAAGGGGCTGTGGTGATTGGGAGTGTGGTCTAGGTGGTAAGACGGGTCGGCCCGCCAGGACGGTGTGTATGAAATTAGGCTGCGTGTGGACTTTTGCTCCGGAGACTCCCTGCTGGCGCTTGAGAGGCATGGATGGGTGGAGAGATGGTAGTATGGTTAGAATGTTTGTAGAATATGCTGAAGTTATCGTAAATTACGATGACTTCGACTAGATTGGCGTGCGGTATCTACGAATCTGGGTGCGGTGCCTGCGGGCTGCCTCTGTTCTGTGACTGCCTGGAGCGCTCTTCGACGGTACTCCGAGGCGTTCTGGGCGCTCATTGCTAGATTGTTAATTAAGCTCTAGGGTAGGATGCACTCATTTGAGCAGGTTAGTTAAAGGTTAGTTTAGGTTAGGTTGTATAAGCGTAATCTGTGCGTGTGCCGAACACTTGACCCAGCAGTAACATTTCTAATTAAACAGGGGTGACTGAGTAGTGACATTTTTTAAGATATAGGAATAGGGGATACGGCGTCATTTAGATTAACATAGATAAGCCAGAATCTCACCGATCCCCTATTACGGGGACTATGGCTTCGGCTGGGTGGGCTGCCGTGAGGTGTAAGTCATTTTATTTGAGATCGTGCAGAACTGTTTGAACTAGTTGCGATGTGCACTCTCGATTGTTTAGACACTTATTAGTCATTAATTTTAATGTGTGTAAATAGCTAGGATTTTATTGATATTTTAATACTGTTGGATATTGAACATTGAAATAATTAAGTTGTGAATAAAGTTGGGCAGAAAATGTAAAAGGAGCACTAGTGGCACGCAGTCGTTAAGGAAACTATCGGATGAGTTTGGTTCACATTCGGATACGGAATATTTTCTATAAAAGATAGATTTTGGTCTATACACAGCAACGTTTACACACGGCGTCACAACTTATTACATATCACATGACGATCTTAGTGTAGTCACTACCGAAAACACCTTTCCGGAAAGAATACATTTTTATTATTTAAGGAGAAGCGATGTCGACACCTTAAATGAATTGTCAGTTAATCTAAGCGTGGCAAGGGATAGTCAGCGCTGGTCCTTGACTCTCTTCTTTCCGCTTCTAAGTTCGGCGGTAGTAAACGCTCAAGTTCTGTATAGGACTACCACAAAACAGTTAGCATTAAAAGACGTTTATTTTTTAAAGAGCTGAGGAGCTAATATCTGAGGAAGGCAGAACGCCCAAACACCGATGGAGCTACAAAAGAAACAACCACAGATTTTTATTAATGTATTTGGAAAGAACCAGCAGAATATCAAGCACCTACATCCAAACGACGTAAAATAACCACACAATGTTGTGTTTGCCCAAAATACATTTTATGGTTGGTTGAAATGTAGCGTGACACTTGGCCTGGACCATGCTATAATTACTTGCGAAAATTGAACAGCTTTTGAGAGACAGCTTTTTTTGCATTTTACCAAAAAGGTTTCATTCATTTTTGGTTTGTTTCCCATACAAGTTTTTACAGGTTCATTAACAGTTAGAAAAGTTACATTCATTTCTTTAAAAATTTGAACAGATAGTATTATTTTTTTAAGTTAAAATCTTGATGGTATAAGAACTAAAATTTTCTTAGATAAATATTTTTGCGTTATTCCGAGATAAAAATAAAAAACTTCAAAGTTTTAGTTTGGGTTTTTTAATTCTGTGTAGTTTTTAATTTGGTGTATGGGATACCCCACAACACTCAATAAGTAACTTTTCTCCACAACACTAACGAAGGGTTAAAGGACATGAATTAACCTTGTTAAACCACTCGCTTTGAATGTTTAGGGGTTTTTAAGACCTGAATCTTTTTAAATTCTTTGGTGAAAAATCCGTAAAGCCCGGTACACTTACTGCTTAAACGAGTCAATTTTCGGATCTTCTTTTTCCCTTATGCGATTACTATATCGATATTATACGAAAAAACCTGAGTGTGCCCCAACGGGTAATTTAGCATCTTTATAATATTGAAACATTATAAAACTACAATATCTTCAATCATATCACCTGGTCTATTACCGTGGTGAAGAAATGTGAAGTTTAGTCAAACATCAAAATAATGGGGTTTTCAGAAATTTAGAACGTGTTGATTTTGGGCTTCAAATTTCCTTGAAATTAATTTAAAAGAAAATTATCAGTAAGTAAATAAGCAAACACGCCCAAACCTTTACATTAAATATCTGCCGGAAAAGACGTATTCTGTTCCCGGTCGGATTATCCAAAGATTAAACATCATCCCTATGGAATTTATTAATTTAACCTCTAGAAAAATTTAAGTCTTGCGGGCTTATAAATAATGGATTAAGTTTGGATCGAACGTTAACTAATAAATTTCAAAGCAGTGAAAAATGATCGGTTTTATTTGTTGGTACGAAAAAGTGGCAAGGACTGACTTATCAACATTAGTGATGGTAATGCTGCACACCGAAATGTAATACTGGAAGCAAAAGCTAGAATATGAATAAAATTAGATCTCTAATTGAAAAAATTATTATCTTTTTAGGTTTCGCTCACATTATGTACGACTTTCTGGTTTTAAACGCTTTTTGATAAGCTGCAGTTAAGCAGTAACGTTTCTTGTAAAATTCAGTAAGAAATAGAGAACGGTAAAAGCATTCATAAATTTACTCCACTATATTCTACGTTTTACTAATGTTTTTTAAGCATGTGCGCCAGGCAGCTTTACAAGCAAACCCCATTACGACCATCATATTATAAAAGAGGGTTTCAAAAAATAAATTTGATATATTTGGGAAGATGGTTCAAGAGATCAACATTATAAAAACAAATTTGTATTGATAGAATACAGGAAGGTCGATTCTTTGATTCCATCCAGTGTGTACACACTACACACCCATTCCTATTATTTAAATTTTTACTTGTATAATATAATCATTAATTGCTTTGCCAATCTTTTCTAAAGTTCTCTAAACTTTCCATCAATAAAGATTTAGTAAGAAGAATTACGCAAAGCAAGGGACTTGAGTAAACGCTGTTCTGGTATTTAGCTGGTGAGGTTTCGTAATTTCTTACATCAAATCATCCATACTTTGAAGCAAACATGGGTTCTCTTATTTCACCTCCATACGATAAACCATATTCGTATGGACAGTAAAAACGACAGTAAAGAAGCATTGATGTAATTTTTAAACAGTAGAATGTTGTGTTTGTATCATTCAGACTTTTAACTTCCAACAATTTAACGTTTGATGAAACTGAAGCTGAAAAATATGTTAATGTTGCAAGCAATGGTTTTTTGCACAGCACAAAATTAGCTTCTAATGCCATCGAAGAAATTCCGAATGTTCGTTGTTTAGAAATATATCCAAGTTTTCACAGGATATTATGGAAAAGGGCGTTTTGCCTCTTCCAAACATAATTGTGGTATAATTAACAATAAAGACAACTGAAATTCTTAAGAATAAATAACAAACCCCACGAAATGTAGCCGACAATCCTACTAGTTGTATATACTTTTCTGACTGTGTTTCAATTTCAAATCAAAATTAATTTTTGGGTTTCATTTATTGTCTCTATTTATCAGTGAAAATACGTTTCGTTGTATTTTTCCACCATCATCAGTGTTTATGGGTAGCGTTGTTGCTGCTTTAAGCCTTGGCATACATTTTCGATTTTTCGATTTAATTGATAAATAGAGACAATAAATGACTGAAACCCAGGAATTAATTTTGAATCCTACTAGTGTCAGCCGAACTTTTGTTTACGCAGCCATTCCTATGTCCACTTGTTTATCTCTATGGTATGCTTCAAAAGGGCTTGTTAACTTGAAGTAATCTTTTCGTAATAACTCGTATTCATGGAATTGTTAAGGAAGTAATTGTTGTTTACCAACATTAAATTGAAGTACTTAATTGTATTTTTTCACAACCAACTCAGCACTCAGAGAGAACTCAAAATTTACAAATCAGAAAAATAAACATAACAATACTTTTAACAACGTGGACAACAACTTAACATCGATTCATGGTTTTATAAAACACTAGAAATTAAATGTCAAAATTTGGAACTATTGTATAAAATCAATTAGAGGTGTAATGCAATAATAATGTTTTATGAGTTTCCTGATCATATTATAAATGCTATTCATATTATTTCGGACACCCCGCATAAGGGGTCGAAGGTAAAACATGAACGAATCGGACAATATTGTAACGGAAATGCCATGGGGTACTCACGTTTGGAATGGGGGGATCGAAATTGATGGTATTTCAGTAAATGGGAGCCCCATTTACGCCCCATTTACTGTCAAATATGATACTGACAAGCGGGAAGTTCCGCACCTGTTCTGGAGATTTCGAGAACCATCTGGGTTTCCTGGAGGAAATTATATAAGCGACGACGAGAACCACACAGAGTCAGAACAAGAGTTCGCTCGACAAGCTGTTCGTTTGTTGTGCTGTGGAAGTGTCTGCATGCCTAGCCGCTGCACGTGGAAATAGTGCAATAGTGATCAGCGTTTAGTGAAACCAGACTAGTTTACTAGAACGGTTCACCGAGTTTACGAAATCGACTCTGTTTTAGGGAATAGGTATTTTTTAATACCAAAATTCGGAATGGCACCGCAAACAGCGCGAGAAGTCCATTCAGCAGGAACTCGAGGAGCAGCGCAAGCTGAACCGGGAACTGCTGGCTGAAGTTCGCAGGCTCACGGAGCTGGTGGCTACTCTGCTACCGGCAGGAGTGGCCACAAAAAAGACTCCTGCACCAAAGCAGGCTCCGGCCAGCTTTAGTGCAGC
>NW_026018715.1:2198370-2198686 GCF_020466585.1 Dendroctonus ponderosae
TGGACATTGCCATCGCTAAGAACATCCGGCAGGTGGTATCCATTGAGACAATAGAAGAGGGGACTTCGGACCACAACCCAATTATATTGAGTTGTGGCGATGAAGAAAGAACTCCGCTTCTTGAATCAAGGACTACAACCGATTGTTCTATGTTCAAGGAAGTATCCCATAACCTGATTGTGATTCCACAGATAACCACCAAAGAAGATGTGGAAGCGGCCGCAAGAAGCCTAGGTGAAGCAATCCTGAAAGCACACGCCAGAAGTTCGGTGACTGTGGAGGTGCCGGTAGCCCGTGAGGAACTGCCGGCAAACCT
>NW_026018715.1:2198911-2199016 GCF_020466585.1 Dendroctonus ponderosae
CTTACATGGAGTGCAAGGTTTGGTATATACTAACAGGGATAAAGCTGAAACTTTTTCAGACACCATTGAGAGTGAGGCCAGGGAAAACAACCACCCAGACGAAGA
>NW_026018715.1:2200015-2217967 GCF_020466585.1 Dendroctonus ponderosae
TAATCGCATATCCGCAAATTCGTGAAAGGAAATTCAAAGTAAGTCACAGTTTGACAAATTATTGTTATTATTGACAAGGACTATCCACCTGTAACTATCGGTTAATGCCAAAAAACATCATTGCCGCTTTGACTTTTCATCAAAAAATTGTAGAAGAGAACTTTTTGAATATCAAAAATTTTCGTAATTTGAAGCCAAGATCGTAATTTTTCTTTTTGAATGCTGAAGTATTCCAATACGCTTCCAATTAAACATGGAATGCTTTCAAAATAATGCTTAATAACAAAGTTGAAATTCGATTTTCAACTGTTAATGTCTTCTAGAAATTATCGGAAAAAAATGTTTATATTTTTCTCGTACTTTCCAAGTGAGCCCTTAAAAGAAATGACGCCAATTTTGAATCACCCTGTATATTGGATAATGACGGAACCGGAGATTGATGCACTTGTCAACGTTATTTCAATATTAACACCAACTAACTTAGAAGTTGATCATATAACAAAATCCAAGTCAAATTTAAAATAGTGGGTTAACCAACTTTTGTCTAAGTAAAAGCAATTCATTAATAAACATTTTTATTTTATTTAAATTTTGTTAGCAGCTTTAGACAGTCCGAAAATGCTTCGTTACCGAGATACAGGGTGTTAAACGTGCAATTTTGAGTCGTAATTTTGATAATACCTCAGTTGCAAACCTGACAATTGTAGGTTTACAACCGTTTTAAACAACATTTACTCTTACACGTTTACATCCCTTATGATTTACATACAATTTTATTCAGAACTTAATAGTCAAGTAATTTTTATGTTAATCACGTATTCTTGTTTTATTTCGCTATCTCGCTCCTGTTCGACAAGAAAGCAAATGTTCCAACTGGCAATCTCCATCAAATCATGTCACTGTACTTTGGCATATGCATTCAAAAATACATGCATGGTTTTGAATAGTTCGGTAAGGAAAGGAAATTCGTTGGTGCAATTGGGAAATTATTTGCTGTAACTCATTCCAGTAGGTAGGATTTACGAGGTGTAAGGCCTGGATAGCAAGGCGGTCATACAATGAACCCAGTTGTCTACCGTCCAAAAGTATGAATAAGTATTTCATAGAAACTAAGAGAGTAATTTTCACTTTAGCGCAGCGGTAATACAAATGGGACAATTAGTTAATCGGGTGCGATTTCTGCATAGCCTTTTCCATAGAAACTGTACTGTTGGCTCGTTACATGCATTAAATGAGTGTTTTGTTTTCTTCATGCCAAACATGATTGATCATTTTGTCAGCATTTATTAATTTTACCAAATGTATTCCCATTCGGTACTTAATCTAAAAATGAATATCGATTTTTCTCGAAAATGGATCTAAATACCGAAATAAAACGATAATACGTAATTGGACTTTCAGAACGTAACTTTAAATAAATTTAGAGGCTGAAATTGATATTTTTGCAATCTGTTAGAATTTTTCCTTATTTTCCATAATTCCTTTTATATACTCTCGACTATAAATAGTTTTATTTTCGAAGAACAGTCTATTGAAAATTTGCTCATTTCCTATTGCTTTAAAATGTTCCCAAAAACAATGCTGTTTGATTGATGTGGACAATGTGTGCTTAATGATTAGCTTAAGGTGAAAATATAATTTAAAAGTAAATCTATACTAATAAACCTAAAAAAGCTTCCTACATCGAAATTATTTTTTAAAAAATTGCAATAATTCTGCAAATTGTTAATCCGTCCGACAAATTCTGCCGTTATTTACAGAATCATTTTCTTATCTAGGTGCAACATAAAGTGATGCAGTATTTAGGTCATTATGATTAATGCAGAAACACTTCCTACTAAGCACATGATGGTCCTCATCTAATGTGACAAAATTCACCGATATTGCCTAAAAATATTGCGTTTTATGTAAATTTGTCTTATCCGAAAGTTAGTAGTTTCAGAGATACTGGGTGTCAAAGCGTAAATAAAATTTCCATTTTCTTCAATAGATTCTTTACTTGAAACTAATAGGTTTTTCGGATTTTTAGGCCGCCGTTCGGTAGAATTTCTTCCTGACGTTTTACATGTTTATTAAGCACGACTTACTTGCATCTTCAGAAGCGGTTTGCTTGAACGCTTCTTGAATCGCTTGAATCTTTGGAACAGTGTGTTCCAAAGATTCTTAACCTGTTTTAAAATTCCAGCAAAAAGTGTTTTGGGATTTTTTAGATCGAGGAAACTAAAAATCGTGTGGAGTCATTTAAAACATCCACATTTTTTTTGTTGATATTTCCCTTTTCAAGATATTTCCCATTGAAACCTATAGGGATTTTTGAACTAGGTAACTGACATTTTTATTTCATTTAAATATATTTTTAACGTAGCTTTTATGTATAAGAAACTTTACTTTTTACTCATAGAGTTAAAAACTGTATAAGTGAGAGTTGTATGATTTATAGCGGTCCAATGTTACTGATGGGAATAAACGAATTGTTTTAATAATCCAGAGAGATAACTTAAGAGACACAATTATTTGGTCGAACTAGAAGAAGAAGTCTCTGTAGATAACGTGTGTAGAATTAATTTGGTTCTAAGTGAAGCGTTTAATTGAAGCGAACTTTTTGCTTCCATTTCTGTTTTTGCCAGGTTGACCAGGGAGCCCTAGTCTCAATAAAAACGTGATTAATTGTTGTGCTGGCATGCTTATTTGCTTCCTATTAGGTCACTTGAATGTGTTGAGGTCAGGAGATATGGCAAAAAATTTATCCGATTGACATGACATTTTGATGTGGTTTATTTGTATCTTTGCATTTGCCTAATCAAAAAAATGTAATATGAAAAAGAATTACCGAAATTAGTGATAAGTTTTGCATCGTTCGTGTTCCGTAATTAAACTACCTAAAACGCCAACGTGAATGATCCTAAAAAAATTAATTCTTATGAAACGCAAAACTCTATGTGAAAATTTAACTATTAATATGAATTTTAAGAAAAAACAAATTTTTAGTTCGCCCTTCAAACGATCACTAAAATACGCTTCAATTTGTTTTTACTTTATATTAATACTGGGTTAGGTCGAACGTTTCCTGCCGTTTCTCGTAAAAAAAAAACAGTTTAATCTTCTATCGATTCGTATAAAGTTAAAGTCCAACATGTGAAATTTCAGTTACAGAATATTAGAAAATTCGCATATATATTTCATGTATTTCACCTGCTTTAAATGCCATGATGTAATTTTAATAACCTAGGTCGAAACTTTATGAAATATTCATCATTAATGTGGACGTGTCACTAACGAGAATTTGCTATATCAGAAATTACATGCTAATAGCTTGGAATAAACGTTTTGTAGATCGGCACATCTAGCGCATAAAGATCCGCACATTATCATCAATAACTATTTGCAAAATTTAAATTGGATAACAAAAACCTGCAACTTTTTGCATTAGATAGATTCAAAAAACTGTAGGGTTGGAAGAAATATACAATCTTAATTTATGTTAATTTCACTTAGTAAACTTCTTGGATGATCCACATTTACCAACGCCAGTTTTAGGTATAAGTTTTTTGTAGTTACACAAGCACTGTAGCTGTTAAAAATATATCTTGTCGGAAATATTTATCGTTTGGAAATAGACCAAATTTTCTTCAACGACGAGGCCCATTGTTCGCTTGGTGGTTACGTGAGTAAATAAAACACCCGTATATGGGGCTTTCAAAATCCTCAGGTGATCTCCGAAAGGCTTTTGCATCCTGAAAAAGTGACCGTATCTTGTGTATTATGGTCCGGCGGTGTTATTGGCCTGAAACGATTTTTCGAAAACGATCAAGGACGAGCCATAACAGTCAATTCTGAGCGCTATGGACGCATGTTACCCGATTGTTTTTAGAGATAAATTGAAGATTATGCTCTGGAAGATATCTGGTTCCAGCAGGATGGGGCAACGAGTCACACAACACTGTCAGTTAGAGCTCTATGCAAGAAAAATTTCCCGGACACGTAATTTCGAGATTGAGTGAGGTCAATTGGCCCGCAAGATCTTGCGATTTAACACCGTTAGATTTCTTCTTGTGGGGCTATGCGAACTATAGTGTTTATGGCAACAATCCTCAAACTCTTGAGCAACTGAAAGCCAATATCCGTGAAGTCATGAGCGAGATATTACCGGTAATGTGCCGAAAAGTCATTCAAAATTACCTCATAAGGATTGAGGCCTGTGGAGGACATTTAAATGATACTGTTTTTCAGGTATAATGGCAAGGTTTAATATTTATATTGAATTTAAATTTTCGTCTCCATCTGAACATTTTGTGTATTTTTTTTACTTTACTTTCTCAAGCATCAAATGGATAACCCTGTATTGCAGGTGTCTCCAGAAAAAGAAAATCAAGTAGGGTTAGGTCTGGCAATCGTGCTGGCCATTCAATAGGGCCTCGCCTACCAATCCGTTTATTTGGATAGTGATTATCTAACTACTGTCGAACTGAAAGTACATAATTGGGACGGGCACTTTTGTTTCCGTGATTGTCTGTCTGAGATTTACTCACATTGAGGCTTTTTGCTTTTCAGTGTTCACTTTTACTGTTAACAGCGGATGCCAGGGCGCTAATTATTATAAATCAGAAAGAACGCTAAACACACTAAATATGTTTTTGTTCTTAAAATTTAATTTTATAACTTGACATCAAAGGGATGTAATTAAAATTATATAAATATGCTATTGGAACACCACGAGGTTTAAGTATATAAACCGTTCCTATCCTATGCGCAACAATGAATTCATTGCTGTGTCTTCTATTTTGAGTTTTTTGAAATGCTTTTCCTTTTGGGAGAATAAAATTTATCTGTGGGATTATATATTTTTGTATTTCAACTTCTGATTTTGGGGTCAATTGAACAGCTAGTTCGGTATTATCCCATCCTCTATTGAAGCCAAAGTTGCTGCAACAGTTTTTCAAACTTGGGTCAGATATTCCAGGTGATTCGAAAGAACGAATGGCTCAATTCTGTGATAAGTGCGTTAATGGTGCTTAGTCAAGGGAGGATTTACCTTTCAAGTTAAGGGGGGGTTATGTAGTAGAGATTCAGTCTGTACAGGCTTCAATTCAATTATTGACGGATTTTGACTTTAGTTCTAACCGATTGTTAACAGTTTTAAATAGGTAAATATTTCAATTATATCTCCTTTTGAGAAATTTAGCGGGAATTAAATGGTACTTACTTATCATGTACACACAAATAAAGACACTCAGAGGAAAACCACAATATACAAAAGAAAACCTCACTAGGCAGAAATTATTTTGTTCCAAAAATTCGGGTACTCGTCATTAAATGAACTGTAAATTGTTTGACTTTGAACATTTTGCTTCGAAATCGTCTTTTAGGCATTAGAGTCATCATAAATCTCACCTTTTTCAACTAATATTAATTTCTTAAATATTTTTTTTACAAAAGGTTGCCCACTTTCTAACTTCGAACTCGTTTTACTGTCTTGCAATTGTCGCTATCCAGTTTGAGGCTGGAATAGTTTTTGCAGTTATATCTATGAGCTTTTTGCAGGTTTTGGAACTCTCTAACTCCAAACTCTAACTCTCTCTAACTCCAAATTCCATTTTCTGTGAAACTGTATACGAAAATTATTTTAATAAAAAGTGGAATTTTGGTATCAATTCGACTCTTATGTGAAAAATTGGCACATTCGCAATTTTAAAAAAATTCAAAAATTTCCAAAAATAAAGAAAAATAAAAAATTTGTTGAATTTTTTTAAAAAACCATTGAGATTCTCCTAAACATACATTTTGGGGTAAAAAAAAATATTAGTGCGTCGCAAAACTTGTAGCAGGAGAGCGTGTGTAAAACGGTGACCAAAAGGAACTTTCGCCCTGTAACCACTTCTTACGCCAAGTCTATAGGCTTTATAAGAGTTTTTAAATTTCTAAAAATGGTGATAACTGACCGACTTTCAAAGTAAAGAGTACAAGTATGTGTAGTAAGTATGTGCAAGTTTGGGAGGTTTACGTTGTCCAATATTTAGAGCCCATTTCCTTCTAAACTGTTGCAAGTACAAATTTTCTTATAGACAGTCAATGTGTTGAGAATATACTTTGCAATCTCATGTTCTGTTTTGAAAATGAGTAAAAATTCAAAGTATTATGTTTCAAAATTTTCAAATCGGCCAATAATTACAGTTATGCAGTAACATTTTCTTTAAAAAATCGTCTTTTCGTTCTTCAAACTCTTATGCCTTTCAAGTTTCTCAATTTATTTCAAGTTTACAAAATAAAATGTTTAGACAAAATGGCTCGCTTTAAAGCGAACTTTCAATGATCCAAATCTGGCCCGTGTTAAGAGAGTTAGACATTTATTCGTACTGAAGGATCTGATGCGCCATATAATTATAATAACATACAAAGTATCTATTTTCTTGAATTGTCTATGAAATTGGAAARATTATCATTAGTTTTACCTTTGTACTTAGTATATTAAATCTTATCACTTATAGTGATTTACTGCATGTTTCTAAGTTTTCTTGAATCCCTGAAATTTAACTAATCAAGATAATGTTTTTCAGTCAGATTCAAGTTCATATTTCTGTTAAAGCSAAGGCAAGTCATGYCCWATTTCATAACGTTTAATTAATTCTGGTTCAGAATSTGATTTAAAACTGCACAAAAAACATGATTTATTGAGCTTTCTTCTGGTGTCTGCTATTGCAYCATTAACTTTTCTTTGATGAAACACGAAGTAGTATTTATGAGTAAAGTTTGGTCCACATCTATACTTAAATTGGCGGTTGCTCGTATKCATAAATTTACCACMTGGAGGGGAAGTTTCCATTCTCGATCTAAAGCAAGCAGTGTTGTTWYAYGTTAGTTATAAAGCGAGCTAATACACGTCTTCCAATCAAGTAAAGTCAAGCAAAAAATAATTATTGAAAACTTACCGCTAATCTAAAAAATGTTAAAACCACCAAATMGGAAACTRATAATCTAAAATATGAAACTGAAAAACTAGTTATGTTAGAATACAAAGTAATATCGAAAAACTTGCAAATCAACCAAACCAATAGATAATAGATCAGACGTTTTCTCTCATTGCAAACGTGCCAAACGCAGGGTTGCCATGTAATTAGCAACTTTATATTTAAAAAGTGAGAAGCTCTTGTTTAAAATACACCTGTTTAAGACAATCAAACTTACGCTTACTTCGAATTGACGCAAATCTACATGCAATTTGKAAAATCCCACAAATTACTGCGCGAGTAGTATAGAGGRATAAAATATGTTACTTGCAAACATAGRAGCAGGAGAATTATCTATTTCGTAAAGTCTACCTCGGTGTCTACTAAATAATGGGTACAAATTACTTTGTTCAAGTAATTGAAATGAATRTAAATTTKATGAGGATTATATTAGGTAARTGTCACCRGGAAAAAATCGCCAAGCTGAATTGCCTTTCCATGCGTGGAGGYCAAGAATACAAARAGCTTWTTTGAGAAAAAAACGCCKTAAATTGTTRATATTTTTATACAAAAAATTACAAATTAACCAGTCAGTATTGAGTAACGTTTTRTTTTATATCCGGCCATATTTAATACATATTTTTCATGTATTACATGCTTCAACTTTTCGTCATTCACTAAATCTAATCTTATGCGGATAAAACGAGCAACTATTGAATTAATTGATTTTAGTCAGCYAGTTTAGATAAAACACAAAATATCCGGAAAAAAMTTGTTGTGGCCAGTTACGACCTCTAAGCGTAATATATAAAGTAAATGTTGAAATATTTGCAGAAGGCCCACACTTTATTTACACCCCGTGAACGATGTAAGTATACTAATAATTAAACTCTTTATTTTTAAGCACAGGAAGCATGTTTACAAAATATGCTGTTCAGCGTCGTACTATCAAATAGTTGGGATTTACAGTTATTATTAAGTTGAAATAGAATTTGCTACCACTTACACATGTTTGTGTAGATTGATTGCAAATTTAGATGGGAACATATTTATCGGTGCTATAAAGCAAGTAGTGGTGGCGACGCCCAGTTTCATCTACTACCGATATTACCTCGGTGTAAAAAAATAATTTTTAAGTTGATGAACGGTTGAATCAGCTTTATTATGTCAGTCTCGTGTATTAAAAGAACAATTATCGTACAGCTCGCTCCAAATTCTTAGCATGTAATAAAGTTCGATTTAAGAAGAATAAACAAAGTTCGGGAGTTGGTTCTTATTCGTTTCGAAGTTCACGGCTTATCATATTCAAAACGACTTTTCACAACAATACAGAACTTTCCCAAAACGTTCTTCTTGTTAAATTCCCACTTAAGCTCTTATGCTAATGATTCATATGGCAGCTCTTAATCCACGCTTGATTTCCCGTTTCTTTCGTTAGCCTAGTGGCTGTAGGCCCAGCAATAATCACTTGTTTGTTGGTAGTTAGAAGATGTTAAAATATTATAATTACGGGGAAACATGTTTTAAATCATTCATTGTTGGATAAGTAAATTTTTTATTTCGTTGGTTTATGTTGTCTTTCCGTCGGCATAACACTGTCCTCCTCTTCCATAATGTCAGCATTATAATAGGGAAAAATATCTCTATACCCTACCTAATGGTGATAGGACGTAACCCAATTTAATAAATTTTCAGATGGGACACAAAAAACTTCTAATAAATGCATTTTTATTCCCTTTTATCTGTTAACAGCATACTTTTATAGTTGTTGTTGAAGCACAAATATAATTTTATTTTTTTTCTACCGATACACAGATTTAAATTGCCGTCATTCTTCTGGTCGCTTTGTCTGTTGTTATTTAGGGAATGCTAATAATGCTATTTGCTGTGGCGTAAATCACAAGCGTAGCAGATGGATCTAAAGTGAAAAAAGATCTATTTACTGAAGGAACTTACTGTGAAGCTCATTTCACGAATTTGCCGATATCCGATTGGTTCTGGGGAAATGCCACCGTAACATAGCAGAAGCTGTAAGAACTCATGCCAACAAAGGGCCAGAGATACTGGTGATTGGCTCCAGGAAGATAGTGGACGACAATAGATGTTCGGATTCCAGACATAGAGGAACAAGTATTGCACATAATTATAGCAGAGCCTTCCAGGGGCACTCAGATCATTGCACAACAACTGACACTTTCCCAGGCACCAAATAATTACCGCGGAAGGGCTACATTCCTACGACGTATGTAAGATACGCACAGCGCAAGGACACATTAAAACAATGGTTTACTGAACACCGGTATAAATTGATCAGGGCTTAATTAACCGAATACGAGAAGCTGCTCGAGAAGAGTGGATAATAAGGCGATAAACAGAGGCACTAACTTGTTTGGAGTTAAAGACTCAAATGTACACATTTCGACATTTCGAAAAAGTACGTTCCACATTCAACGAATCTTGTTGAATTTGCTGTTGATCCTTGTCTAATTTATTGTCACTTTCTGTAGAATTCCATGGTTTCCGGAGTTTTTAATAATTACGAAGCAATATTTACGTAATGTTAATTAGGCAGATTACCTTGAAAAACATTGGTGCCGTCTTTCTAATTTACTTGTTTGCAAATTTTTCAGTTTTCAGCTTGATCATACACAAAATCAGCTTTCTTTTCCGCAAATAGATTTAAAATAGTTTAGATAATGTGGTCGTTGATCATAGCATCTCGTCTTTTGCATCTCTTGACCATGTAGCTACCATAATTTCCTTTTTGAAACAGACCGCCTTGAAAAATATATTTTCCCTGACGTTTCTCAAGCACCAGTGGCTCGCCTCTTCAGATGTTTTTAGATTTCTTGCTTTTGAGGGGGTGTTTGCAGGTATGGGCGGCTTTACGGTATACATTATAGTACAAATAAACGCCCGTTCTTGCCATAAGTTCGTCAGATTCTATGAAGAAAGCTTTAGTAAACATAAACACTAAAAGTGTCCAAATATCCTCTCGCCTAGCCGCTATTCTGCATCTACACATACGTTTCACAGACACATATATCAGAGACTCTAAATATTTATTTGCAAAATCAAGGATCTGAGACTGGAACCAGCGGACATGCTAGTCAGCTTCGATGTCGTGTCACTGTTCACAAAAGTGCCTGTGGACGGATCCATAGAACTAGTGGCGGAGCTATTTGAGGAGAGTTCCACAAATCTCTTCAAAGTTGCCTAAAAAGCACCTAGTTCTTGTGGAATGGAGACTTCTACGAACGAAAGGACAAAGCAGCCATGGGAAGACCAGCCCGGTAGTAGCAAATGTCTGCATAGATAAATTCGTAAAAACCGACTCTCTGGTATCGATATGTCAATGACGCGTTCGTGATATGGAGACATGGACGCGATAACATGGACAAGTTCTTAGGCCACCTGAACAAACAACATCCAGAGATACAATTAACATTGGAAGTTGAACGAAACCAACAGTTGGCTTCAGGAAAATTCTCCAGTTCCATTTTTGATTTAATTTTCAAAAGACATTTGATATGACTTTCCTGTTATTATATTTCTGCAGTGAGATTGGGAGATAAAATACATAATCTGGTTCAGCCAATGGTACCAAACTTATACCTTATATAAAGACATTCAGATCAATTACAAATGATAGTGTCTTAAGCAAACCCAATCCTTCCAAATAAAAATAATTCCCATAATTTCTATGAATGTCTATGTCCATCAGTCATGATAAATGTTTCTCTTAACTTAGCCTCTCTCAAGTGGCTGATGGTCACTTTTATGAAACTATTGATGACAATTCAAGAAGACGATGCACTGATACGTTTCAAGCTCCGAAATAAATGATGTTGTTTCAAATGGATTACACTTAAATACGAGCGACTTCACGACTCATATAACCTTGGACAGGAAGCTACAAACAATAGTAAGCAGCAATAAATTAACTCACGTTTTCAGATGGAAATGTTTAATGGTGTATTTATGGCTCACGGCAAATTTCCAGTACGAAAAATTCCTGTAATAAATACGTACATTCAATCTATTTTGATTTCACATCTAAGATCAAGGATATTACTGATTTACTTTTGTTCAAATAAATAAAAGATTATTTTCGAGTATGGTGTTATAGATGCGCAATTTTACAGATAATGACGATCACGTTCATTTCTACAGAAATAACGGAAAGATGACCGATACAGATTCAAAGGATATCAATATATTTCAAGGTGATTATAGAAAATTACAGTAATATGTGAAATCAGAAATGTAGCTTTACAAGTTTACTACTGAGCAATTAACAATTTCTGGCTGAATGTATAATATCGCAGTTATTGAGCGAAGCCTATTCAGCTAAATTATCACTTGTAATATTTACAATTCCGAAAAATACCAACACGGACATAATATCGGGAATATCCACTATTAAATGAAAATTAAACCAGAACATTCAAAGAACCTAAACTTAAAAGTAAGTCAGTTTTCAGTTAATCAGTTTTTAATGAATGCAGTAAACAGGAAATTTGTTATGTTCTACAAGTTCATGATATCTAGTCGTCCTAGAAAAAAATTATCTTTTTTTTTTCAAACTTACTCCTTTAACTTTCAAATATTGGCACTCTAGCACACATTTAATGTATTGTTCATATTTCATAGTGAAGCTAAATCCGCACAAGAAACAACATTACCTGATTTTGCTAGACCCCTGCTGTGATTCAAAATTGGTGTCATTCCGGGGGTCTGGGGATGTTTTGGTATAACAGGAAAAATAGCAAAAAAATTCTGCTATAACAAGTTATGTTAAACATTGTGGCGATTGACGATGAAAGTAAATTATTATATATAAATCTGTAGGTTTGAAAATTTCCATTTTAAAATGTGGACAACTCACAAGAACTATTCGAAGCTGTGTCCCTCTAACTCTGAACATGTTTGTGCCCATGTAGTCACGTTATTGTTCAATCTTCGCAACATTACTGGTTTCACATTTGGAGCAACTTCACACGTTCGGTTGAATAACTCGTTCTCAATTAGTGCCGGTGATCGGTAGATCAGAGATTTAATGTATCCTTGTGTCTTGTGTATATTATATATATTCCTTCGTAATAATACGACCCATAGTTGTCTGTAAAAGTATAAGTTGTTGTGCAAAGCTCCGTTTACTTCTGAAAAGCTCTGCTGCAGTTATCTCCAATACGTGTTTCTCTATGTTTGGAACCTCTTGATGGTCCATTATATGCCTCAACTAAGAGTTAATCCTACTAGAGTCAATCGTCCTCTATAACCCTTTGAATTAAGTGGCGCAGGATATGTTAGCGAAAGTTCTAACAGCTTCTGCTATGTTACTGTGGCATTCCCCCATAACTAATCTCATATTCGCATATTCGATATTGGTGGACATTTTGTGAAATAAGCTTCCAAGTAAGTTATAATTTGACAAAAGCTCTTTATTCTTCGCAAAAGCTAGTAATCACCTGTAACTAGCTGCTCATAAAAAAAAATATCGATGTCGCTTTCAATTTTCAATAACTGTCTCTCAATTGCACTCTCAAGTCCTCAATTCCATCACAAGAATGTTGCCTTGATTAGGGATTACTTGTTAAACAACAATGATCCTCTATGTTTAATTAACAAAACCTTGAATTATAAGTCAACAGACAGGGAGGTAACAAGTAACACATACATTTATCATAAAATACCCTATGTGGAAGGTTTGTCACAACAAATAGCAAAGTTGTATCTTCGGATAATATCAATATAGCCTTCTCCAGTTCGAATACTGTTGGAAGATTATTTTAAACTAAAACTAAGTCTGAAACACCCACTTAATTAAATTAGAATATAATATATCAAATACCTTGCTCAGACTGTGATCAATGCTATATTGGTCAGAGAGGCAGATATTTAAAACAGCGAATATCAGAACACAAAAGAGACTCAGCTAAAACCAATATAACCAACCCCACAGCATTGGTAGAACATCAAAGGATCACCAGCCATAACTTAGATTTTAGTAACATCAAAATTCTCGACCATCAGCCAAGACTAATGAAGCGACTAATTAGTAAATCAATTTTCATAAAAACCAAAAACTCTGTTAATTTTAGAAGAGACACAGAGAATCTGAGTGAAGCCTATAATAACCTTATACAAAATAATAATATAAACAACCAAAATTAATTTCATATATACTAATGGCTGAAAAATGAAGTTTTTACAAATACAAAAAAGAAATTGTGAGTGTCTGGAATATTTCGTTTTCTTGTCAGCGAGACATTCTTAGCAGCCTTCCAGAAAATCTAGTAAAGTCTAGTAATACACCTGCCTGCAGCATGTTACGTTTGAGTAAATATGGCACTGACTATGAAGGTGAGTGATTGCATAATGAACGTATCTTTATGATTGCGTCGCGTCTTTCCGAAACCTACTTTTGCTCTTTGTATCACCAATCGCTGTTTTATGTTCTTTTTAGACTTGGAAAACATTTTTCTACCAACTTAGCTTCGCCCCTTGTTCACTGTTGTTTTTATTCTCATTTAAGTTAAAATGTTATTGACCTAAAATTATTGTTTTGAGTGTGTTTTATAGTTTTGACCGCCTGATCGTTTTATTTTATATATTTTATATTTATGAGACTATGATTGACTTATTTAAACCAATGTTAATTTTTATGTAATTCTTTAGTATTTTAACTGGATAGTCTGATGGTCGCAATTCAATTTTTAATTTGTTGTGAAGTAGAGTTTTAAGAGTTTTTATTTTTATTTTATTGTATAACAATGTCACAAATGAAAGTATTTGAAACTCCACCAGGATCTAGGCTAAAAACCCCTCTGTTTTCCATTTTAGAGCCCTGAGGATGACATAAATAAAGTCGAAACGTTGGCCCATGAAAAAGTACTGTTTTATTTTGCCACCATCCGTTGACCAAAAATTCCACTATTGAAAAATTAATTACTGATTATCATCACGGTCACTAATCAACCACAACATAATATCTGTTAGCTCTTGTTGATGTGATGTCATATACGCAGAAGCAATGCCATAAATCTCGAACCAGTAATTAATAAACAAACCCAAATCAGCGGCCATCAATCACCAGTCTAAAGTATTCCAAGAAGGCAAAATTCCTAAGATAAAGTAATCTGCAAAAACACCCCCCAGCCATGATGCCGGAAATGATGACTGAAGCATATTCAAGCAATAAAAGCAATACTCTACGATTATTTTCAGCTTATTATTATTTCTCTCTCTGTATGTGACAGACGAATAGATCCACTTGTTCTTGGCTAATTGTATTATTTTTTGAAATCTAACATATCTAATCACGGTTAATAATGCAATCTAAAGGCTAAAAGTTAGTGAAAAATTCGCTTGATATATTGAAAAAAATTTATTGTATCAAAATATTTATTGATATTGATAATCAGGTTACTGCTTATCCTAGTGAAACTAATTAATATGAATACACAAAAATAATTTATTGGGGAATAATAATATGGGAAACAAATACTATTAAAATTTTTGCTAATTTCGAAAACTGACCCAATCGAGAAACTAAACGGTTTTTTATCAGTTTATCTGCCGGTACGTGAGCAACGACCATGTAAAAGCATCAATACATGTAAATTTTGGTTTATTTGCAGTATCTAGTGATAAAAGATAGACGCAGTTTCAACTCATATTACTGTCTACCATGTTAAAGAAGTTCATTGTTGATTTGGCAGTATATTAATATGTAATAATACAAATAAACAAAGATACTTAGTTTTAACTAAACTTTTTAGTTGAAATTATTAAATTTCGATTATTTTTCCATGGAATGAGAAATCAGCAACCATTCATGTAAGAGCACATTTTCTTTAACAAGCGAAACGCAATCTAACACCAACGTTACATTTGTGAATGAGTGCCGAATTGAACCTTTGCGGTAGGTACTCATGGGAAACGATACCCTTTTAAATTGTATGAACAAGTTCGAAAATGCATGTTCAATAAAATTCTCAAATTCCCAAATCTATTTTGTTTGTCTTGACCTTTTCTAAGGTATATTGTGTATGTATTAGAGTTAGTTTCGATTAATGTTTTTTAGTTTTCGTCTGTTGGTTTTGTGTTGTACCTATAAAATGCTTGTTTCTCATAGATATTTGTTTTGTTTGAAATATTTTTTTTCGTAGTCACCTTTTGTTGGTATTTGCGCTAGTTTTGGTCAGCTTAGCCCATTTTTTTTAGTATTTTTTTCGCCCAAGTTTCAAACCAAAAAAACTAGCAGCAAGCAATTCAACCAAAAAAGTAAAAAATGTGCAAATAGTTAATTAGTATTTACAGTCAACACACATTCCACATACGTTGACGGTCGGGTTATCTGGTTAACCTAAATTTATTATTCGATAAGTAACTATAGAATTTAAACATGTTGGCTATTGTGTCAGCCGCATGCAACCATCTTTTTACGTCTATTTACGCACATATATGAGTGGAATAAATCAACTATGTGTTGTTTGATTTATTATTATTATTAATTAAGTTAGGAATTTTTACATCTACCTATTTTGGCTTAAATGTAAATCAATTACTGAATAGTCAATTTATAACTCATTGAATAACTTATATGTTTTGATTCTTCAACGAGAAATGCGTTCTTACAACCGTCTTAAATATGAGTGGTATAGTATTTCACTCGTATAACTTTAGTATATTAATGCCAAGTTAGAATTTACTTACCACCTAATTATCTCCAATTAATTAAACTCATAAAAACAAATCCCAAGGATGTGGGAAAAGCTTATCAGAAACAATTACGCATGATATTAATGAATTTAATAGTAAATTACATCAGTAGTAGGTAGAACTTTATAAAAGCTACCTACATTGATCAGATTTCAGTATAGTCAACGTATTTCTGAAAAGCTACTTACAACCTTTTTGTCAATTAAATTTGTTAAATCTATTCAAGAATTATCTACTTTGTCTAACTTGGCACAAAACAATTGAAATCCAAAATAAATCGAGTTTTATTTGAGTTCATGCAAGCAGAAACTTATTGTAATTGTAAACTCTTATAAAATAGGGAAGTAGATTGTTGCATTTTTTTAACAAAACCTTAGTTAACTAACTTATATACTTCAAGGGTGAAAGCAAGAAATATTTACAAATCAATTTGAACAGCCCAGTTTTCAACAAAAGTTGCTAGAATCAAGTTAAGTTGTAAAGTCGGAATAATCATCTAGCAGGTCTATACCATCCGCCTATATATTTTCTGGTGTTAGAGTGCTCTAATTCAAAAATCAAATTAAACTTCATTTGGAAAGTTCGATATTTCTGCTTTTCTGTTTTTTCTGTTTTTATTCGAATTGATATTTTCTGGGCTTTATCCACAGATTCAAAACTCACATTGCAATTTTATTTCTACGTGACTTTTCAACTCACCTAAAAACCACCATCAGTCAGATGTTCGCTTGCACAAGCGTGCTGATGATAAGACTATGTATTGCAACTGAACTAATAATAAAAATCTTTTGGGCAACATTAAAAGACACGAGAACAATAAAATGAAAAGGCACTGAAATATATATAAGTACAAGTCATATTTAAAGCTCTGACATACACATACGCTAAACGTGCAATTTCGTGGACATTTTCAAAGTTAACTTCTCGAAAATTTAAATATTTTAAATCCCTGATGCTCTCTGACATTAACAATGTTATGTAATTTTCATTTTTGTGCACCTTATTTTAGAGCTATTCCGTGAATATATTTTTTGTGATTTTCATTAGTGAAATGAAAATGAAAAATTGAAATAAAAATCACAAAAATTAATATCTGAGACTGATGCTCATTAGCGTTTATGTTTTAATCAAACTCATTTTTATTATTATATTTTTTTGCCTTCGTTTCAGTTAAAACGTAAAATAAAAATTTTCATATCGTTTATTTCATATAACGTTTCGGCGAAACAACAACGCCATCATCAGATTTAAAATTCAACACAAACCCATAAGTAAGTATAAGTATTTCTTGAATTGTGTGTTTTTCTTTTGATAAAAAATATCGAATTCAGGCTGATGATATTCGCTTTTAATGCTGCAAGGTCTGAGATCCTGATGTATATTTAAAAGTAGTTCAATTGGAAGTTGGCTAACTACTAGCATAGCAAAACTTTACAACACAAAAACTGAAAAATATACTAAGTTCAGGCAACATATTTATTTGAGAAAAATACGATTATATATATTTTTTTCGAAAAACCGTAATATATTTATGGTCAGGTTTTTAACCATGCACTTCAAAGACTGAAATGCGTAGGCAACGTCGAATCACATTAACGTTTATGTTTCATGTGGAGACTCTTTATAGATTCAATTTTCAGCATAGAAATGGGTATAATCCACGGTGCTTTGTGTACTGCAAGTGAACTGATTCTCCTGCGACAATAACGTGTTCGAATAAAGTAAAAGTGACCTCAATTTGCCAACTGATTGCTGAAGTCATATCGAAGATATTACGTATTAGCCACGATTAAGATTGCTTTGAGTTTGATCATTTGAAGCATCAAAACGAAGCATGGAAACCGTTGGAACGTTTCTGGTAGATTTTCCCTTATTTCTATCTTCGAAAGGAATTGCCTATGAAGTAAAAGTTTGACGGACTACTACCCTCTTACCGTTTAATCAACTACTGAAAAACTTGTGTTTAAAATCAAGCTGTGCTATAAGATCTAAATAATCGTGTTAACTCCGCAAACGGGTGTTGTGGAGTGAGATTATGAAGTAAAGTTCGGTAGTACTGTGTTAGATTGACCATTTTTTGATCATTATTTATTTTATTTATCCGCATATCACAGATATGCGCATATTACAGCATGACTTTGGGAATTCAATTGGAAAACATTTTGACACTCTGAATTATATATATATTGTACCGTGGATGGCCGAGTATCAAATTCTTTCTTCAACTTACAACTTTTATTCCACTCGGTACAACTTTAACTACGGAACAGGAACAAACTAA
>NW_026018715.1:2218024-2272196 GCF_020466585.1 Dendroctonus ponderosae
AAGCTGATTAACATTGCCCCATGCAATAAAATGCATTTCTGGGAAATATGTAACTACGTTTACTATGAATATTCCAGTTTATTGTAAAAATAACACTTTTCCAAGTTTTGTTTGTATTTCCTACATGCCTCCAGACAACATATCAATTCAAATGAACCTTTATTTTGATTAAACCTATACAGGGTGATTCAAAATTGACGTCATTGCCTTGAAGGGAACTTACTGAACACCTGTACAAATTGAGCAGGAGCTAATTAACAGAATGTATACTGAATACAGAATACAGTATCTGTACTCCTAAAACGCCCCCAGATAATACCTCCAGAAGAAGGACGCCAATTTTGAATTACCCAGTATACCTGTGTATAGCGCATTGCCAAATAGTGTTTTAATTATACAGTTTTCCATCGTTAATTTGGCGTTCTTCTTGTTCAGGTATGTTTCAAACAACGCTTTCTAAATTATGAATTGCGTATAAACATAGCTTCGTATTGTTTTCCATTTTGATAAAAAAATGCAGAACGTCAAAAATTCTGTGAGTTCCACTTCGAGCAGTTTTTGTAGTGGTTTTTACTTTAAGTTATCTATTTTAAGTTATAGATACGGTCATTTTCAAATATTTACATTTGTAATTATTGCTTCTCTGACTTGTATACCACAACAATTATGTTAAAATTTTTATTATTGATTTTTAATTAACTATGTGTGTCAAATTTGGTTCGAATTACTTTGCCAATTCGGATATAAAAACAAAAACAATTTTGAAAACTTTTAAGACCCTGCGCATCAAAAATGAAAAGAAAATGTTCTATATTCTCATAAGAGAGAATACAAATTTATATGACAAACATATTCTAAAATACGCTTTTCTAACCTTTCCTGAAACCCTGGCCCAAAAAGCTGGGCCACCCTGTATAAACATTTCAATGTTGAACGTACAATAATCTTTACATATTCGGTACAATATATATGTTTTTTTATTTTAAGGATGATTGTTTTTATAAAAGCCGTTTATTTCACATTACTAGTAGGTACTTTTTCTTCAATTGTTATCTGATCTAGTTCAGTTCTACCCTTGCACGCGGGATATTGCTCTTTTGTGTGTCTTTCTAGTCGTTATACGCGCTGTTGCCTGATAATTGCAGATTCAACATATTAATAGATCAAATATATAAGCGGACAAACGTCGTAAAATGTGTTATATTCGTGAATAACAAATAATTGAATACAAATAATACTCAGTCAATATGAAATTTAGAATAATATGTGTCTATTTCAAGATCTGATTAAAGCATTTGACAGGGTCGATTATTATTGGTATTTAGTTTATAGGCCAAGAAGAAATGCATTATTCTTTATTTAAAGCAAATTATAAACTTCTGGTCACATCGTTACATAGGACCCGGCTTATGGAAATACCTGAGAGAATAGAAGAGAACAGGGACCCAAATCCTTAAAAAAAGACTCTTTCGCGTCATTGCATAACTTCGTATCTCTGAATTATGTTTTCTGTAGTTCTATTGTTTTTCCTGTATTAACGGATAAAACTCAACTTTTATCTTAATAAAAGGCAACAAACTATAGTTTGAGACAACCGCTGAGTAATCCAAGAAATCTGTGGTTCCCGATTGAGTACATTTGAGAATATTCAAACGAGTGTCAACATTTCCCAAATTCTAGTCAATTTACGCTCAAATATAACAGATTCTCATATCAATAACCTAGAACCCTATCATTTGCACGAAAGTTTACTTGTATAGCGCATAAATCGGCAAAATTGAGCCAGTTTTTTTAAGTTAAAGTTAAAAAATTATACTATATATTTCTTATCAATGTTTTCAGTGACCTTGTTTCAGGTGTATTACGATGGCTTTATCTATAGCTGTTTTGCTCTACTTGAGTTTAGCAGTTTTCGAGGATAATTATTACAACTAGGCAGTAAAAGTGAACTATTCATCCAATTTTTAATAAAACAAACAAAATAGACAAAGAGCCAATTATAGAATTGGCAATACAAAAATCTTTTTATGTGAATGTTTTACACTAAATGAAAATACGCCATTTGAAATAATCATTTGGTTCCTGTTTAAACAATATTTTAGGTTTTTCCTTTGTTACATCGACTGGATTTAACTCATTCAGTGCATGTGCAGAATGTGCTCTAAAGTTTATTACAAGCGATCGGATTAAAACCTTGTTCCCAATGATGTTAATAGATCATTGGACGCCGCTTAGGAACCTGATTCCTTTCGCAAATCGGATCTTGTCGGTTCCTATAGAACTGAGTTAATGCGAGTTATGTGACGGTATTCAGGCAGTTTCCTGCGAAATTCGTCTTTGATAGAGTAAGTTCCGTAGGCGGCAGATTATGACAGATTATATCATTCGGTTGATGTTCCTGTTTCTCCCTTATTACTGCTAACGATAGAGAGTCTAGGGACTAAACGAGTCCAAACTAACCAAACACTTATTTCCGACACTGAAACAGTTTCTTAATGAGAATATTTTTTGAAACATTAGGAATATTTTTTTTTAATTTACCCTTGCTCGATTTAGATCGGCTAAAGTTTTTAACTAGGAAATGTCAGTTTTATTTAATGGTACCGTACTTTGTCCACCTTAGTGGGCCAGCTTGTAGGTATGTTGTATGTGTGTGAATTTATTAATTAAACTACTTTCTTTCTCAATATTAAAATTAAATACTGATATCGAGAATTTCAACTTAATTGTTTAGCCATTCGGAGTTAATCATTTTGAGAACTAACTTAAGGTTCTACAGAAATTTTGAAAAATGAGTACTATTTCTGTATTTCGACAGACGTTAGCTCAATTTCAATACTTACTTTTTCATGTCTAAAACACGAAAAATACTTTTCCTGTCTAAAAGACTAGAAAAGACTACAAAAGAAAGTAATTATTCGTAAAATATAATAATTAGTCAATTGACTAATGTTGCCGAAATTTTTTTATATAAGATATTTGCCTTTGACAGCATGGCATCGATGAACCAAATGACAAAACCGCTATTTATTAAGTATTATAATATTTATGTTGGTGTAATAGCTCGATTTTTTTTAAATTTATACATTAACCATGAGAAAAACTTTGTAGTTGCAAGCAAAGTACGGAAATAGTCAGTAAGCCCTACTTTAACTTTACGTTAGTAAGCCCTACTTTAATGTAGGTCTATGGTGATGTCACAGAATATTAAAACGACTAAAGATTCCAAATAAAACATTGTAAAATATGCCATACAGGCTATTACTTTTTGACGAAAATCGCAACCTCGCATTTGCGGTTAGTTTTTAAACCGTGCTCTTCAAGGGATAAACTCTATGACTCTCTTGAAAATCTATTCTGTTTTCTACATGGTAACTAACCCGTGCGTTGTTCATTACAAACAAATTTACTCTTGTCTTAGGATAGCTGTCAAAGGATGTTAAACTTATAGCAACTAAATATCTACAAGCTGAAGTTATGTCTGCAGTCACAATGCCGGAACAACTAATTGTTGAAAAAAGTGGACAAACCCTACCATTCTATGAAAATTGGACGGTTTCTAGTTCTGTAACAGAAAACGGATAGACATGGCTAAAAGATAAAAATAGTGTCCACATTGATTTGCCGATAATTTTCGCTGGGCACTAAATTGAAATTTCGAAGATATGAAACCTTGCATTATTTCAGCTGATTAGTCTATAGTTTTGTAAGACTAAATTATTCTTTTTTATTTGCCTCTTAGTTTCAGTTGTTACCTTTGTTTATTTGCTTATAAAACAGCAGGCATTTAAGTAATGTGAATTAGCTCAACGTCGTTTGCAAAAAAATGCTATTTTTCGTATATCTCAGTTTTAAGTGAGAATATATTTTAATATATCTATATTTTAAAACATTTTTTTGGTTGGCTCTGTACCCCCCAAAAACATCTCCAGGTGAATGAGGACAATTTATAAATTCGTATGTTATTATCGGAATTTCAAACCAAATCTCTAAAACTTGATTTAAAGCTCTAAATATAGCCAATTTTTTCCATAAGCATTATTTTCAGGCTTAAAATACATTTAAAAGAACACGAAACTTAACCGTATTTGAAATATGGAAGAATTAGTAGAAAATGTAAAGATAACACTTCAATTGAATATTTCCGAAATTTTGTATTCCAATACAATAAAATAAGCATTTCAACCAAGGAAAGGAACGATAACAATCGTAATAAGTAGCAACAAGAGCATTGAATACGTGTTTTCTGATTAATAAGCAAGGCAATATAAACAGCAAAATAATTTTAAGTTCGTACGCTGAGAGTAAGATCAATTGTTTTCTGGCAGAAGACATGCGACTTTACACGAAGTAGTAGGCGCCAGTTTTCAATTTTGTTAATTAGCATATTTTTAATGAATAAATACATTGTCAATGTATTTGTAAAGCAGTTTAAACCTCAGAGACTTATTGACGCTTGAAAGCAATACTCTAGTATATTAAGAAAATTATGCAAGTATGCAGCAAAAATAATCTATGCTCATCCAGTAGTTCAGTTTGTTTAAGTCTTCATTGAATATTCGTTACATATGCATCTACTAATTTGTTTATGGCTCACAAGGAAGCAGCGTTTCTCTATTTAGTATAACAATTCTACTGGCCTTTAACAGACACTTATTCAATTAACGCAAGTCAAGCAGAGTTGTACAACAGAGACAATAATCAACATCAATAATGTTTTCGATCCCTTTTCAAACCATTGCATATCTCAGTATTGAAATATCTATAAATAGTTCTTCGAATAGAAGTATGATCCGTATGATGAAATTATCTAGAAAATATTAGGCGAGAAAACATTGACTGGCATCGTTTTGGGTGAAATACTTATACATATCGTAACATGTTCAGTTGACATTGCCAATGTAGGGTAGGGTAGGATATTTGACGGTTAACTGATAACCTACATCACCATATGACCACTATGGTGGGGACTACACGGAGGTGGCGCCACGTTACTTACCAGAAACGTTAAACCCAGGATTGGAACCAGATGATACTCGCGACGCAGTACCAAATAAACAAACTGTACGATTAGATATAAAAGTAGAAAAATAGAAAAAATGTGGACTAGTTAGTTCGATCACTCTCCGGAGTAACACACTCGCGTCGCGCTCAGCGCTTATGCACAATGACGATGAGCGGCGCCCGTCGTCGATATATAACTTGCTTTTGCTCCACAACGAGTTGACGTCACGTGTGACGTCACGGCGTCGTTGCCTAGACGACGGTTTGTTTATCGGTCGGTCTCGCTCAGTTGCGTCATCAACGGACATTAATGCCCAGCCGCCCTGGAAGAGCTCTGGAAACGGGGTCCGGGAAGCGATACGTGGGCGGATGTTGTTTCGGGTTTCCGTTTGCTCCTACATTTTTCTCTACTGTAGAATCAAGAGTACATCACTAATGCCGTCTACATCAATTTAATAAACAGGAGATTCATGTTTGTTTAAAAACCTTAATTCGCAATTATTTGTTAACTTGTACTCGAAAATTACATATTTTGAACTCTAGCGGACAGTAAGTCCAAAGTGGTCGACAGCTGTGATCAAAGAAATTTTTTTTTATACATGTTTATATACAGGCTGCTTTTAAAATGTCTGTATGAAACGCTACCATAGATTCCTGGAGTGTAAACACTCCAGTATGATATAGACTAATTTCTTTAAGCCAAAAGTAAAAAGAAAATAGAAAATCCTGTTTGTAATGCGATCGAAGTAATCTGAACGAAATTTCTTATCGGGGCTTTTTGGGGGACGATAAATTAGAATCTGTTAACATTAGCACATTGAAGAGAGATATGCAAATCCCAATTAAAAAAGTATATTTTTTATCGCCCAGTATAATAATTATTTGTGACCCGCCTTGAATTTGTACACATGCTTTATGAAAAAAAGGGTCTCTTGATAGAAGACTCTCAAGGCATTTTTTTTGAGATATTTAAAATCTAAATAATAAATAATTAATAAATAGCTGTAATTTTAAGTTTAACTATTTGCCTTTATTAAATGTTTGAACTGATTTCTTTTAACATCTCTACAAAGAGTAGCTCGATGTACAAAGTTAAAATAGATCATCTACCCATCAGTTCCTCTTAAAATATCTACTGAATTTTGAAATCGTCTCCACAAATAATCTTTTTTATTTACCTACGGGCATTGAGCGCCCGTAGGTAAATAAAAATAAAATAAATATAAAAAAAATAAAAACCTTAGAGTCCGCACAATGCAAGGGAGTCAAATCCAGCAAACGCGGTGGCCAAATGACCATGGTGACCAAATGAGAAGCATTTGCTCCTCTACCGATCCATCGGCGTGGGTAATGCTGATTCAACTAAAGGGTGTTTTTCAGAGGTTTGTTTTTGACCAGTATGATTTGCCATTTCATAATGAATAGACTTGCGCCCGAAAAGTGGTTTGAAAATCGGTGTTAAGTTTGCCAACAAGATCGTATGATCTTAATGTTCCCCAAAAACTTTTTGTTCAGCGACTCGTTTTTGGTCCAATGACTACGCCAATAAACAACGTTGGGGGATTTAGAGCGACGAAACCCCAGAAGCCATTATTCAGACGGCGTTATATCCACAGAACCTCACTGTTCGATGTGCTTTATTGTCTGGTGGAATCAAAGTGGTTCGGCTTCCAGATTGCTCTTCAATCGAGCCATCCGCGACGCCTATATGCGCGAAATCCAATTCAAGCTATAACGGGATGCAATTGGTTTTTCAATAAAGCGTGTATCATGACCTTAACATGATTTTTACGAGTTTTATTTTAAGACCACTTTTCAGTTGCGGATACCTTTGATAAATTATTATCACATAATCGTCATCTTCATCATACTCAGCCTCTCTACGTCCAACTCTCGACATAGGCCTCTCCTATTCTTCATCATTCACTTCTCTCGGTCGTTTGACTCATCCATTGGGTACCTGCCAGTCTCTAGATATAATATTCGGTTCCTTTAGTTGTTCTGGGCCTCCACTCAGTTGTCTTCCTGGTCCATCTACTATCATCTGTCCTCATCAACTGACCAGCCTCTAATAAGCCTTCTAATTTTACTGGTCGATTCGTTTGTCTTTCAGTCTTGTAGTAGTAACCTAAACATCTTGTATATTCCGAAATATATTGTAGACTTTAGAAAGTGAATAGTAGTAGTATAGAAATATACGAAAGTGGGTAATGACCATCGTTACGTGACGCAGTTTACATTAAACATTATACTAATCTATATATGACAGTTAAGCTGATCAAGCATTTTTTTAAACACACCACTTTTTATCTGTTAACGATTTATTCCATTTGACACACTACATAATTCTGATGACAGCACGAATATGCTGTAGATACCGCAAGGGATAAGAAAAGCCTGTGCAAGAGCTGCAGCGCAACCTTTGTGGGACTTTTGCGCATTTACATCTACATTTAATAACAAATTTACTCTCTTTGGATGAGACACACTGCATGATTATTTCAGATTCGAGCTCAAAGCACACTAATTCATCAAAGGACAATCCTCGAAATATTCGAAATAAAGTGAATATATGACGTAGGTACCATGAAGCGTAATGAATGATGATTCCATAAGAGTTGAACAAACGTTGCCGGATGTTTCAAAACCAGCTAAAAATATTTGTAGGTAATTAAATTTATGAGCACTGACTAGTTTTCCCTATGATTCTTTCTTTAAGAACCTTTACATGAAATATTAATATTTATTAATAGCATATCATTCCAGGTCGAGCATTAGAAAATTAACATAAATCTTCCTCAAAATTATCATTTTATCGTAGGTCATTTGCATTAATCATAGTCAGGCTGCTCTGACCACCCATGAAATGATATACATATGTAATTTGTATCTGCATATGAGTATACTTTCTGCCATTTGATAATTGTTGTTTTATCGAGATTGAGTTATTATGGTTATTAATAAGACTAACTTTTGCTAATTAATATCTGCTTAAGATTGTTGTAAGGGACTTACTCAAGTTTTTCCTACTTTTTATGTTTTCATGGAATGTATCAACGATAGTGATCACTTTAAATATTTTCCTCTAGAAAATCTCGCTGTGCGGTAAAATTTTTCTATAAACATTTTCTATATGTTTATTTTGATTTGTTAATAATGACAATTTTGAGCTTGAAAACGTAACTACAAATTTAGGCGAATTAGAGGACCAAGAATCAAGTCTCATAAATGACCTCAATGTGCTAACTGAGTTAACACACATAACAATGCACTTTACTCTATAGTAAAGTTTGCGGTATAAACTAAATTATTTGTATTTTGCTAGTTGCTGATGCTCACTGCATCTGAAGGGGAATAGCATGAGCCTTTGCAAGTTACCAGGGATCTGCATCCATTCTTGATGTTTATATTTGCACTTAGATAGAATCTGCCCCGGCTTTGAGCAATTTATTCAGATCTATATTTTTATCATGTTTGCAAATTTGTTTGTGAGAAATTGACTTGATTTTGACTTCAGGGTATGTGGGTCCGTTAAGGTCCAACCTGGTAATATCAAACTTCTCAAAGAGAAACGAGAAAGGACAGATCGATCAGCAGACAGTTTTAAGTATTGAAACAAGGAAGTCAAAAAGGAAATTAAAAAGAACAGTGGAAACTATACTAACAAACTAATAAAAGACATCATAAGAAAAAACTGCTACATGAAAGTACTTAAAATAAAAAAACTCGAGAGGCAGAACAAAAATTACAGAAATAAAAAACGACAAAACGCTATTGTCCAGGACAGAAAGGAGATAAGCACTGTCATTGAAAACTTCTATATCAAGCTATACTCGCCCCGCATACATCAACAACGAATTGAAAGAACTATACTTAACATCGGCTAAGAGGAAAAACTAGAAATAACTAACTCTTCTAATGAAATAAGAATGGCACTAAGTCAGCTTAAAAACAATAGATATGTAGGAGAAAGCAGAATTACTGCAGGGAGGCTGAAACTATGCTAAGATCATATTTAATAAAATAACAATTGATTAAAGATCCCACAAGATTGGTATAACTCCGAAGTAATCCTAATATTCAAAAAAGAAGACAATACAAATATTGAAAGCTGCCAACCAAAATCTATATTATCACACCTCCACAAGCTGTGAACCAAAATGTTAATCAATCGCTTAACAAATAAACTCGATTTCTAAGAGTCTGTCGAACAGGTTGGATTTAGAATGCACTTTAGCACCAACGACCACCTGCGTGTACCGCTCCATCTGGCTTTTCTAGATTTTCAAAAAGCAATTCACTCGGTAGAAGTATGGGCAGTGTTAGAATCTTTAGAAAATCCAAGAATTGATTCAAGAAATACGTATATCATAAATAACATACACGAAAATGCAAGTATGCAAATAAAACTGGACAAAAAACAATAACAAACCCCATAAAACTGCAACGAGGAGTGAAGCAAGGAGACACTATCTCGCCAAAACTATTCACTCTCGTACTGGAAAACATTTTTACGAAACTAAAATGGGACACCAAAGGTGTAAGCATCCACGGAGTATACTTAAATCATCTCAGATTTGCGGATGTCCTAATCTTAATAGCAAATAATCTGTAAGAATTAAACTAAATGCTACAACAACTGCTACTGTAGGCCTTAAAACGAATAAAAAATAATGAGCCACGAACAAGCAAACATAACAATACAGAACCATACTGTAGAAAACGTCGAATACTATGTGTACTTGGGCCAGACTAGGAAAATCTAACCAGGATGCTGAAATAGAAAGAAGAACACAACTAGCATGGGCAACCGCTTTCTGTAAATGTACATATAACCTGAAAAATAATTCTATTCCCATAAACCTAAAAAGAAAAGCATATGACATTTGCGTATTACCAGTGTGCACCCACGGAGTAGAGACCATGTCCCTCACCAAAAAGTCTGCTAAAAATTGGAGGCGACCCAAAGGGCGATGGAGCGAAGTATGCTTGGAATATCACTATATGATAGTGATGAATTTCAGTATATCAGCATAAGTGGCAAAATTTGAAACACCGAGATAAGACGTAAAACTAAAATTAGGGACATCGTAGAGGAGATAGCAAAGACGAAATGGCGATGGGCAGGTCATAGAGAAGATTCAAGATACGATGAAAACCTATCGATATGCAGAGTACTGGAATGGACGCCAAGAGAGACAAGGATCAAGGGAAGACCTCAAAAAGATGAGTGGACGAGGGAAGAGAAGTGGTGGCAAACAGTGCATGCAATTTGAGAAGGATAGGGAAAGATGGAAACTATTTGAAGAGGCCTACATTCAGGAATGGATGAACAATGGTTGACAAAAAGAAGAAGCGCCCGTGATGATAATCTGTCTAAATGATATTTACTGACTGGATAGGACAGTACTTATCTAGCCCAATGAGAAAATTTTGCTTCAATTTGGAGGAGTGCTTTGCTCCACTTTTAAGAGTTCGACGAGATAAGTTTGTCATTTTTATATCGCTCGTTTTCGCACTTAATAATGCACTTAATAAATAGCTGTAATTTTAAGTTTAACTATTTCCCAAGGGCACAATAGGACAGAAGGGCACAATAGGACAGAAGGGGCACAATAGGACAGAAATGGCCGCGGTGCCAGGCCAAACACCACCTTGGCGGTGAGGAAAGGGTTTTAGTGGGTAAACAGCTTAGCTGGAGTCCCACAAATACCAGAGCGACAGACCACCAGCTCTGGGAGTGCATAAAAGAGCATTTCCCAAACCTCACCTGAAAAAAAAAAAAAAAAAGTTTAACTATTTGCTTTTATTAAATGTTTGTTTATTTAAATGTTTGCTGTACATATGTTATTCCGCCACAATTATTGATTTAATATGTTTCCGATCGTTGACTGCTAATAGTTATTTTGATGAATATACAACATCTATAATACAGAACAAGTCAAAAATCATTGTATTATGACCATAAAAATAAGATAACTTTTCAATACTTATCCAAGTAACATATTTCGAATAAAAAATGTCCGCTTTTTTTCAAAGCCGTAAAGTAATACACACTAATTGGAAACAGTTAAAAACTCCTAAGCATTCGAACATCACTTCTAATTTTATAGGCCAACGCATTTCTAGATCAGCGATCTTTCTCCACATCAAATCAATAAAGTGGCTTATCCCACGCCCTCAGCAAGAGCAGCTGCATCCAGCTGGAATTGCAGCCGGTTGGATATGCAGTTAATAATTTATATAACTTAATTTTTAAATCTGCTCAGTAAACATAAACAGGGCTTTGACTGTAACATGTAGCACTGGCCAGACTTTGACGGCCCATATTACAAAAAAAAATAATAGAAATTCTCGCGAGTATATATTTTACGGTTTATACTGGATGATACATTAGTATTAACGTCTTTATCTAAGGCATGTCAGTTGGAGATTTCGTAATATAGAATGTCATATACAGAATGATAGAATAATGTGAATTATACGAAAACCACACATTTTTAAATTGCTAGTCTAATTAATGCGCCTATTTTAGGTCGAATTGCAGTTGTTTTACAGTTTTCACCTGGGCTAAAATAGGGAGAAGTGAAACACATTTTAGGCAGCCTGACTACTCAACGTGATCCTAAAATCATAAATAACGCTTTAGGCCCTAACCTCTTTTTGTGCAAGATCATCAACAGAATTATAAACTCAAAGATTTTGTTGAATAAAAAGTACTTTTTTATTTTCTGAATATTTACTAAATTCTGAATTTGAGAATCTCTCCCGCCCCTCATGGGAATGGGAAAGATTGCAAATACGAGTTAATCAAAACATTGCTACTGTTCTGCCGTTGCGTTTTTCACACAAAACATACAGTAGTTTTTAAAGGATGTACGTGTCGTGAAGCTAACTGCAACATTTAATGCACTGAAGCCAGTAGTCCACTGTTGTCGTGATATTCTCGTAGCGTGCCAATCATCCTATCCAATCATTTTCGTGGTCTGTGGAATCGATTGTAGAAATCGGGCCATCTTCTTCAAATGAAGAACTAACCAAACGTGATTTTGTAAATTTTATTCTAGCAAGCTTGCTTCTCTTCACTTCCTTGTGGATGTTTTAACATGTCTACTATGTCTAAGTACGAATTGGTCATGTGTTATGATGTATCAAATAAGCACATTTGTTCAGGGTAATTATAACATAATCCGCGTAATTATACAACTGTTAACAAAAATGGATGATTTTCTATTAGAAAATAGTTATATTGTGAGATGACTTCAGATCCTAATGGTCGAGCTCCTGTACGTTGCAATGAAATTGCATCATTCGCTCTTTTTCGGAACACAGTTCGGACGAAAGCGCATCCAAAGAATGACGGGCCTTAAGGTTCCATTATATTTGGCCAAACCTTCTGCGAATTACCATTCATTCTAAGTGGAGATTTTAATGTTGATTTTTATTTTGATGGAGCGCAAAATCTAATGCATTTCTTAAATCACAGTTAAATATTGATTGAAGAAGATAACACAATTAAAGATGATAAATAATCCAGAACAAGCTAAAATCGAGAAAGATAAAATCGAGTGTCAAAATTCGTTTCTTATTACAGTTTTCATAAAGCAATTGTCACTTTGTATGATTAGATAATTATAACGTAAATACCAGCGACTCAACTGCAACTACTGACGAATGCTAAATTTTGTAAATAGCATATACATTTTACATTGAAAAGGAAATTAAATTACTTTCCGAATCCATTTATCCATCCATTTATAAATAGTAGACTAATAAGAAGTTTCAACACTAACGCGAATATTGAAATTATAATTTAGTATTGCCATCATGCATCAAATAAGTTCAATATTTTATGGTTTCTATAAATAATATGAAGTTATCAGTTCTGTCGATCGTCCCGTGACGCACACGCCTTTTCTCGGTTCCAGCTCTTCTTTTTCTTATCTGGAATAAAAGATGAATCAACCAAATTTAGTGCAGACTGTTTCCTTCGCTTCGTTGGCTTTTTGCAGGAACTACTGGGGGTTTCAACGAAAAAATTCCAACTGCGGAATACCATGAAGCTTCAGTCTGGCTGTTTGATGCGCAAGTCCCCGCAGTAGCAAGCAAGGTACCGAAAAATCACCATTCGATCAATTCGATCTTCTTTTGGGGGAAAGAGCTAATAAATTTATCGCATGCATTTTTTAAATATGTTTTGAGAGCCTAGAAAAAAACACGGTCTAATGGTTGTCGGAAGTGGGTTTTGTGACTAGGCCAACATAGTAATATAACGTCATTTAAAACTGCATTTTCCAACATCTTGTATAAGTTTATGTGAGAGCCACCGCCATCTAAGATTAAATGGCATTTTCCAACAAGCTTCCTTCCTTGGGGGTAAATGATTTTAAAGCCAGTCCATAAATACATCTTCGCAAATGTAGATCGTGTCCCATCTCATTTTGATCACCGATCCTAGTGCCATGTTGTTCTCCTGCCAATTTGGTTGCAAGACACCCTTAAAGATGCGTAAAGTACGGTGACAAATATTTCCTTCTGCGTTGCAAGATGCATCTACTATTATAGATTCACCTCGTTCTTGTGATGTAACTGCATGGGCGTCTTTACTTCCTTTCACAGTTACAACTTTGCGAGGTACATTGGTGAATTTAAGCCCGGTTTAGTTGATATTGAAAATGTTTAGAGGCCTATTCAGTAGGCCATTCTGGTCCTTCAAAAGTTGAAAATATTCAAGCATCTCTTCTTTAGGTTCGGGTCATGGACACACCTTCAGCCTTTCGAATGCTGAAATTGGAATTTCCTATTAAAAATATCTGTAGCCCGTCAGCATCAGTCGTTGCGCACATATCAATTCGCAGCCGGCTTTTTTAACCCCGAATGTATTTTTAGGAGCAAATCAATGGATTTAAAGAATTTGCAATTTATTATTTTTTTGGAAATTTTTGCAAATCGAATTTTGTCCAAAATGCCACTTTTTATTAATGTGGGTTTTGTCTATAGTTTCGGAGAAAATGGAATTTGAAATTAGAGAGACTAACTGCCACCCACATTGTTTTTGCCCATAACTTCGCTACTGTTAGCAACATTTCAAAAAGAAAAATGCCCTAGGGAATACCCACGGGTATTAGCTACAGTTAAGCTGTCTTGAAAAAATCGAGCTTAAGAACGGTTTGGGAGATAATGAACCTGAATGTTGGCAACCGTTCGGCTGACCATTTGCGCATAGCTCCACTGTTTTGCCCGTAACTTCATTCAATGTTACGATATTTCAAAAGTTGCCAAAAAGCCCAAAGAAATAGTTCAATTGAATAGCTGCGATAGCAAGGGAGCAAAACGAGAGTATGCAACCTTTGGAAAACCAATCTTTCAGAAGTTAAAACTAATTGAAAAGTAGACATTTATGAAGACTTTAATGTCGAATAGAAGATTCGCCTTGCACAATATTCTCAGTCAAAAATTTCCAGTGAATTTAAGGCCGAGTACGCCTACAGAGGCTCCTTTTTTTAAAGTGTGTTCTTGTCTAAGTGTGTTTCTTTGTTTGTACATACAAGATATATAAAGTAATATTTAATTGCAGCTAAATGTGTGAATAGAGGATCATTTTTAAATTAAATCGAAAAATTTTGTTTGTTAGAATGGTCTGTTAGCTCCAAAGTGTCTTTCTTTCGCCTATCAGTCATGCTTTTAGCGTGGTAACAACTTTCAGTTAATAATTCAAATATTTGCGTATTTAAAACTGTTGATAACAATCGGTTAGAACTAAGTTCAAAATGCGTATTTAACAGTTTTCCTTGGGTTTATTTTTCCCTTACTGCCTCAGAATGATGCGGCACTTTTATTTCGCTAAGTCAATAAGAAACCGCTGTTACTAGTGTATAAAAGCACTTGAAAAAGTTACCTGTTTTATAGGAAGAAAATTCTAAAGCATACGAAAATAAGTGCGCTATAATTTCGAAAAAGCCGCTATATAAAATTCGCCTCATAAAATCCACAAATCTGCACATGCGAGCAGCGTAAATGTTATCAAATAAAAACTACAACCCTGGTTGCCATCTACTTCGACAAAATTAAATATTGTTCGGCTCCCGACCGCCGAAATTAGTCTGTTTAACATCTTGATCTGTACCACTTAGAGCCTGAAAGACGCGGGATGGTAAAAAATCTGAAATATATTGAACGGATCCTGGCTGCTCAAATTCCCTAGCACGAATAGTTTGGAAACAATAATTTATTTAGAGTGCAAAATTTAGCAAAAACAGGCCAATATCTGACTAAGCAGTCCAGAATTACTTGCAGCCTCTTGGGACTCTATCCGCTTAACCGTCACAAAGCAATAAACAAGTTCCACCTACCTTTAGGCATTTCGGTCTGGATTCTTCGCTATTTTAACATTTGAATACAGCAGGAAAATTGAGTTACATCAGGAAAACCCTAGTGTGATTTTGCAGTCTTTCTAAGCAGATTGAATTTGTAAAGTTTAATTTGAAAACAAACTACTGAAAAATAATTCAAATTTTGCAAACACTTGCTATCATAACATTGCTGATAAACAATAACCGTTTAATTTAGAGTGTAATTCAAATTTACATTTGGAGTATTTTAGATTTCGAGGTTTAAATATTAACTTTAGAGTCCACTTTTCACAGTTTTCTGTCCACTTTCGAAATCCTGCTAGAAATTAAATTGATGGAAATTGAGTGAAAATGATTTTTAATTTAAAAAATCGAATTGAGAATTCAAGGACAGATCAATTTAAGGCATAATTTGAAGAAGCAAAAACCTGCCAATGACGCAAATTACCTGCCAAGTTAATAAACAGTATAATTCACAACAGCAAGTTAACCATTCTACATATCAAAATAGTCATCTGTGGAAAACTTCATTCGTTAACTCATAATGTGTGAGTTTAAAGTAATATTACAGAAGCAAAATTCTAAAAATTTTAACTCTCAATCCAAAATCCAGAAAGCCCTCGTCGTTCCTAGTCGAATAAATATGGCATGCAGCAATATAATAAATTACAAGTTAATAAAATAGTATGGGACTAAAAGCTCTACAGCTAAATGCAACCAGGGATAAAGTAATGCCAAACCAAGAAAGAACAACATTCTTTAGTACTACAGCAACACAGTCGAAAGTTTGGTTATTCGAAATGATCAAAGGAAATAAAAAATGCCATCAACTTCAGTTGCTTCCCGAAAAACTAAACTCAGTTCCCGCTAAAGTATTTATAGGTACATAGAAATCATGTTTACCATCTTTCTGCAAGCTGGCGTCCCATCCTTAATTTTCTACCAATTAATCGTCAAAAAACTCACACTACACTTGAACAAATGATAAAGATCCACTCCGAATTGAAAAGTTTAATCTTTCAGTTAACAGATAACGGATATGCCGTCTATGAACAAAGGACTGACGACAAAACTGAATATTTAATCACCTTTTTCAAAAAAACTCAAGCAATTTTACCACTTTTTGAAAGCAGCCAACTACAGAATTAACGTGATAATATAATTGTTTGGTTGATAGTCCCTTTGCATGGATGAGTCATTTGCAGTGCGATTTCCGTTTTGCTATTGTAGGCCATTTTGCAGAAAGTGCTTGTTCCCACGCAAATATTTTCAAACGCAAGTTTCTGGTCCAAACTAGTTTGTAGGGTCGCCGTCAACAGAACAAGTTGCTCACCCAAATATGAATATCTCCAATCATCGAGCGGAATAGACTTGTTCATGCTAAATTAAATATGCTCGAACTTGCAAAGAAATAATGAGAAGTTCTGCAGGTGCGATAATTTTTTCCAGGAGTGTTCTTTAGTAAAATTGTTTATATGTCTGATTGATATTACTCTGAAGCTGAAATGCTGAGTTTGTTGTGAAAGATGAAGTTGCAATATTTGACCACCTTTAACTGAGTTTAAATTAGCCGTTTGATCATTGAATGCTATGAAAAAACTAAGTAATTAGATAATTTTTATCTTAAACAAATTCGAATAATTATGGAATGCATCACATAATTGTATGTATTTATTATAAAACCATTTAGATTGATTGAAGATTTAGTTATCTGAAATATTTCCTCTATAGTGTCCAACACAATTTATATTTTTGTAAATCAACGATAACGATGAGCATAAAGTAAATCAAGGAAGTAGATTTTCACGGCCAATTTAGTTAAGGTTCAGTGGGCCAAACACGGAGGAGATGCATTTGAGAGCAGCAATGTTTGACGTCAGTACGCGGCTTTAAAATGTCAAAGTTCACAGTGGCAGCGGGAGCAATCGATATAGCGGCGCACATCCAGGGAACTTGAGGATCTGCCTGTAATTTGCGGAATAAAATTGTTTAGAACTGGAATGTTCCGCCTATACAAATTTATCTCCGGAACTTTAGAACATATATGTTTAAATCCGTGGATGTCTTGACAGCAGTGTTTCTGGGTACGTCGACTATGGCTAAGTTGCGGCGGCTGTGACTTTCATCGCATAATTAATCATATGTTGTAAATATGACAAAAACAACTTCGATGCGATATCTAAACGAGAGAATAAACGATCTAAAAGGATCGAATTCACTTCTTTGAGGAGACTCAAACAGATTAACTCTTCTGCATGCTAGAGGTGCAAATCAATATTTACTTTAATACAAAAAAAAATCTTTAAAAAGGAGTCAGACGAACTTAATTCAGAATATAGCTGGCTACCTATCAAACTATTTTCTCAAAGTACTCAGCCTTAGAGTATTAAGTTGAATTTGCATATTTCAAGGCTTTTGTGCTTTTTAATAATAATCCATCGAAAAGCGCTTCCACGTTCGTTGCTTGAGAAACGAGTAATAAACTGGGTCAACCGTCTTTCGCACGGAATGACGCAAAAGAAAAAGGGGGATGCAATTAAGTGCCTTTATGTAACTGAGCTGACGGTATATTATGAGAAACATTGCGGTTAGTTTAGTCTAACTGGAGGATTGACGTGCAGAACCCCAAATTTTCCATTGTGACACAACAAGCAGAATGATTAGCCATAAAATGTTATACTAAGAATGCAGATTTTCCAATTATCCATGTAAAATTTCAAATTAACTATGTTCTCATTTTTCTACTTCCCTATTGTAGTTTACTCGTTACTTTTGGATTTATGCTTCGAGGCAACGATACGTGATGCGTTCACTGGCACTAGTCCAATAGTCTCAGGCACTTCTGAAAACTTAGCCAATAAGCGTTTCCTTCACCCTCAACGAAAGAACAATACCCAAAGTGCTTTCAACCATTTCATATTTTTATTTGAAGCGTAAAGAATACAGTGCCCCCGCACTTTCCTGCATACAACGTTTTCCATTCGTAGCAAAATTGTAATATAAGTTTATGTAAAAATTACTTTAGTTTACAAAACGACGGTGCTACTGTTTTATTTCTACGTGATTTTGTGAAATAATAGGAGAACAATTTGTGTAGCAGACGACACAAAATGAAGCTATATCCTCATCAGTGTCCGTCGACCCTAACAAGAACTGAGATTGTCTCCACAGAATATAAACTGCAAAATACAAACACTTTCTTGGTCACTGTCGTAATAATGGCGAGTAATTCTATTAACTTTAACTTTTTTGGGAGGGTTTTATACTTTTAAACCGGCAGAGTTTAGATTGCCAACAGCAAAGTTCAGTGTTATTCCCAAAGAAAATTGCCAGGATTTTAATTTTAGCTGAAAAAGGTATTAGTGGAGGTATTTAAGCAAATGGGACTATGGGACTAAGCTAGTGCTGTAGTATAAGAGATTGCCTTTTTGTAATGCAATAAACTTAAGGATGGAACAGTTTTAACTCTAATTCTACATTGTTGAGGTTTAGATATAACAAATGTGTTATTTCATCTAATTTACAATAGATTTAGAGCTGAACAGATCTGACAATAAGAGAACAAAATAAAACAGTAAATAAATTAGACACGTTTAATTTATTACCTCCGAATCTGTTCAAAATGAAATAAATAAAACTATTTCTTCTCTAGCTAGCTGATGCTCAATAAAACGACTAATAAAATTCAGAATTGGATCTTTGCAGATGTTTTTGTTTGCTTGTTCTGTCCATTTATAGCTAACTATCAGTTCTACAATTTTTTTCTATTTTACATTACTTACAAGGAAGTTGTCTTGTTCGTGTATTCAAACACGAGTATTAAGCCGGCCTAAGGGAAACCAGAGACACTCTCTGAATCCGCTTCGCCTTCGCGGTGTTGGGCCCGGCTTTATGAGTCGATGGCCAAGGTCTGTTGAGGACCCAGTATTGCGGAGTATAACGCTCTACCCTTGAATAGGGATACGGGTGAAGACCACACCGATGGGGAAAGCGGAGAAGGACTTCTTTACGACGGACCCCGTCACCCCGTTATAAGCACCCCCTTGTCTCTAAGACGCACGAACTCAATTTCAATAAATGAGTGAACGGCATGAGGATCAGGCAGCCAATGGGAGACCACCTGATTAGATTCCCTTGAGCACATCATGTCAGAAAGTCATCAACCAGCTAAAAACTGGCTAGCAAATGTGACCAGCCAAGCAAGAAAATTACACATTCTGGAAAGAGAAATTTGCAAAGAGAAGTTATCAGTATGTGGGATCTCAGAGACACACTGGAGAGGAAATGGTCATTTCAACACAGCTGACTATACTGGAAGAAATGGAGTCGCATTTTTGGTTAAAAAGAAGTACACCAAATACGTAGAGAGCTACTAAGCCATTAGCTATAGATTAATTAGAATATAATTTAACTCCAAACCAGTTAAACTTATACCATATTATCTAGGTATATCCACCAACAACTGATTACTCAGATGATGAAGTGGTGGTTGAATATAAAAGACTGGAAAAAGCTATTTTAAACATATCCTGAAAGGATCTCCTAATTGTAAAAGGCGATTTCATTGCGAAAATAGGGAATATTAAGAACGATGACCACATAAGAAATGTTGTTGGGAAATATGGATTGATATGAAGACTTATCCAGTTCTGCACATAATAATATTACCATATCAAACATAGTTCTCGACGTCAGTCAACATGGACATCACCTTCGGGCCTATATAAAAACCAGATAGACTATACCCTTAAAAGAACGCGTTGGCGGACATCTGTCACAAATACTTGTGCCCGAACTGGTGCGAGATGCGGTTCTAACCACAAACTCCTAAAGTCTATCCTTAGTATAAAACTAAAGGCTCTGGCTCTTTTCATACCCGAAGAAAGAGTTTTCCAAAAAACGTTGCAAACTTCCCATTTAATGAGCATACTTGCTGTTGTTGTTGTCGCCATTGCTGTTCAACATCTGCACCGAATATATTATGCGAAAGGTATGGGAAAAATTTAACGGAGGAATCCCTTTTGGAGGCAATCGGATAACGAATTTTAGGTATGCAGGTGATACTGTGATTCTGACTCCACGGGAAGCCGAAATGGAAGTTGTATGGACTGAAAATTAATAGAGCGAAAACAAAAATCATGACAATACACAGACCAAATGAAAACCTGTCACAACGCGACACCGTGGCTGGATTTGCAGTGGTGGAAAGATTTGATTCTCTAGGATCGGCAGTTACCAACAATAGGGGATAGGAAAAAAAGTTCGCAAATGACCAGGGATCGCCAGAACGTCTATGGCAAAGTTGATGAAAACTTGGAAAGATCGAGCCATTAAAAAAAAAACACGAAACTTCGGCTGATACATAGCCTAGTCTTTTCATTGCAACTTATGCCTGCAGCACGTGGACTATTCGGAACTCAGGCCAACGCAGAATAGAAGGGTTCGAAATTTGCTGCTCTAGAACTCTAGAAAAATGCTGCAAATACCATGGACAGCCCACCGCACAATCGACTCTATTATCCAACAACTGGGTATAACAACCAGGCTATACCAGAGAATAAACCAGGTATGTGGCAAGGAGGTACGACAATATCGAACGACTCATAGTAAAGGGCAAAGTCCAAGCCCGCCGCCTAAGAGGAAGATCGTCGACATGATGGATAGACCCTGACGGGACAAGGGATGCATCAAGCAATGAGGTCTGCCCAAGATAGAGCGCGCTGGCGTGAAGGCATTGCGAGAGTGACAAATTAATGTCACCACACCCTGCAGAAGCGGTATGGACTGAAGAGAGAAGGAGACACAGAGAGAGCTTACAAAAACATAGTTAAACATTGGTTTAATTCGCTTGTATTAAAAAACTCAAACACCATCAAATAATCAACCAGTTTTAAGTTCTCTGATTGTGCTGCGAGACGACAAAAACATACATCTTAAAAAATAACAAGAAACACGTGGTTTCGACAAAGATTTATATCGAATAGGCCTACAAAGTGCGGCAGTCTATTTAAAAACAAGTAGGTGTGGTCCGCCACTTGAATTTGTGACACTCTGTATCAATTGGTATTATCGTAAAATGAGCTTAACGTTCATAAGATTTTGATTATTATTAATACCTACTTCAACAACAGACAAGATGGGCGTTGGACTTGGAAACATCCAAATGGAATAAGCAAATATGAGATTGACTTTATAATAAGTAATAATAGAACCATTCTCTTAGATACAACTGTCATTAACTCTGCCAAAATCGGGAGCGATCACTGAATGATCTAAGATATATTTCAATAGACAAATAGACCGACAAGCAGTGATAAAAAAAATGTCTAGAGGTATCGAAATTGAGGAACTTAAACTGAAACAAGAGTAATACCAGAACTAACTGAAAAAATTACCGACTCGATCTGATGACATCTTCAATTAAGAGATCTCACAGCAAATTCCAGAAATAGCACAAAAAGTGGCAGGTAAAAAGAAAACCAAGAAACATAGCCTTTCGAAAGAAACTATTGACCTTGTTCAGAAACTCAAGACGAGAAGAAGGCAGCAGGCCCAGACACGATAAGTCGCATAGAAATTACTCAGATAAATAAAACTATAAGAAAGAAAATAAGACCCAAAACAAGAAAATATAAAAATCAACAAATTAGAGGGACAATAAAATATGGAGAGTTTAAAACACATTAAAAAACTTTTAAACGAGAATAACATCGAAGCCACCAGAACTGAAGGAATAGAAATAAATAACAGAAAACTTCTATCGATCACTATATAAAGGCAAAGTCGCTCTACCGCGAGGTGAATTAAACGAAAAATGAATAAATATACTTAATGTGGGCTCCCAAGAAGCCCCAAATATGACCAGTGGAGAGATTAAAACGGCTATGTCAAAAGTTCCAAAAGGACGAGCAGCAGGAGAAGATGGTATCATATTGGAAAGGTTGATATACGGAGGGGAGACTGTAATCGATCTCCTAATGATACTTTATAATAAGTGCCTGCAAGAGGGTGATGTACTTGAGGACTGGAAAAATGCCTTGGCAGTGTTACTTTTTCAAAAGGGGCGAGAAAACAAAACTCAGCGAAACAGTCCAATTAGTTTACTATATGTCATGTATAAAGTGTTTATAAAAATAATAACAGAAAGATCACCCAAAAAACTCGACAGCTATTAGCCCAAGCTGAAGCCGGTTTCTGCTTCAGAACACGATTTAGCACTTTGGATCACCTGCAAGTCATAAAAAAAATCATAGAAAGGCAAATGAATACAAGCTTTCCCTTTGGATGGCTTTTGTCGATTAAGAAAAAACGTTTGACTCCATCGAAACATGAGCTATGTTAAACGCGCTAAGTAACTACTGCCTAGTAGACCACCGGTACACAACTTTGATTAAAAATATATACGATAAAGCACCTTTTCGAGTTGCATGGAAGGACTGTACAAACAAAATTAAAGTATGAAGAGGAGACAGACAGGGCAAATCCATCTCACCAAATTGTTTTACGCTTGCGTAAGAAGGTATGTTTAAGAAAATTGATTGGGACACCAAAGGGATACCTACAGATAAATGGAAATTACTTGAGCCACCTTCGTTTCGCGGACGATATCGTTCTGCTCGCACAAAATCAGAAGGGTCTGCAGGAAATAATAACGCAGCTAAAGCAGAATTCAAAGAACGTAGGTCTTATAATAAACACCGAAGAAACTAAACACATGACAAACGACAATAACATAGAATATACATATCGAAATCAATGACACAAAGCTGGAATGAGCAATTCATATATCTATATATAGGTCAAAGAATGGAATTACCAAAAGGTATTTTAAAAGCAGATTTAACTCAAAGGATATCGTTGGCATGGACAAGTTTTGGAGAGTTTAGAGATGTCTTTTAATCGGATCTTCCAAAAACTCTCAAGGCATGAAGCTTTGATCAGTATATTCTCCCAACTTTAACATACGGCACAGAGACATGGGCGATTAACAAAGGGATTATTCATAGATTACAAACTGTACAACAAGCAATGGAAAGGAGAATGATTGTGTGTAACCCGAGTAAACAACGTAGAAATTTGGAAACAGAGGACGACACCAAACCATATGGACAGACGATGTCAAGAGACTAATTGGAGATAGCTGGATGAGGCGAGCACAAGACCGGGAGTGGCAACGATTAACGGAGGCGTATGTCCGACTAGCTGATTATTGACACTAGACACTAGGCGTTATTACTTTTACGGACAAGTTTTGTATTCAATGTTTTTTCGTTGCATTTCAAATTAGATGTTAAAATGGGGTGGCCAACGTGCAAGCAATATCCCTGTATAGCTGCATTTAGGCAAGGTAAGCATCTTTAAGACATTCTATCAGAGATGAAGTGTAAAATAAAATCGTTATAAAGCAGAATGTTTATCTAATTCTATGCTATATCATAATTTCTATTATAAAATCAGAGAAAATCAATTCAGTCTCTTGAATATGTAATAAATTATCTGTATGTATGTATACATAAACTATGATCATACTTTATCCATACGATTACCCATCTAAGTTATTTTAAATGTGATTGTATTAATTTCATGGAAAACTGGGGCTATTTACGGATATTTTACAACCCTAAATATAGCTCATCCGCTGTTAACCTACCTACCCTCAACTTTATGTTGAGATCCTAACGGGCGTGTGTCGCGGGTCCATCCCGGATGAGTGGGTCGAGGTCAGGGCTGGTCTGAATCGATAGAGCTTCTACAGATGCGCGCGATCACGCGGGCGTTTCGATATTATTATCAAATAGCCCGTTTAGATTTATAAAGCACAAAACAATTAAATACGATTTTCCAAAGAGATCGATTGAGATAATACCTTTAAAAATGATGCAGAGAAACTAGTTGCACAATCAGTTCGAAAGTATGAAAATATAGCTATGAGAAAAGTATGTTAGCAATTAACTAAATTATGGCAAATTTGTGCCATTGTTCTTCGGGATAATTTATTAATCTATTAACAGATGGCTGTCTGGATTCATTGCTACTGGTTTTGCTATAGTGGACATGATCGGAATAACTTTCCTCTCAGAAACCAATAAACGAATATTTAAATTTTGTCAATATCCAGGTTGTTATTAAAGTTTCAATATATTTTCTATATTAGCTAATGCATTTTAGTTATGCCGGAAACCTTAGCCTTGGCAAAAAACCGTTGAGCAAGTGTCTGCGGACAAAAACTCAACTTGGAATCAAATATGTATTAGTGAGAGTAGTTAATAGTCACTTGACTATGAAAATAACAAAGAAGTAGCCATTTATTAAGGACATAATTCTCCATCGAATGATCTAACGCATGGAGTATAGGAAAACTCAAGCGAGAGATAAAAATTCCAATGACAGAGTTAGATTTTCAAACAACGTAAAGAATCAACAAAGGTTAACAAAAAATATTATAGGCTTTACGTGCCCAAAAAACTAAAGAAAACTAACTGTAACCAACTGTAAAACTGTTACAGGTGCATTAATCGTTATTGGACCGTTTGCAAAGCGAACTGCAAAAGAAACGTCGACGATTGACCCTGAAAAAAGTCCTTCTCCATCACGATAACGCACTAGCTCACACCTGAGCAGTTGTGGCCGCAACATTGATGGAAGTAGGGTTCCAACCCGTTCCACATCCCCCCTATTCTCCAGATTTGGCTACCGCGGACTAATACTTGTTCCCCAATATGAAAAATAGATGGAGGCAAAAACTCAAACGAGGAGGTGATTGCAGAAACGAATTCCTATTTTACATACTTGGACAAATCCTATTATTCAGACGTGATTAATCGACTATCCCATCGTTGGTTCAAGTGTATTAGTCTAAAAGCAGATTATGTTGAAAAATAGAAATGATCTACCCTGAAAAATTAAGCAGTTTTCATGTTTGCACGAACTTTTCAAACCACCCGAGTGATCACATTACCAACCAACCTGTGATCACATTAGGTACGGAATTAGAGTGAATTTTCAGAAGCTGGCACAGTGATGGTTTAGTGAAAATCCATCCCATCAGTCAGTGAAATGATACTCATAAAAATTATGGTGACTTTTTTTGTGTAAATCTAAGGATAATCCGTCCCTAGGTTAAATGCTCAGCGTTAATCGTTATTTAAAGTGCAGCACAGTGAAATGCGATGAGTTATAACTCATTTGCGATATAGAGCGACATCAACCTAAAACCTCATGTCAGCACAGTGTTATGCCTGATGCGAAGATTGGAGTTTGCGGACATTATTGAGAAAGGCCCTGATAATAAGATATCAGGGCAAGAACCAAATTGAGTGACGTCATAGAACAAACTGCAAAAACCAAGTAGCGTTGGGCAGGACATGTTGCGCAAAATGAGGAGAAATGGGCGAAGACTGTTATGTAGAGACCACGGAGAACAAAGAGAAGCAGAGGCAGACCCATGCTAAGATGGCGAGACGACATACAGAAACTAGCGGGAAAGAACTGGATGCTCTCAGCACAAAACAAGTCAACATGGAAATAAATGGAAGAGACCTATGTCCAGGAGTGGATTAATACAGGCTGATGAAGATGATGAAGATGAAGATTGAGAGAGGCTTAGGTCCAGCAGTGGATGAGACCAGCTGCGTGATGTTGATGATCCAAAAAATAATGCTAAATAATTTTATTTCTCGGTTAAAACGAAAAATGGTATTCATATAATTTAGAAACTTACTAACAATTACTATAGGTTCCACTCTATGCAAAGTGTAATAATTTAAATTATTTTAACTTTTATTGTTTGATTGTGGCAGTCTGAGGCTTGTTCCGTAGCACATGCAGATACTGCAATCAATAGATACATTTTTCCTTGGGTCTCAAAACATCTGGTCTGGTTGTTTCATTATCATAGTATTTGTTACCTAAGTCTAGGTACATTTTTAACGTAAATATTCTGACAACTAGTTGACACTTTTCTACTTAATATTTTAACGTTTTGATACCAACTACTCTCACATTCTCCGATTTGACGAAGGCGGCAAATTTTCTGTAATTGCTACTTGGCATAGCATGAGAAGAGTTCTATCTAGATCTGACGGCGTAAGGCAAAATTGGGAATTCATTTTTTCGCTTCCCTTATAAGTTTTAAATCCCTTTTCAGAAATATACGAAATATCGAGATAGTGAACCATATTCGTTGGGAAACTTAGATCTAGTTAATTTAAGGTAAGTCTTTCCTATTATTATTAGTATATATCCTTACATTTATCAGATATTTAAGCGATGTAGAACATAGATTACCCAAGTTTCACGGTTTTTAATTAATTTTAATTAAATTATTTTTTGTGTAACTACAAAGCAGGGCATATGTTACATGCTAAATGCATATACGCTTTATGATTAAACATTCTCTAAGTTAATGTTTTACAAATTATATTACTATATTCGTGCTCCATTTTCAGGCTTAATTTGCCTTCTGAACAAGAGGATTCTCCACGGTCCAGAGTATTTGACAAAGGCTCGGGAGATACATACGGTGAATACCAAGTAAGATATAATAATTTCGATGTGCGGTATTTAATTATTATGCAAAAAAATTAAGAAACATAATTCCTCCAAATGCTTAGAAAATTTCTTAAAGTTTTAGACATGTTTTAGAAAGTTCTTGCTATGTTTGATATTGCAAATTAGTCTTATCATTTCCAAATGTTTTCTGCCTGCAAATTTTGAACCATCCTATCTATTGAGTACAGGAATTCAGTGACACGAAAAAACTGGCTACGACAAGAAAAACTTAAACATTTTTAATAAAAATCAAAAACAACAATTCAGTTTAATTTTGTGTTTGAGCTGAGCATGGATGATAGAAATCATAAAAGGTAAATTACAAATTTCTCAAAAATTGACCATCGCAATCGAAACTAATAGAATTTCATGTCTAGAGTAGTTTTGAATATGATATTCTTGTTATTCCTGGCGATATTGCTGATAATTTAAACACGTCCTACATGAGTAGCTATTGCTGGCTTTAAATACAAAGCCAAACGTCTATCAGCAGGTTGGCGGAGTAAAAGTTGCTCTTAATGCTTGGATATTGGATTAAAAATAAATAAAGGGTGACTGTTAAAAAAGCAAACAGACCCAGTTGTTGGCGCCCAATAGAAGTTATGAGAAAACCCACAAACACGTACAGTTTATTTGCGAAGAAAACACATTTTTTGCGACTTAAACCTGCCCTATCAGCAACCCCTTTTTAAACGGGGTGTTCAAGGGGCAACTTCATTTGAAAGATCATTTCATGTGTTTTATGTTCCGTGGGTTTTACAAGCCTGCTGTCAATACAACCAAAATGGCGTGTTCCTAAAAATACATGTTTTCCTTGTCATTCCCGTATTTTTTTAAATTTATTTACGTAAAATTTTGCACACGCTTCATTTTTCCGAGGAAGCAAGAATCAACGTAAAACAAACAATTCTTGGTTTCAAAAAAAAATTCACTTTTGTACATAAAGTTTATTCAATTATGAGAAACAAGTTGCTTGTAGTTTGCTTGTGTTCAATAAAAAATTGAGTGATTTAAGTAGGGCTTTATATCCTACTATCTAGTGATACTTTTGAACTCATCGCCCAAAAGGTATAAATAATTGCATTCGTTTATCGAATCTTAAAGATGCTGATCGAACAGCCCTAATTTTCAATGAATTAAATAAACACCACTATGTCAATCGAAAATACATTCTGTAGTTAATTGAACGAAATTGTCGTGAATCTGGGTAGGTCCCGTAAGCAGAAGACGGTAGTAAATGAGGCTGTGTTGGGACACGTTTTGCAAAATCCTACAAGTACATTAAGTATGAGACGATAGCAGACAGTGTCTTCTGTTAAGCCAAATTGCATTCAAACAATTTTAAAGAAATTCGAATTCAAATCGCAAGGAATTCATTTCGCCCAGCAACTCAATGAGTAGGATCTTGAAGTAGCTACATGAAATGATCTTTCAAATTAGGGGATATCCACCCTCTTTCCACATCATATTTCAGGATTGAACACTCTCCTGCTAAATGAGTTGCAGTTAGAGGCAGCTTAATTTGGCAAAAATGTATCCTTGAAATCAAAATGTACGTGAACGAGGTACGGTTTTTCATAAATTATCTTAGGTTCTAAAACCTGGATCTGTTGCGTTTACACGAAGTAATTGTACTCAGCCTAAGTAATAATCATTTCAGTCAAAAAATACTACATAGCTTTGCGCCATCTAGCGATCGTAATAAACTTGCGCCGGGTAATTGATTTCGGACATCCTTTTATCGCAAAAGCTAGTCGTGTGCAAATCTACTTCTGTGTGAACAATTTGTGGCAGTTTAAAAAGTTTTACCGGTTATCAAGATTAGCAACAAAAAAATAAACACGTACAATAAGATACCGCTTGACGCACACAAGAACTAATGCCCCGAAGATTCCGATATGCAAAGATGTGTTTTGTGGAGATTTATTGCGTTTAAATTCAATATTTAAGTAGACAATACCACTTATAGAAATTGATTGCATTTCAGCAACTATCGCACGTTAAATTTTCAGGGCCCAAAAATGGCTTTAACTATAGTTTATATGCTGTCTCGTATAAAACTGGCGTCATCCTGTTCATAAAACAAAAAATGAAAACTTAAGCTTCTGCAATTTAACGAATACGAATCCAAGTTTTATTTGCAACTCTGTTAAGGATCTGTTCTTCAAATTCGACGGTTCTTACTGTTGCACTACTTATGCACCTACAGGTTGTTTTTTTAGTGCGAGAGAGTCCATTATTTCCGTGGGTGTTGAACCTTTGATTTCACAGCTTAAAGTGTAAATGCAAATTTGTAAATTGGCTATCTAATGACGTACTAATATACAGGTACTTCTATTTGAAAAACAAAAGTTATATTGCGTTAAAAAGTTTTAGATTGAAGTTCACATTGTTAACACCCTGTACAATGTATTGATATTTTGGTTAAATAGTATTATTAACGGATCTGTGGTGATTGGAAAGAAGTATTTTTTTGTATCTTTAACTGCTTTTTTCTTGCTACTACAATTAATTTTTAGATACCATGTTTTTAAGCAAAATTTTACTAAACTGGCGATAATCTGTCAACTTCGCAAGTAAGAAAAAAACAATTTACGGTGCATATGCAGCGTTTCAAGCTGCATTCCATGAGCTGATGAAAAATGGGTGGTTGTATTTAAAAAAATACACTTTGATCTTGCCTGGCTTTTCGCAGACACTCTGTATAATATAACATATTTTTAAAATGTGCGCACTTTGTGCGCCAATAACTTTTCTATGAAACTATTTTTCCAACGTTTAACACCATGGGAAATAATGCACTCTATCGCACTAAAAAACCACTCTGTATATCGTGCAAGGTATAAAAGTGCCAGTTCCCAGTTTCGGTAAATTTTTGATGGATTTTTTCGATGATTAGTACAGGTATCTTCAAAACTATTTGATTGTGACTATTGAATCCGGGGGCTTTTGGTGCTTTTGCCGTTTTTGTCACCACCCAGCAAAAGTTTCGCTAGGCGTTGATAAGACTTTTTCGATTTATGTTGTAAGTTGTGCGTTTGTCTGTCTTCGCATAGTTTTTGTTTTCTTTGAGCTGATGCTGGTTTATCTCCCTAGTTACGGTCGAAGAGAGTTTTTTCGCACATGTGTTTGTATAATAAAATGCCATCTACTCTTGGACTCAACAATCTGTTGAACTTCAATCTCATCTGTATATTATAGATAGCAAATGACTCATGCTACAGTGCGTTTTACCCTTCTTTCATATACATATTTACCTTTTGGTTTCAGAATTGCCATTCTCTTCAAAGCAAAGATATTCGCTACGAACTCAAAGCTGGTCCTCATAGAAATCCAGGAGGTAAATATACATTCCTAGGTTTATCTATGTAAAGGGGCAAATCATGCTGTTGAGTCCAACATTTTTAAATGTGACTTTATTTTAAAAATTTAGATTCTAAAAAACATTTCTTATATTAACAGATGTAAGGTCGTGGTAAAGAGTGGCCAAAAACATGGGCAAATATTGAATCCAGAATTTATAAAACAAATTGTTTCCGGTTTTTATTTAGGATATGAAAATAGACCGAAATACAAAAAAGCACAAAGGGGTCTTTCTTCGGAGGACGTTGTTTTAATATATTCGAAAGACGGCAGTAAAAAAGTTATCCAAACTGCACCGATAAATCAAAACGATTTCTTGTATCCCTCTAAAAAAAAACTTGGATCTAGACCGACAGAATACTGGAAAACAGGAAAAACGACGGAAAGGAATCATTGGTAATTTACATTTTTCACATACGCTCCAAGATAAAACATTTTATTTTATAATATTTTTACTGTTTTATGCTTATTTAGGCTCATTGGATTTATTACGCAGATGTAATACTAGTACTGTAAGTTTTCCCCGTGTATAAAGCTAATTGAAGTTTACGTTTTGATGTTTTAAATTTCGACTGTTTAGTAAATCCACATTCTAAATTCACAGATTCACCAATGATAATCTCTAAATCCCTGTTACTTACAATATGAATAATTCTATTCCTAAATTAACGGCTAACATTATCTTTAAAAATATTTTTCAATGTGATCTTATAAATCAAATAAGTCTGATAAAAAATTGATTTTGCTAAGGTTAACATCTTTTCCGTTTCTACCTTAGATTGCCAGATAATAAAAAATATTAAAAACGGTTTGAGCTTTGAAACATTCAAATTATATTTTGCATTATATGCTTTCCAATTCCACGAACTTGTACAGTGATGGAGAAAATTAGCGCAGGACTTAAACTTTAGCAAAAACCAAAAACATCTAAATAAAATTCAAAATGTGTGTTTCGAATGTTCTCAAAAATATGTAATAGAAACCGAACAGCAATAAACCAGCACTGGTTTATCAGATTTTTCGGAAATTTTTAAGAATGAGTAAAATTTAATAATAAAAAATAAACTAAAGGTCCCAGTGTTAACCGTTTTTGAAGCTAGCTTCTAACTAGAACCAATTCCCACAATCGACTTGAAATGTCATGAAAAAGATTCGTAATTAATTCATTCAGTATGTAGTGTTATTCGTCAAGGTCCTAAGTATCCAAGTTAACCAATCAGCATACGTTCTTTCACCTGGTCCCAGGTATGTTCCTTCCGGTTCAGATTAGAGAGTTGAGAGCTCAAAGAAGCAAAAAAATATCGTCTATGTAAGGTACAAAAGATGCGACATGTTTCATTACTTTTTTGGATGTACCTTTGAGAGGTAAATGGATCTTCCTCGTACTGCTACAACATCGTGCCGGGCCTCCGAAGAATTGTCAACTCAAAACATTACCGAGTCATCTCGGAAAGCCGACTGGAGAACGATACATACATACATACGGTTGTATCTGTTTTCTGGTGTTCTCCAGGTAAAAGCTTACCAATCCAGTTATCCAAATCCCAACCCAAATAGTCTCTTGCAATCTCAATCTCAGCTTGTTTGCGGACTTCGGTTAAGAGAGACCATTTGAGATATTGTTTGCATCCAATCCCTATTCATTCAAACTTCTCCTTACTATTTTGGAACACATTTCTACATTTTGGGTTAGTCCTTGCAATTTGGACCAAAAAACACGGAGACAACCACAGCATCGAAACAAGGACATGATTTGCAGAACATGGAATATTCAAGGGCGCAACAGAAAGCTTGAAGACGTTCTAAAAGGGTTAGAACAATTGAACATTGATATAACTGCAGTTACAGAAACAAAAAAAAAGGGAAGTAGAATAGAACAACAGTCTGACTACTTACATCTATATATTGCGGTACCCAAAGACCGAAGAGCAGCAATAGACGCAAGCAAATATCAACAAAAGCCACAACATGGGTATACACTAAATGAAGGAGTTGTAGTGGATCTGACCAATCTCGGAAATCAGAGGGAAATCATTATTCTAGGAGATCTTAATGCCAATGTGGAACGAGATGGGATAGCAATATAGTTGGAAGTTTCAGTGTAAAGAACAACGGGCAGCGACTCCTTGAGTGATGCGAAGTACACACACCTAAGATACTGAACGGATTTTTCAAACATAAGGATATCCACAAATACATCTGGCGTCAAGGCACTAGGATACTCAGAGGTATCATCGATTACATAGTTATTAAGCAAGACACTAACTGGCAAGTCAATAAGTGACACAAATCAGTATCTACTTATTTCTAAGTTTAGAATTAAATTCAACACTGGCCAATACCGAACTGACCTTTCTCCGGCCGAACATAAAATAGAGCAGTGCACGTATAACCTTGTTGGCCGGTATAAACCCAGCACTAGGGTGATATTTCAGAATCGCCTAGATCAAAAATTAATTGAACAGAATAGTCTTAACTAGAAACCACTTATATCAGCATATAGTGGAGCCATTGCACTCTGTCTGGATTAAAAAAGGACCAACATAATGTGGAATTCAGAACTTCAGAAGTTCAAATAAACATAAAACAGAAAGCATTTAAGAAATAACCGAATATAAAAAATGCTCATAACTTGTATAAGCAAGAACAAGCCAAATTCAAAGATTTTATTACCAGAAAAAAACGAAACATGGGAGAAAAAAGGGAAAGGAGTAGGCAACTATATTAGCGGAACAAGATCATCGGACGTGTGGAAACTGATCAGAACTTTAAAACAAGTTAATACAGTCAAAATAAATATTCAACAAATTCAGATGGATCAGTGGAAACAACACTGCTCTAGGGAACGAAGGGAGGACGAAATGCAATATCTCACACGCTCACCCACGCCATACATTATTCAAGAACATCATATAGATGTGAATGAAAATATAGTAGATCGGGCAATTAAAAGCTTAAAACATAAAAATAGCCCCCGAACCGGAAGGACTACCTGCTGAGCTGCTAAGGCATGGGACAAACAAGCTGAATAAACTCCTGAAAGAACTGTTCTTCAGATGAGCAATTTAGCGAAATAGAAAAACCAGCGTGATTCCGTGCATGCCGATCTAGTGTAGACCACATTTTTTGTTTCACTCAGCTAAATGAGAAAAAAGAAGCAACAAACAGAGACGATCACTCTGCTGTTAGTTGATCTCACAAATTCATATGACACTGTTCCGTTGCAGAACTAGAAAGGTCATCCATAAACGACAACAGGTATAGTAGCAATAAAAAAACTTTATGAGCAAGCTACATCGCAGACAAAATAGGAAATAACATATCAGAGAGGATATGTATATGTATCGAAATATATTTAAATGAAGCTTTAAAAATGTAGTAGAAGCTAGAGTGAAATAATGGGAGTACAAATAAACGACAAAAAAACGCTATATACGCTATACTTCGCTAACGATCAAGTGGTGATAGCACAGGACAAGAAAGATCAGGAATTCATGACAGTCAGGCTTCTCAAGTAGTATGAAGATTGGGGACTACAGGTAAACAAGAAAAAAACCAAATATTTGTGTATTAGAACAGCGTCAGAGGAAGTGCACTTAAATGACAACGATGCCATAGGGTCGGTCATACAATAAATAGAAATACCTATAGTAGTCATACAATAAACACAAATTCACAAAACAGCACGTACAGATAGTGAAATTGAACTAAGAATCATAAAGCGGGGAAAGGTATAGGCTGTCTAAACCAAATCCCTTATGAAAGGAAACATCTTCTTTATAATTCCGTCTTAAAAGATGTAGTAATGTATGCCTGTGAAAGATGGCAAATGACAATAGCCCTAGGGAAACATCTTTTGGTTTGGAGATGGGTTTCTGGCGAAGACCGGCCGGGAACTCAAGGATGGCAAGAATATCTAATGCCTGAATAAGAGAAATTATGAAGGTGGAACATACAGTCTGGGCCAACGAAAAGATCGCACCCCTATTTATGACTCTCCTGGTAGGTTTAGAAAAAAATGTTCAAACACGTCAACATTCATTTTTAAGGGGACGTCTTGCTGACCATCTCTGCATTATACAGGGTGTTTCATAAACAAGATACTACGTCACACTTTTCATTTTTAAATGGAAAATTTGGTATAACATGTTCTATACCCATTTGTTGATATTGAGCCGTTCGTAAGTATCGCACATTGCCGTTTCTAAGGATGCATCTGATAGTTTACTCAAGACAACCGTCAAGTGTCAGTCCGAGTCGCCGTCGAGTGTCAGTGTGGGCTTAAACGTTTTTTTTCTTAACTTGACTACTTGTTTAGGAACTTAATTTAAAACTCGAAATTTGCAACATTTAATAATTTTACAATACCACCGTAGACGAAAACAATGGTGCAATATTGTAATGGTAAAAAACAATCAGATACTTGCCCTGTAATGATTATGAAAGAAACGAAACAACTAGAAGTGTACATTGGGACTATCGTTGCTATATTCATCAGCGTACTTAGGAATATGTTGAATGTAATATAAATATATGCGAAAATGTTTAGGTGGTCTGCTAATTTTTTCCATCAGTCTTTCTACCCCGCTCAGTGATTCCATTGTGTCGGTGGTGAATATGCAATATTCCTTGCCGGTATCAACTTGTTCTCGAAATTATATTTACGTTAAATTCGCTTTTTAAGCGGATTGCCCAACTTTTTTTTATAAAATCTTGGCATTGTGTGAGCCTTAATTTGGTAATGTTTGTTATAATTTTAGTCTGAACGCCGAAACTGTGGACTCAAAAAATAGCTTTCCGTTTAAAGTAACTCCAAGTGGTAAACTGAAAGTTGAATCATCTCAGGTTAGAATGGAGATATCTTTATGAAATTAACGAAGTTAGAAATGAAAACCCTTTGACAAAATTAATTTCAGGTTGTTTTTTCTTCAAAAAAATTGAGTGTTCTTGTTGCTGATCCAAAGAATACTAAGGTTAATATAGATCCAGAACCGGTGAGTGTTAAACCTTCATTGGAAATGGCTCAACACGATCACGCAGATTTTACCAAAAACTCACATACCCCAATGGAAACGCTTATGAGTCAGGTAGGTCTGCTAGGTGACCCAAATAAAAATATACGTACAGCAGACACATGTCAATGAAGATCTGACTCACTGGACAAGAAGTTAATAAAAATATACAATTAAGTGGGAGTTTTAAACAATAATTGAACATTTAAAGAAGATATCAATTCGAAAGAATCAGTAAGACTTCGAAATAATGAGTTTACAATCACAAACTCATTAGCACTTAAAAATATCAAGCAAAAAAGTATTCCAGAACATACAAGCAGGTATTCAGACAGGCATATCACGAGATCTGTCAATAGATGAAACAGTCAAAGAAAACGTTAGTCATAGACAGATATCTATGGAATAAAAATATAAAAACACATATGACACACGAACATAATACTTAAAACTATTGAAAAGAACAATAACTTGATCAGAAGTGTGACCAATCACACAAATCTCAGAAAGATCATTAAAAGCAACCGTAATTGCTTTTTGGAGAATGAACGTGGGTAGGTATAGAATAGACATTTACCTACAAAAGTATAACAACCCCATGTGGGCAGAACGAAACAGTGATATTTCTAAATATCGGGGAATAATCCTAGAATATGGTTTAGACACAAATAGGGAGTGTTAACGTTTATCTTGGAGTGGAACATTTTAAACAAAATAAATTTCACATTAAACTAAAATTTGTGGTGGTATTAACTAGGCCAAACCTAATAGATCATATGAGTCATATAAAATATGAGATCATATTAAATGATCATATAAATTAAATCTGTTTGGATGGAATGGATACTTATCTTACTGGATATCTAAATTTTCTGAATTAATAATTAATCTATTTACTGACCTGGCCCTTTCTACTAATAAAATGTATTTAAAACTCTATTTAAACAATAAGTTCGTATATTTTAAGGCTGGCGGATTTTCATCATTAGGATCTCTGATAGGAAATTCGCCAATTCGAAGTCCTACCAAAGAGGCATCCGAATACGAAAGCAAGCAAACTAGTGAAATTTTAGACCCTGAATTAAACTTGGGCCGACTAGGATATAGTGGATCAGATGTTATCAGTTGGGAAAAAGTAAAGTTACCCGAAAAGCAAAACTTATATTTGGAATTGTATCACCGGATCACGAATAACACGTACGTATCAGTATAAATAAATAGATAGTTCCGTAAAATCAGTCCACAATGCCTTAATTTCAAACACTATTAAATATTTTAGAAATGCAGATTGTAAAGTGTATATTGACAATGAAGAATTTAATTGCCATTTAATAGTGCTTCAGTGTTATTCCGAATTATTCGATGCTTATGTTGCAGTGAAGAAAGTGGAATTGCCATCGGTGAGTTAGAGCACGAACATTTTAAGCAACTCGCGAATATTTCGCTACATTTTCGTACACCGGCGGCCGAATTGATAGATCTCCAACCAATAGAAACAATTTCGTATCATCGTACCATCGTATAAACGGATGCATGGGACACAGGCTTAATTTGCAACCCGCTTGAACATCCAATTGATTCGGGATCGTTTTTGTTCTCTCTCAGATTGTAGTGGCAGTCCTGCACGATTAATATAGGATTCCTGTTAAATATACGCTATTAAAAATTCTGAAAAAAATGGAATTGTCTCTAAGTTGCCTTACACAAGTGCATCTTTTTCAAATTCTCAAAATTGTTGAAATACTTTAACAAATGTTGATTATTTCTGGTAGGTGTCGAAAAATTTTAAACTCAATACTTACTGTCAATGCTACTATACAGGGTGATTCACCTGTATCACCCCATATTATACGAGTACAGAAAAAATAGTAAAATAAATTAATTGTTATTAAAAACTGAGAAATTTCCAAAAAACTATATCAGAAATACGGCAGCAATGTTTTTCAAGGTAATCTGCCTAATTAACATTGCGCAAATACTTGCTGCTTCGTAATTATTAAAAACTCCGGTAACCATGGAAGTATACAGAGTGACAATAAGATAGACAAGGATAAACGGAAAACTCAACAAGATTTGTTGACTGTGCAACGTACTTTCGAAATGTCAACCTGTTCTCATAACCTCGAATTCTGCGGGGTTTGGTGTTTACATAAATAATACATACAACACCAAACATTTGAATAGTTAACTGCAAACAAGCTAGTGCCTATGTAATCTCCTTATTATCCATTCTTATCAAGCAGCTTCTCGTATTCAGTTAATTAACTCGTGCTCCATTTGTATCTCCTTGTGCTGTGTGTATCGTACAAACGTGGTAGGAACGCCCTACCTCGGTATTTATTTGGTGCTTGGGAAAGTGTCAGTTATTGTTTTCTGAGTGTTTTTTTGAGTTAAATTCAATAATCACGTTTTTGTAATAATAAAAGAAGTATAAATGTACCTACTTGAAAAATATACTAATAAAACTCCAATACAATACATCAAAGTATATTGTTTAATGAACAAAGCTTAAGAAAATAATACATATTACGCCATAAAATATTGGTATTTTCCTCTTAAGATATTTGTCTGCTCACATTATGCGAAAGTTTTGAGTTTTACGTTAATATTAATGTACTGCAAATCTCGACAATTACATTTTTAGGACAAGTGCAGTGTGGCTGCGTTTTCTTTCATTTACGACTGGATGATAACCGGAGAACCCTCCTATGTTCACCTAAGCAGAGAGAATGTTCTTGACATATTTATTTCAACAAAGTACTTGAAAATTAAAGGTGAGTTAAAGTTAAATATTAAATTGACCTAGCATATATCTAGCCAGTGCCAGGTTTCATATGTAAGTAATGTATAATTGGTTAGCTTCTCTAATTGTGTTAACACAATTATCTAGGGAAATTTTGAAAAAAAGAACAGAAAATACACTTTCAAGCAAATATTCAAATATCTGCAAGATTCTAAATCAGAAATTTACTCATGTAAGTAAAAGCAAAAACAAAATATGGCAAATTTTTATGAATAGATCTATAAAATCAGCAATTAGACGAGTTGCGAATATTTCAACATTTCGAAATGTAGTTCCTCTATTGAGAACAAAGCTATGACTTAACTTGACCGGTGTGTTAATGCGTACACACCCTTTATTACAGCTCAGTGCTCATGTTATTTCAGAACTGGTCAACTTAACTTTAGAACTTTCAATCTCATTCTTTTTCATTCTTTACAAGAGCAAACGTTTGAATCTGCATATTTTGGTGTTAAAATATATGCTCTTTATTTATCTATTTATCTCTCAGAAAAATATATACTTGTTAAGACGGAGCATGCAAATGGAGTTTGGAGAGCCACAGGGTGCTATTTTGGGACCTATCTTATGGAACAACTATCATTGATTCGCTGATGACACAACCAGAGCAAAAGCACAGCTGGAGCTAGTCAGTAACAACAACAAACTGTCGGCGGAGAACCACAAGAAAGGCTTGAAACTGGCAGCAGAGAAGACCGAAGCCCCAATACTCTATGGAGCTGGGAATTTTAAAAGAGCCAGTTTGCAACTAGAAAATAAAGCGGTAGAAACAACATTGCGGCTGCAATATCTTGGAGTAGTATTCGATCACAACTGTAAAATGACGGAACATAAAGGCATGTAGCCTCAAAACTGAAAAACCATTAGTAGCACTAAGCGAACCTAGGCGGATCCAAATCAGCCAGGACCAGAAAACTTTAGCAAACGTGGCACATTCGATTCTCCTGTATGCAGTGCCGATATGGAGCCAAGCCATCAAGTAGGAGAAATACAGAAGACTCGTGGCAGGGGTATAACGTAGGATATGCTTCAGTTTTCGAGCTGTGTCTATGGAAGCTGAATTGGGGCTAGCCGGAATTCCGCCCTTTACTTCCAAATTAAAAAGAGATGCCTCCAGTATCAAATTGGCAAAGAAATAAGAGATCGCACCGACTGGGAGATAGTAACCGAAAATAAACAACGGATACTAAAAAATGAGCATGAGTTGAAGACGAAAGACATGTGTTCTTTCACTGCGAAAAGCGGAGACTGTTAATAGACGCACCACACAAGGCAGCGGGCGTCACCTTAACTACCCATAATTGTGTGGAGTTCATGCTTATTAGCCAGGATAAGGATATAACGGATACTCTTGTACGGAATATCGTACAAGAACGTGAAACTAAAGACACAAATATAGGTTGATTGGAATAACAGTTCACTTTTCCCGAAGTTATGCTCGCGCGGCTGTTGGAAAATGAGATGTCATGAAAGGAGGTTTTAGTCGGGGCGACTCCGACACTACCTTGGTGTGATCAATGCAATTCCTCCTCTCTAAAAAATGCTCTAGGGGGAACATGTGGGTTAGTTTGATAGGACGGAAAAGGCATTAATTAAAAGTTTAATATTTTAAATTTGTCATTAATTATAGATAATTAATCGGGCAAACTGTTCCAAATTTTGTTGACAGGTATTGGGTAATTGTGCCAGGAGGAAAGACCTATTTACTTTTCGTAACATCTCAATACTTGGATCATTTCTAAGCACATGAATTATCCGTCTTGTCTTCTGCAGTTTTCACCTTGCAGGTTTTGTTATATCTTGCGCAATTTCAGTCAGACTTTAAAAAATCGATTTTTTAATTCTGGCGTTCTTGGTGGCCAAGATACTCGACCGTCTGGACCTATCTATCTACCTTCAGATTATCGATTTATATAGTTTCGGAACTTGATGTCCTGATCGCAAAGTGCACACAACCTCCTCATGTTCGGGCAAATCATTTTGTAAAAAATATGCAGTATCACTTAATTGTTTGTAGAGGAAATGTGACCTATCTATAAAATCGCAATTGCACAATGGACAAAATTATGACGATTTGGGTTACCATTGTGAGGTAGGTACCTTACACAGACCCGTCTGCGAATCATATACATACGAAAACGTTTCGTGTCATTTGTTCTATTTTCAACCACCCCTGGCACAATTTTTTCCTAATCTCCCAATCAGTTCTTAGTGGAAGAATACAAAGGATAAAAATAGGGGGTTTCATTAAAATACCCATAGTTGAATACTAACCCACGTTTACGACATACCTCGTGTCGATGAATGATTAAGTGGACTGCATTTTTGTATTATTTTCTTCGTGCGCGTCCCTATCTGAGATGGCACTCCCAACACCGACTTAAGTATATGAATGCACCCAACCGACGAATTAAAACCCGATTGTCGGCAAAATTAAATGTATATTGCTCAGAACGTTATTTCTACACACGTCTTGTTTGTTTTTTTTTCAATTACCTTAGTTACTAGAAACAAATACAGCTTAAAATAAAAAACGAATTGTCACATCGCCCCCTAGACTAACTTTTGTGGTTGGCAGGAGAGACAAATAGATCTTATTTACTCATTTCCCAACACCCCGTATGTTGGAAAATATTTTACTAATTCACACCTCGTAAACACCAAATACATTTGTAGCAAACATTTTCTTGCAAAATTCATATTTAGTGAGTCATTGCACATTGACGCACTAATGATCAACCCTGTATATTGTTTAATTAAACCTGAAACCCGGCGTTCCTACTGGAACACATTTTATTACTGTTAGTACCTAGTTCTATGAAACGGAAATAATGTTGCTTTATGCAAACTAGAGCTGTATTAAATTTTTATCGGCTATTTGCGTGCGTGCCTATTTAGTCACAATTTTTCGGAATCGTTGGATTGATACTGCTTGGTCGCCCAGAAGACCGGACTAACCCTCTGAATTTATTATTTGGTCTGAAATAAAACATAAAGTTTACAGAGTTTATTGGCTTGCATATAGAATTATCGGGGGTAATTGGACAAGTGCTTCAAAATAACCGATAATTTTGCATGAAAGCTTGTTGCTAAAAAACTCATGAGTTTGTTTTCATATTATGGCGTTTTTCTTTCTAGTATGAAAATAAACGAATGAAGATTTTATACGACAAAAAGCTCGAAGCAAAATTGTATGTTTATTTTGATGCAGGAGTGTAATTTTGATGAATATTTCCTGAGTAAACAAAGTAAATGTGGTTTCATTTTATTACTATTGTATTTTATTACCATTTTCATTTTATTACTTACATTTTTATTAAATATGTTGAGAAGAACTGCTGAATGGCTGGATGACTTTTTGTTCTAATTCAACAGAAAAAACACCACTGACATCTTTTTGTAAACAATTAAATTATCGTTGAGTGATAATTGCATACCGTGTAATTACCGCTGTAATTTTTTGATAATTGAACACTTCAAGTGGGCAGATTATCATACAATGGAACTATTCGCAAAAAATACAGTTCTCTGCCCACATAAGCAGAATGAATCCTAATAAAGAGTTTTCCAATAAGAGGTTTCATTGTGAATGGCCTGCTGTTTGGCCAGCTATCCATTTTGAAGCTGTCATCTTTTGACATTTGAGTCAGTTTTTGGGCTGGCGGTGTGATTGGACCTTATTGTTTTAAAAGTGAGGCTGGTGCAACTGTTACGGTGGCTTGCGCTTCCGATCTATGTTTAATATTGATGTAGACGACGTTTATTTTCAGCCAAACGGCGCTACGTGCCACGCAAGCAACAAAACAGTCGCAATCTTGCAAAAAAAGTTTCCTGGCGGTGTTATGATCACAATGGGCCACCGAGATTTTGTGATTTAACACCTTTAGACTTTTTTCGTTGCTGTCACGTGAAAGATAAGATCTATGCCAATGCTCCATAATCGATTCTAGACCTTAAAGATAAAATTCGTGAAGTTATCGTTTACATACATCCGCAAATGTGTGAATCGGTTATCGAAAATTTCGTTAAAAGGACATAGTGCTGCAAGCATAGCCATGGCGGCCATTTGGCTGATATCCTTTTCAAATGTTAATGACATACCGTACTCTTTACAATGAAATAAATATTCATTGATATCTCTTTAAAAAAACAATCGTTTCTTTATATCAAAATGAAACCTCTGATTTGAAATCCCTTTACGTGGTTTCAAACCGGAAGATCTCTCACAACACGTTGTGTAAAATCAGTTAGTTGTTTTTGTAAATAAATATTACGATTGTTGAATCGATTTTTCTGGACAAGGGACCGAATTATGAATATAAAACAAGGATATTCAATTGATGTAGAAATTATTGCTTTTTTAGGTTTCAGCTAGGTTGGATGCTACAGGTACAGGATGAAAAGATACGAGTATAGATCGTTATTAATCTAAGTATCGGTAAAATTGTTCGCAAGTTGTGCTTTAGATAATATCTTGCGTATCTTAAGCGTCATCTAAAAATACACAGCAAACTCTCTATTCCAAATATTTTCAGAATAATGGCAAGATACCTAATTAAAATTACGGTTTAACACTGCCCATCTCCGAAAAATAATACCTTTTTTGGTTCAAAACATCAACTTTCTGCTAAGAAATTCTTGAGCTAATGGCCATCATTATGCGCTAATGGCTTTGATGTGTAGTATTTTCAGGTTCTGGATCTTCCACTGTAAATGAATCACCCTGTTTCATTGTTAAACCTTACAATAAACAATTACACATTTCAGATTTAGTGGAACAATGTTGGGCATTCATAGATAACGTTGACGTCTTCAACGAGGACACTGCCTTCCTTCTTTACATGGACGCGAAAAAACGAAATTTACCAGAAGTAAAGGAACTGATGCTGCCCAGAATTCAACTATTTTTCCTAATGTTGGTCAGCTCGCAGGACTGGCTCGAATTAGAAGTGGATGATATAAAAAATTTGCTCAAGTCAAATTATATTGCAGTCAACTGGTGAGTGGTTTTTCGTTATCTGATTAGAGTTAATAAATACAATTGAAAAAAGTAATTCAAAAAAGTTCTGATTAGCGCCGATTAGTGTCGTGTAGGTCGTTTCGTAGGACCACCGTATGTGTTGTAATTAACAGACGATTCGGCTGATGAGAAAGAAGAATTTGGAAAAGTATTTGGAGTCCAACCAATAAAAAATGCAAAGAGTAACGTAACACTTGCAATGGCTATAATTTAAACATAAGACGTATTAGAAGTTACGGGCAAGCATTTTGGAAAGCTTGTTTTAACAAGAACAAAGTAGACTTTCAAAATGGCAACAAGACACAATATCGGTATCTAAATAGCATCGCATGTGAGGTTTCTAGTCCTCCATCGAGCGCCTCCTCAGGTGGCGGATAGGGGAAGCCTCTCAGATGAGTATCAGGAAAATCAAATACTCGAGACGGACCAAAACTAGCAAAGGACACGACGGATCTCCAGGTTAGGAGCCGTACTCCGACAGCGTCTGACCCAAAATAGACGGCTGATCTTTAGCCTAGGAAAGCAACGGGAAACAACCTAGGTACAAACTTCCCCAGGATACTTATTATGGTTGAAAGCAAAGTAAACAACGCCCCGGCACCCCTTGAGTGGTGCGATAACCGCTATGGAGAGGTGCGAATAATTTCCCGGTCAGCCGGTATCCTAAAAGCCAAGACACAAAGGAAAATGGGCACATGGAATGTCCGAAACATTTTTTTCAGGCAGGAAAGGCGGCAAATGCGTTCAAGGAAATAGGACGGCTTGAAGTGGACATTCTGGAGGTCGGCAAAATGCGATGGCCGGGATCCTCCGAAATACTACTCTGGTATAGGAAGGGCGTCGCCATAATAGTCAACAAAGATGTCGACGAAGCTGTGCTCGGATTCCTACCCGTGTCCGATAGAGTGGCCTTACGGAAAATCAATGCAAAACCCTGTAAAGTGAATGCTACGCACCAACCAATGCAGAACTGGACAAATTCTATACGGATATCAGAGAGACCCTAAAACACACTCGAAGGAAGAAGTAATCTACTTATTGCGAGCTTTAATGCGAAGGTTGAAAGTGAAAGGGAAGAAGATGTGGTTGGAGGACATGGACTGGGAGTGCGAAATAAAAGAGGAGAGACATTGGTACAGTTCTGCAAAAAATAGACTTCACAATAACAAATATCTTCTTCAAGCTGCCACCCAGACTTTTAGAGTCTTAGATATCTCGCGATCTAGAACTTCTATATTGGTTATCTTCTGTGTCCTAGATACATCTGAAATGTGACGCTTCTCTTCTCCGTTATTGGATCAAGGGTCAAGAGTGCAGCTCTCACTGCCGTATAGAAGGACAGATAATACATACAACGGAGCATGCATGTTTGAGCTCCAATTTGGAATTTGATTCCACTTTTAGGGTCACAGTCCTGATCTATCGAGGTCCAGGCATTTAAACGAAGAGCCGTGCTCTACATCTTTGCCTTTTATGGCCAAGGTTCAATTTTATGTATTTTGGAGAAGACTAGGATATGAGTTTTGGATATGTTCATGTAAATACCATATTGTTCACTTTCACAAAAGGACGGTGCAACATGCCATACAGTCAGAGGAACTGTTGAATTGCTGCACGAGTCATTTCCTGGTCGTGTTATTTCTCGCTTTGAAGATCGGAATTGGCCGGCCAGATCATGTAATTTAAGGCCTTTGGACCTTTTTATTTGGGGTAAAAGTGGCTAAAAAGGTAAAAGTCTTTAAAGTCACAAGTTTATATAAAGAAACCAACAATGATTGACGCCTTATAAGATGAAATTCAACGCTGTATCTGTGAAATAGCGCAAAATTTATGCGCAACAGTTCTTGAAAATTTCATGAGTAGGGCACGTCTGTGCCAGCAAAGCCGAGGAGGTCATTTGCCCGATGTCTTATTCCATTCATAACCTCATCATGTGTACTTTATTTTCTAATAAATATTTGAAACTTATGCCACAAATATATATATTTTTTTCTTAACACTTGCACTGATACCTGCTTGCAAATGCGGTCTGGTAATATTCAATTAAATGCGGTTTTAGGTATTTATTTAGATCATAATTTAATTTTCGTTGATTTTCGATCCGATGATAATAATCCGAATCGTACGTGTCATAACCAATTTTCGGAAAAGTTGCAATGCCTATTTACAGCAGTAAATAGCCGTAGGAATGGAAACACAGGGATATGAATGGCCAACCTGTAGACTCGATTAAACGCTAATTGATTTTGAATTGGGATATATTTAACACATTATATATTTAACACAACAGGATACATTACAATTATATAAGAAAACCCATTTGATGACAAATAGCGCAAAGTAAATTATTTTGAGCAAATTTTCAAAGAGCAATTAATTATCTAAGTTGTTTGATTAAAAGAACTGTAAATTTATAGACCTGTAGACAAAATCATACATCGCCATGTGCGAATACTTGTTTTCTTTGCGTTAGGTCTGATAAGAACATATCAAGTACTTTTGTGAATCTTAAACAATAACAATGAGAAAATGTAACATTCAAACGAATAATCCAGTTGCAAAAAAAATTTAAATCATAGTTAATATCTGACTCATTAAGAAACACATTTAGCTGAAAAATGCTAATTTGTTTCAGTGAAATGGAAATTTTCATGTCAGCTGTTCGTTGGCTGAAACACGACTGGCAAAACAGGGATAAGTATAAGTACGAAGTTCTCGACTGTATACGATTTGGAAATATCGCTCCTTGGCAACTGGTCGACATCAAAAGAAATCCCGAAAATCCAGATTTTATGGATTTGGCTAAAGACTTGAGAATATGCAAAATGATTGACGATGGGCTTGCGTAAGTAATACCATTCCTACAATAAATTATTACAAGGCGATGGACAATATTTAAATATTCACAACATTAACGATTTGCTTTTTAGATGTTCTAACAAATTATCTGCTAAGTTATATTTTAAGCAGCCTTTAAAGAATTTATGCAAATTAGAAATCCCGGCATTTCAAAAGTAACAGTACTTTTTTAATTTTACGTATTGAAAAGTTTTAGTTTAGTTGCGAGTCGCATCTAACGTCTTCACCATTCGATAATATATTTAATTTTCGATTTCCAGATATGTTATAATTAAGTATTGGTATGGCCAAGAAAATGAGGACTTTCAGCATTGGAACACAGTACTAGGACTACAAGAACCACCAGCTCGAAATTGGAATGGACCAGACAAAACGTATTTTACTTTTAGAGAGTTTTTGATTTATTTGGATCAGTATCGCCGAAATCAGTTGATTGAAAGGAACAAGCCAAAGTTATCGGAAAAGCCAGAGAAAAAACCTAAGGAAGGAAAATATGTTTCTGAAAAAAACTCTCCGCGTATTCCGACCATGGAGGAGTTTATGACCAAAAAGAGGGCGAATACACAGAAGAAAGTAAATAAAGTGGTATCGTAAACTGGTGTTCCCATCAGCATTATGCAAATAATATAGAAATATTTTGTATTTTTTAAATAAATATTCACCGCACAGAGTTTAGTTTTTAGTCAGTATTCAGGAAATTTATTCAAGGATATTCGAAAGTGTTATGCTAGTTTATACAATTTTGTTTTCGATTCTGTTAAAAACAAAAGGCTTGGCATTGCGTTTTAGGCTGGTTCCGAAACGAGTTTAATATAATAAAAAAATAATAACACACAAGAACCAGGTGTAAAATGTTATTGAGGTTCCAACTTTCAAAAAAATATATAACTATGATTATAAACGTCGTAAACCTCGATTTTTTTTATTCGATAAACACTTACAAAGAAACATAATTTTCAATCTTACGAAAGCTGGTAAGTCCATTATTAATTAATTTTGGGAATCTCTGGCACCATCTGCCAAAACCTCGTAAACTTTATTTGCCAGACAGTAATGCAGGAAATCTCTGAATTGGACTTGGAATTGAATCGGGAGGTCTATGTGCTCGGGTGTTAAGTGCAAATAGCAAAAACTGCTTAAATAAAAAATCAGTATGAAGCTCATTATATTCCTCACACTTTCGAAAATATGAATTTGCGTTACTCCTATACTTCTATTCGCCCGGGCAATAGGACTCATAATCCAAAAGTCACAGGTCTGATGATGCTTAACATAAAACGTACTACGTACGTAACTACGTAGTTGAATACAAAAGCGCTAAAAATTAAACCTAATAATTTCGAACACAGAAGAATTAACAACTTTAATACAGAAAATTATATATCAACACAAAATCTCAGATGAATGGCGGACCAGCACTACTGTGCTAATGTTCAAAAAAGGGGACAAGAGAATACCATCAAATTATAGAGGAATAAACCTTTTAATTTCGAACAAAATCAACAATCTTACATCGTTGGCGGATGAACAACAGGGATTCAGATCGGGAATATCTTGCACAGGCGCCGTGCTCGTATAAAGACAGATAGTCGAGAAGTCGATTGAATACAACAAGCCAGCGTTTATATGTTTTGTTGATCTAACTAGAGGACTTGGCCGTGTCCAGCTGAAAGACGTCCTACATCTCCTTTAGAACAGGCAAATCCCACACAATCTCATTAAAACCGTAGAGAACATATATATAAAAAATAAAATACAAGCACAAATAGAAGGAGCCTCACAACCTCACAGAACCAATACCAGCGGGTCGCGGTATTCGTCAGACTCCCTGAGTCCTACCCTTTTCAATTTAATAATGGAAGAAATTGTTCGAAGTGTTCAAGGGCTTAAGGGATATAAAATAGGGGATGCAGAAATCAAAATAGTGTGTTATGCTGACGATGCCGCTCTCATTGCAGAAAGTGAAGATGACTTACAAAGGTTATTACACTTATTCACCCTGACAGCCAAGTCTCTAAATATGGAAATATCACCGACCAAAACAAAGTGCTTAACAACATCAAAAACCCCTCTAAGATGCAAACTGGAACTTGACGGTAGAGTAATTGAGCAGAAACTGAAATTTACCTACCTTGGCGTGGAACTTTCCGGCTTTGGGGATATTGAGGCGGAGGTGAGAGATCAAACAACAAAATCAATTAGAGTAGCTGGCTGCCTGAATACAATATGGTTCAATAAGAGTATGGAAACGGACACTAAATCGAGGATCTACAAAACCGCCGTGAGGCCGGTGATGACAAATACCGCAGAAACCAGGCCAGAAACAGCGAAAACTAAAAGACTCCTAGAGACAGATGAGATGAAAATACTCCGTAGAACCACGGGAAAGACACTGCTGGATAGAGAGAGACGCGAGGATATCAGAAAAGCCTGTAATGTCAAGAACATAAATGAATGAATAGCAAACAGGGAGAAGGAATGGAATGAGCACATAAGCAGGATGGACCACCGCAGACTTGAGAAGAATCGCTCGGAACATTGGACCTAGTGGGACGAAGAGACGTTGGGCGCCCCAGGAAACGATGGAGCGACAGCCTCACGCAAGTGAACGATAATTGAACAGGCGATTTGCCTAAAATCAAGAATGAAGAAGAAGTTCCAACTAGTGCTGGGAATTTTTTTAAATCTGAAATTCGAATACTCGTTTAGTGGTTTGTTTGAATAGTAAAATTATTCGAATACTCGAATATCTAACGAATATTCGAATAACCGAGTATGTATTCAAATATTCGAGTACTCGAATATTCGAATGTTTGACTATTGGATTTCCGTTCACCGTTTTCCAAGAAGATATATCGTTATTTCATATCATTTTTGGTAACAGCCGCGATGGATGAAGGTTACATTTTTTTCCTTTTGACAGCGATTTTTAACACGATTTCTGGAGCTAACTTAAAAAAGTGCCGACCTTTTGTCGGCACATTAATAGAAACACGGCGCAAAAGTTGATGACGCGAGTCACCAGAACACAGACTCGCAATTTTATATCATTTGCAGGGGGGCAAATGATTATTTTCATTTGCTTGTAAATATATGGGTATTTGTTTAAATGCTTGTAGAATATGAATAATTTATTTTACAAAAGTATACAAAGTGCATATATAAAGATATTTGCAACTTGTGAATTTTATAATGTTGGTGTATTCGAGTATCCAGTATTCGAGTATTCGAGTATTCGAGTATTCGAATAATCGAATATTCGAGTTTTGGCTAGACATAATTATTCGCTTTCTGAATATTCGAATACTCGAATTATTGGAGTTCGATTCCGAGCCCTAGTTCCAACACCTGCAAGAATTAAAACAGTTTATCCCGCAGGAATACAGACCATTTTATGACAGCCTTATTAGCGAATAAAAATAATCACCTAAGCTCTGTTCCATAAAAGTTAAGGAAAATGTCGTTCCCCTAAAATGAAAACTATGGAATTTAGTTGCGTACTTAGTAATTTTTTTTGTAATTTCTGAAAAACCGGCTGGTAAATTACGTCGTTTTATTTATTTAACCAACATCTTTAATTATTATTGTTAACAGATTGATATTGTGTTACAAAACCTCGTAAGTTTTTGCAAATAATTGAAATATTAAAAGTGAAAACCTCGTACATTTTTTTTAATCAACAAAAATTTAAAAATGCATGTACCCATATTCCCAGAAAATAGAAAGCCGAAAAATATATACACCACGTTCAAAGAAAACAGCTCAAGTAAATTTGATGCACTATTTTAAACCACAGCAGAGCAACTATTTTATACAGTTCATACGTCGTTGGTCCTCATAACTCGCCTGGGTAGTGGGTGCTGTGTTAGATGGCTCTGCAATATAATTTCTAATCAGTATGGCAACATTGCTGAGGTTGAACATCGAACGTTGTCACCAGTTGACAGTTGCAGGTTAGCGTAGCGCAAACGCAAGAGTATAGAATCGACATCGGGTGCGGTACAGATAATTTCTAAATAAGCTGAGATTTTTGTGTTTTGACTGGAAAGTTTTTCTCAAAACTCTTTTCCAGGGTAAGCTACTCATTTTTCTTCGTACCTACACGACCGTTTGGAGAAATATTGACGTGCAGTTGTGCATATTAAACTGATATGAACTGCATTGATTTGTGTATGAGATCAAAATGGACGTTTTTCTTTGTGCGTGGGATGCACTATTTATCATAAATCTTTCCTTATTTATTCTTTTCATTGCTGTTGTGGTGAAAATATTTCATGATTTTAATGTTAGTATACAGATATTGTTTTATTGGTTTTGGTGCCAGGTTTTCGAACGGTTCATGTGTGATTTTACACTTAAAATGTCAATATTTTCTACATGTGATGTGATAAGATTCCAAGAATGTGTATCTGTTTTAGGTGTGAGTAATTTGGCAGCCATTCGTTATGAGTTACCAAAGCAGGACAAGTAAGTACACATTTTATATACCCATATGCGACCCAATGTCTTAATGTTCTATCTGTTTTAATACATGGAAGTGTAATGTTACTTTATTGAACTAAAAATGAAGTATCTACATCCACTTCAAAAATAGATTATTTTAAAATCCGGAAGAAAATGGGCATATGCAATAAAATAAAGAACCTACATGATAAAATGCTGAGAACTATGAGAAAATCTATATACCTACCTACCTACCTACTGAAGAGTAAATTGTATCTTATACCGTTGTGCTCTCATACAATACACTAATAACTGTAACATTAAAAATGAATGTAACTACCTAAGTGGTTTTCACTTTACGGCAAACTTTATGATTTGAAGCAGTTGTGATGCTAATTGGAAGAGAATTGTATAGTTTTGAATCTAAACTTGTCACAATCTTTGGCTTGCCATACCTGAGAAGAAGAAACTAAATTCTGGTTAGATCTTTGTCTAGTTTGGTATGTGTATTCGAGTTTTCTTTATAATCTTTTGGGATTAATAGTTAGTAGTTATCGATAATGCGAATGTTAATGTAAATGTAAAGGTTAATGTAAAAAACTGTGAATATTAAGTTATGTATTCAGAGCAATATAAATTAATAAAGTTATTGCATGGCTATACGCCCTGAAACTATTGGAATGCAATGTAAAATTTATATCAATAAATAAAAGTACGGAAACCGATTCTCCATAAACCATGTGTATTAGTCATGTTAACTAGGTAGCTCCAATAATACGTTTTCTATTGTTTAAAATTTCAATTGTCACTATTTATCTAGTGGATCGCCTACTACGGTGGTTCTCGGACGTAGTATAATTTTGAAATGTAATATATAAACGACACAAATGACTCATTAATTTTCAAGTTCCGCTTGTTTTATTGGTGGTAGGCGACACCCTTCTGTTTTTCATTTAATACTTGCAAAATTACGTAGCATGTATTAATTAATTATTTGGCTTTGTTGTAGCTTCAAAACGGTGGTAGATACGAAAATAAATGCAGCAGATAAGAAAGTTTCCAAATTGAACAAAAAAACCTTAAATTTTAGTAGCGCACCGCAAAATAGATCGGGCCAGTAAAATTGGACATGGCCCCTAAAAATATCTCCTACATGCTGCCAACCTAATTACATCGGAAAATTCAAATGAAATTGCCTGTATCCGGGATAAGCTGCGTTTTAGGACGTATGTTTATGAAACTAAAATATTTGTTATGCGTTCTTTACCACTCCTAAATGTTTGTCACAATACATATAGAAAAATATCGCCAAATCTAAATATTTGGCCAGAATTACACGCTACCTCTTTAGGCGCTAAGCGGTCATAAAACAATAAACAGTAAAAAATGCAAATATTCAGACGCCTAGCCCCTAAAAACACGAATCGATTGGCAAAAATAATTTCTGAATATTTGAAATAAAAAAAAAAACGCGCGAAACCTGAATGGTTGCCCCGGATAACTAACCAAGGCGCTATCCGCCAGTGGCAAAGTAGGTAATGCTAAACTTACCGAAACCTGCATTGTGCCACCTGGAAAGAAAGAAAAATATTTTATTTTTTACAACAGAAACTTTATCCAAAACCCAGTTATTTTATTTAAATGAAAATAAAACAAAATAGAAAGCTCTTACTGTCAGTTGGTTCTCGGAAAACTAGTACCTAATAGTAAATTAAGTTAAGGGCTTAATTAATAATTCTTACCAGCTGTCTGCAAACTGGCGTCCCATTCTCAATTTTCTTCGCATTCATCTTCAAAAAGCACACACACTTGAACACAAATGAATATCGACACGAAGCTGAAAATAAATGTCGGCCAAATCGGTCCATATTTACCGTTTATGAGCAAAGAACCGAATACATTTCGCCCTTTGTCCTTAATAACCTGAATTAAAAGTTTAGCTTTTTGAAAAAGCTAATGATAGGTATATTAAGGTTATCCCATTCAAAACGCACCGAGTTACTGAACTTGATGATATAATCGTTTGCCTACTCGCCCTTCGGATGACTAATTCCTTGTAGAATTGTTATTTGTAGAATTTCCAGTTCTCGATCGAACTGTTTTGGGTATTCGCTATAAAGGAAGAAACAAGTCGTTCATGTGGCGACTTTTGTATCTACAATTAATTGTTGATTATTGATTGATTGATGAATTGATCGGAGAGCTACTGTTTAAACAGTAGCTCTCAAGCCCTTTGCTCAATTTTCACGAAACTTTGAGTAGCTTCAACTTTATATATTGTGAGACGCTGCACATGTATTAGCAGATCCAAACGTAGCCCACAAAATCAAAGTTAAACCTACACAAACCATGTCATGATTTATGAACGCACACTATTTGCCCCATTAAGAGCGAATTAATATTTAACTTGATTTTCAGACGAGCTCTCAGATCAGACTTTGGCTCCGTTTTTATGAAACTTTCAGTCTATGCAGCTTGCTATGATTCACAATCGAGTCAGATCATGAATTATAAATGATTCCTCTGGTCGCATTCGAAACCGTCGGAATAATTAACTCGAATTTCACACAAGCTCTCAGATCAGAATTAAGTATTTTTTATTACTTTATTAGATATTTATATCAATGTAGTGTTATTTGATGACCGTGAGATATACTAAATAAGACTTCAACATACATGAGAAAATCTTTCCAGACATTCCAGATTTAGCCGGATAAAATAGAGTTACTTCTCATTAGTAACTTTCTAAGTAATCTCTATTATGAAGTAAGTAATAAAGTACGTTACAAGGTAATGGACTATTTTATCATCGTAAACATTGCATATTTCCAATACCGCTAAATATAGGCAATCACTTAATTCATTATTGAGACACTTATGAGAAACTTAAGTGTGTCATAACATTTCTGAATCATTGTTATGTGAAAGTTTTGAACTTTTGTTTTTTAGCTTCATCAATGGATAATTACATTTTTAAATCAAGTTTCAAATTAATTGCTTTTGCATGTAACAGACAATCTAATAATCTGTTCAAATCGCGACACAATGATCAAATGATACAAGATTATCAAGGTGCAACAGACAACAAGTCACATTAAAGAAAATATCGGGGACGGCATTTACCGCTGTTATCGATATTTTCTGTTTTTTGAATATTGTTATATAACGAATCATAATTGCATCGATTAGAAAAATCTTTAGGTCCCACTCCCATACATACAAAACCTTGCCACTTCATGAGAATAAAATATCTCCTTTCACTAAAACTCAGGCCAACCTGTTGCTTCAAATCACATGTTATTTAAATATCGGGAACAGGTAATCGACTGTTCCAAAATATCTGTGACAAGTATTTCGTGACACGCCTAGCTTTTGGTTTTCATTGAAAGAAAAGAGTCTATCTCTATCTACGGTATATTCCAAATTGGTTGAATATAAATTTTGCGTGCCCGCAACAGAAAAGTAAGGGCATGCATGTAAAATTAAATCTTCTTACTACTAAAACCTGAGACCCTTATGAAATACTGAAAATATGGTGTTTTGATTAACAAATTGACAAAATTTACCGAAAATAAATTTTGCGTGCCCGCAGCAGAAAAGTAAGGGCACGTACAAGTACAAGAGTTTATATGAACTTTTCCCTTTAAATGCGTCAACGTTTTAATTTTATAGGGCAATATTAATAAAATTTCTATATTACTCAAATAAATTTATCCGGAGCTAACAGTTCCCACCCTATGAAATTCAAACAATTAAAATGCATATT
>NW_026018715.1:2272842-2313081 GCF_020466585.1 Dendroctonus ponderosae
GGGATCACGTGAGAAAACCACACACGAAAAATGTTCGCATAAGATACGGCAAAAATGTAAAGGTATGTTGATGTTTAAATTAAATACATTTGATTATTGTATTATTTCGTGTTCTATACTACAGGTAATGTCGCTGTTGTGGCCTTGAAGCATTGAAGATGCTAGGGATCACCAGATCTCCAGATCCAGTGAGAAAACCACACACGAAAAATTTTCGCATAAGAGACAAGTAAGGTTGTCTGAACCTAATTATTCGTCTATTAATGTAAAACTATTATCTGTATTTTTTAATTTTTACCAGTTTAATTTTGGATGCTTTCTATTTTGCGATAAGCATGTTTTCTTGGATTGAAGGAAAGCAACAAAAGTAAAATGAAAGTAATGTATCAATGCAAATTGCTATACCTAACTGTATTTCTACGCAATAGAATAATCTGTGGATGAACGAAAATACTCTTCTATCAATGTGAAACTATTAACTGTATTTTGTTGTTGTGGCTAATATTCAAATTTGTAATTGCGTATAGAATTTTTGTTAAGAGCACATTGCGAAACACTTTGATTGATCGAGAACAAAATGAAAGGGCAAAAGCCACAGCGGGAACATGTAAGGAATATAAAATAATAAGTGCAGTTTTTTAGTTAAAGGTTTGTGTTTTATCTCAGTCACACATCATTGCGACAACGGCAAAAATGCTGAAAATGTTAATTTCGATTTTTAGACCGTAGTTATAAGTTATATTTTAATTTATTTGTTATCCATTTAATTAGTTTTAGATTAGTAGCAAGTAACTCTTGTTGTTGAAAATTTACATCAGTAAATACTTAAATATATGAATAAACTAATAAGAGGAAATAAAGTATCGTTTTTCTTTCGTTACATATATGTATGTATATTCCCTGAACATACCATATACATTCACTGAACATACACATGTACATTCACTGAACATATTAACTCTGACAGATTCCTGGGACATGCATGGAATGTTCATAATATAACTCATGTATGTCTCAGGAATATGCATGTACATCACATGAATGTTCCAGGTATATTCTGGGAATATCATTTTGCTATGTGGGTTGTATGTCTGTCATTGATTACCGCGGAGTTTTATTGTAGGAAGGACCAGCAAATCTCGAAAGAGGATGAAATTTAACCATAAATCCTCTTTCCCGCGTTTGGGTTGATAGGTAGGCAAAATACCAACCGTGTGTTAGTAAGGAAAATTACTTTCTCGCTGATCAAGTTTTTTATAAATATTTATTTAATTTACAATTACTTTGTTTCAGTGCCCTATCAAGGTGCAGCAGACATGCCGAAGGAACAGTCGGTTTTGGCTTGGCAACACAATAACTACATGGGTGATTCAGGAATACACTCGGGGGCTCAAACCCAAGTCCCTTCTTTGACCGGAAAGGAAGAAGAAGATATGGATTTATTTGATTTAGACCAGGTAAGTTACAAGAAAAAGTTTTTTTCTATTGTTGCACTTCTCTCATCTGCTAATGGCAGTGTTGCAACAAATAGAAAAATTAACAAAAACACGTTTGGTAAACGTAGGGTAGCTATTCGGGATTTACTCAAGATCAGGTCGACGACATGAACAATCAACTGAACCAAACCCGGTCTCATCGAGTTCGAGCGGCGATGTTCCCAGAAACTTTAGAAGAAGGTTTGTATTTTTGCAGTTTTATTTTTTTTATAATACGCATTGTACAGGCTACTACTTTTGTAAACTTTAGAAATAACTAAAGCGAAGCCCGAACAATTGCGTCGTCGCAGTTCTTTTGGATCGGTTTTTAATTAAAAAGTAAATTATCCTGTGTTCCGGAGATTTATTCGCCTCTGCGAAATCCATACCTATTCATTATACATACATGTATATGTATCCTTGTTAAATAAAAAAAGTGCGACTTTTGTAAAAATACATCTCGATAATTAACTTTACGGAGCATCTAAAATATTAATAGATCGACTATGTAATTTTTGACAGTTGAAATCCAATAAGATCACACATTTTTCGTTACCAATATAAGTACAATACACATTTTTTATAATTTAAAGTATTCTTATTTTCATTTTAAAGGACTTGAGATTCCGTCTACGCAATTTGAGGCAGGACATCAAACGGCTGTTCAACGTCTAGCCGAACCCAGTCAAATGTTAAAGCATGCGGTGGTAAATTTGATTAATTATCAAGATGATGCTGAACTGGCCACAAGAGCAATTCCGGAATTAATAAAACTGCTGAACGATGAAGATCAAGTGGTTGTGTCTCAAGCGGCTATGATGGTGCATCAGCTATCAAAGAAAGAAGCATCTCGGCATGCTATAATGAATAGCCCTCAAATGGTTGCAGCTTTAGTTAGAGCCATTTCGAATTCAAATGATCTTGAAACAACAAAGGGTGCTGTTGGTACTCTGCATAAATTATCACACCATAGGCAAGGTTTATTGGCTATTTTTAAAAGTGGTGGAATACCTGCTTTAGTGAAACTCTTAAGTTCTCCGGTGGAAAGCGTTTTATTCTATGCCATCACCACTTTGCACAACCTATTGTTACACCAAGATGGTTCCAAAATGGCTGTACGACTTGCTGGTGGCTTACAGAAAATGGTGGCACTCTTGCAGCGAAACAATACAAAATTTTTGGCTATTGTAACGGACTGTCTGCAGATACTCGCTTATGGAAATCAGGAAAGCAAACTTATTATCCTAGCATCACAAGGGCCCATCGAATTGGTTAGAATCATGCGATCTTATAACTATGAGAAGCTGTTATGGACCACGTCTCGTGTATTAAAGGTAAAACACATTTATATTACTAATACCATGTCTGATGGTTTTGTACAAGAAATATATCATTTAGAAGCACTACTTCGGAGAAAAAGCACAACAAAAGAACAAAACACTTGTATTTATCTGGTTCACGTGTAATTGTCGACCCTGATTATTTTGGATTCTCAGTTCCGAATTACCGAATATGATTTAATTACTAACCAATAACATCAATGTGGTTCATATTTTTAAACGGGTTGTTATTACAGGTTCTATCAGTGTGCTCCAGCAACAAACCGGCAATTGTTGAAGCTGGCGGAATGCAAGCTTTGGCTATGCACCTCGGCAATTCCAGTCAACGACTAGTGCAAAATTGCCTCTGGACCTTAAGAAACTTATCGGATGCCGCTACTAAAGTTAACGGACTGGACTCCCTGTTATCGTCTTTGGTGCAAGTTCTTGCATCCTCCGATGTGAATGTAGTTACATGTGCTGCAGGTAAGGCGAACGAAAATTAATTTCTTCTAAAAAGTTCTTGCCAGGAACAGTATTATCCGTATTCCATCTTCGTACAAAAATATATTTTTAAATTGAAAGCTAATTCAATCAAACAGGTCAACAAAAATATAATGAAAAATAGCAGCAACATAAAACAGCTGACAATAGAAAATATTTCGTTAATTATGTTCTCTGTTATAAATAAGCAGAAAAAGCAACAAAGTTACTGATAAATAAATATTCGGACGCACTTTAGTACAACTATCTTGAATCGAACTTTACTAAGAAGTGCCTTGTATTATTCTGAGTTGAACGAATTTCAAATTTCAGTTATTTTTGCGTTTATTTGTTTAATGCAACTGTGCGCTGGGGATCGTTACGCAATGATTACTTTATCTGATGCCATAAAGTTTGTATAACATTCAAGTCCGAACTGCTTGAGGACCACATCAAAACTTTCAAATTATGATCTCCAAATCACTTTTTCATCGATTTAGCTGTGTGGGAACGCGCACCATCCTGTTGAAATATGCAATTTCCATTTCCAGAATATTGGCTCATGATTAATGGAATTAAATTTCTTGATGAAATTTGTTAACACTTTTCTGCATTTATAGTTCCATGAACAAACTCATATTTGCTAACGCCTTTACAACTCATACATCTCCATATCAGAACCCCTTTGCGGAAATTCTACCGCACGCTTTAGATAGTCTTTATACTTTTGTACAAATCGCTCTTTTCTGAAAATCACTTACGCGCGAATGGTTGACAACATGACACCACCTTTCAATACATATCTCAAGAGTAATTTGAGGTGGTGAGCTCATTTTAGCGCCCATGGATAGAAAATAACCGAAACATTTACTATGTGAAACATATGATAGGAGTTTCTTTGGCAGATTTATAGATGGATAGAAACAATATACTTACATATACACAATTCATTATAATTGAAAAACATGTTTTTTTTTTCAGGTATATTGTCTAACTTGACATGTAATAATCAGTTTAATAAAGAAACAGTTTGCCAATTTGATGGAATTTCTGCTCTTGTTCGTACTATTATGAATGCTGGCGATAGAGAGGAAATTACAGAACCTGCAGTCTGCGCTTTGAGACACTTGACATCACGACACGATAAATCAGAGTTGGCGCAAAATCAAGTCAGGTAAGTGGAATAATCTTCAGATGGTCCAAATGAAACATTAATGCCCGTATGCACCGACATAATTTAATCAGGATTAGGCGTTAAGCCGTATTAAAAATCATAAACGGCATGCACCTTCTACAATTTTAACCTTAAGCGCGTTTAATTTTAATCCGCCCACGTCCGAGGATTAAGTTCTTAAACTAGTTTAAATAAATAACATAATAACATAACCTTTGAAATTGAGGCTTTTGTTTTCGTCCTAGCAAGTTCGATAATTAACTTGGAAGATGAAATAATATTAGATGATATGAATATTTTAGAAATAATTGCTTATGTTTTTCGAAGAAGAGAACTAAGGCCCGTATTTATAAACGATACTCCAGCCGATACTCAGCTCATGCTTCGCCAAGTACGAGATCGTTCTCAACCGAGAGAGACCATTTATAAACAGTATTTCGTGAATTATCGGTGAAGTATCGGTCGAGTATAGGATTTCAGAGACTTTCATATTTATTTGGTAATTTTATATTGGGACTTGGCGAATCTTAGATGGCGTCAATGTTATTATGTAAATATGTCTCTTGAATCGCTGAAAGACTGACTTATATAGCGAAGATCACCGGACACAAGCTACAATATAATATACACTTTATATAAGAAAGTAGACATGGAATCATAGAAACTTTGCTACTTGTTGCATAGAATTTCCAGAATAGAAAACTACTTGTACAGAATCTTAAACAAACTAGCAATTTAGTAATGGTTAATATTTGATATTGATAGTTCACGATTATCCGCTTTCAATAATGGTTCGTTTAAAAAATGTAATATCGCCTCAATAATAGTGGCCTTTGAAAACCGAAACCTTTTCCGAAGTTCTACATCCGAGAAAAACTCAAATGGATTATTGCCATCTCGTATAAATTTTTTACTAACACGTTGTCTTCGTTAGTTTTCTGCTCTATTACGTCCAAATATTCAAAAACCTTGTCCATTCTTATATTGTCTACGATAGTAAAATCAAAAAATTAAAATGTAAAAACATAACAAACAGTAATATAACCTTAAAAACCGTTTGACGGTTCGACGAAAAATCTCAACCAATGGCTGGGCAGAAGCAATACTCAAGCCACCGTCGACCGATACTTAAGCAAGCAAAGCTGTGAGCTCTGGCTTGAGCATGAGAATGGTTTATTATAAACCGCAATCGAAGCCAAGTCTCGTACTTGAGACTCGACTTATGCTTGAGCATCGTTTATAATACGGACCTAACCAGGTCCAATCATTTTGATACACTAGATGAAATGTTTTTATAAACTCTTTCAAATCCAAAATTGTGATCATTATGATAATATTTTTGATTATTATTCGCAATATGCGACAGAGCTGATTCGAAATTTCCCTTTTAATTATTATATCACTTGACTTAGCTGTTGATGCTTAGTCGTTGATCTAAAGGTGAAGTGTTTATTACTGTGCCTACTAGAGTTTTTAGCTGGTTGAGGAAAAATAAATGCATTATGTTTTCGGTAGATCGCTATTATGATCGATATCTCAAAGTATCCGTGAATCAATATCCCATTTATGCTCGCTGGAAAAGTACATTTCGCACTACAAAAATTATTGTGTTGTTTTTTGTTTGTCCGGTCCATTCAGTTGAATCATAGGGTGTCCAAATGGAAGGTAACAAGGGAAAAATTCGGTACATTTCCTTCAATATTTTTTAACGTATTTGGACAAAAATGTAAAGCCGCACTTAATGTAGCTGTTTCTTTTCAGGGTTGTTGGAGGTATACCCGTAATCGTGCGCTTACTGAATCCACCATCTCGCTGGCCATTGGTGAAAGCTGTCATCGGGTTAATACGTAATCTGGCTTTATGCCAGGACAATTTTGCCCCCTTGAGAGAATCATGTGCTATAAACTATTTGGTGCAATTATTGATGAGAGCTTATCAAGACATTCAAAGGGTAACTATTTTTCTATAGCAACCCTTTTTATGAGACTATGAAAATTACCATGTTTGCATACAATTTTGTTTCATTTCAGCGCGCCAGCCTGCCGACCGGTGGCAGCCAACAGCCAGGAACGTATGCTGATGGAGTTCGTATGGAAGAAATTATTGAAGGTAATCAAAAATCTTGCAAGTTCGAACTTCACCTGAGTATTGTTGATAATTATGTTTTAGGTACTGTCGGTGCTCTACATATTCTGGCTCGAGAATTTTATAACCGCGAACAGATTCGTCAACAAGGCGTCATTCCGGTGTTTGTTCAACTTCTCTTCAACGATATTGAAAACATCCAGCGCGTCGCAGCCGGTGTACTTTGCGAGTTAGCCGCTGATAAAGAAGGTGCTGATTTGATCGAACAAGAAGGAGCCACGGCGCCATTGACTGAACTTTTACACTCGAGAAATGAAGGTGAGAAATTAGTGTGTGTGAGAAATGAAGGTGAGTAATTGTACTTATTTGTTATCATTAAATTCAGGTGTAGCCACGTATGCTGCTGCTGTTTTGTTCCGTATGTCGGAGGACAAACCGCAAGATTATAAAAAGAGGCTTTCTATGGAGCTTTCCAGCTCCTTATTTAGAGAGGAAAATCTTTGGAATCCTGATCTAGGCATGGGAGCAGACTTCCAAGTAAGTAATTTTTCTACTAATATTTAATTAAGTGCCATCAATAATGCAAATGGGGTCGCACTTGACGGGATATAAAAAGGTGAGGTAAGATGCAGTGTAAAATGTTTCCAAGTTTCATTATATTTTTAATTTCAAATTTTAGTTTTGTTATACTGTACAGGATGTCCCGCAAATTAGAAGCCAACTGTTCAATTGTAGATTTATTGCATACAGGTAGTAAGATTGATATGATAAAATAATGATTCTTCCGTAAGGGTACATGCGCACCGGCGACCGAGCTGGACGATACGATACTGATAGTCCGAGCGATTGCGCACATAAAATGCGAGTTTTTTAGTGCTTTCAGTTGTGGGTTAAAGCTTGACTTCGGAAGTTCAAGGTCATATTTTCCCTGGATTTTCTAGTGATTGGAGACACCGGTAATTAGAAGAGCGATTAGAGCGTTATTGTCTAACATCGAGTTAATGTCTAACATTGTTAAGTGACTAGACAACCGACATATTTTTTTGCGCAAAATCTATGAATACTATATGATTTTAAAAAGAAGTCAAAATTGTAAACAAATGATTAGTGCATCAACCAAAAAAAAATGAGTTGATTTCATCCACCAAATAAAAAGTTCTGGTAGTTTTTGTATCACCACACTCAAGAATTCGCCACTTGTCCAAACGGCTGAACTCGATTGTTTTATCAAATTATGAATCTTGCATAAGAACACATTCACAGCGAGTTTTACCGAAATACATAGTACCATTCTTGCGATATTTCAAAAAAGATAAATTTTTTGAAGAAATTTTAAATTTGTTCACAAAAGTTAGGTCAGATCGTCTTCTTTTGGTTCAAAGAATATCGCAGTATTCTTTTGATCATGTGCTTATGAGACACCCTGTATATGAGCGCGATACAGATATATGTGTTGATTTTCAAATTCTAATTTATTTATTTAATGTTATTCAGCAAATTCTCCAGTGAAGTACATTTTTGAGCCTCATTGTATGATAGAAACAAGCGCTTTATCTACATGCTTACCAGACAAAGTCGAAACCAACACTTAGAAAGTGAAAGTGTTTTTTGCAATTATTGCTGTTATATTATATAAGTTTTTCATTATTGTTGTAAAAAATATACGACCCGGAGCAGAACTTCCGAATTTCAATATGTTGACAGCTATATGAGCAGAAGTTTAATTCGGATTTTGACACTCTGAATATGAAAAAATGGCCTAATTCAGAAGCGGTATAAACATTTTATTAATTTTGCCTCATTAATTCTAATTTTTATTGTTAACAGATTGGCATCTTTTTGCGTACACCCTGTGCATACTGTATTAGCTATGTGTGTTTGAAAATGATAGTTATATTAGAAAATAATCGCTATAATCATTTTAATGCGTAGATAGAAAAAGCCTGATTAATTCATTTCGATTGTTATGTTATGTTTAGTTTGTCTGTTTATTTTGGCTATTTAGATATGAATTTATATATTTGTTTTTTTTTGCATTTTTTTCTTTGGTTATTTTAGGATATTTTGAGCCCTGAACCTTATGATACTATGTATGCACAAGGTCCACCAAGTGTTCAAGGCAGCCACGCAGGCAGGCCTTATCAGCAAGGTAATTTTTTTTTTATTCTTATATTTGTCAAATATTTCGAGATTCGGACTAAAAACAACAAATTCAGAAAAAAATAGTACCTACTACCATAATTATTTCAGTTAAACCGAAAATGTTAACAACCTAACTGAATGCACGGTTCTCCCATTCTAACCTTCGACCTTTTCTTTGCTTCCACTCGGGTCTTTTTGCATCCTTTATATTTCGCACGTATCTAATTCTCAGCCTCAGTGTGATCAATTCTAGGCGTTCTTCAGTGCTTAGAAGTCTCAATAACACTTCATTAATTTATCCCTAATCGCCTCCTTACCTACCTACCTAATTCGGAATTAACGCTTTTATAAATATGAAAACTGAACTGAAAATAGTTTTGGGTTTCTGAAAATTTTCGGATTTCTCAGAAAATGAGGTGGTATTTACGATGTTTTCAAGTGCACTGGGCCAATAAATTACAAAAAACTACCTAACATAAATTACTAAAAGACAAAAAAATGTTTTTTTGTTGTTTCCTCAGTTATTCAGATTCATTGAAACTTACGATGTACATAAGTAAAGCAAATCAACATAAACGATGTTAAATCTTACAGATCGTCTGAATGTTTTGCAAGCACTCAAATATTAGGTTTTGTGCTGCCGATGGTGACTTCCCAAGTCAATAAATAGTTATTTTCGGCCCGATTGTCAGCTATTTCCAATAAGATTAGTTAAACATGTACTTAAATTTATTGGTGCAGTGCATTCAAGTTATTTTTAATTTGTGAATTACATCAAGCTGGCACTTTTCCAGGATTCTAACAAGGCATCTAACAGCTTTAAATTATAAAGGTGATCTGTATGCTCAATTTTGCATGTACATTTTTTCAATTGTTTTGAAGTTATTTTGCATGTAGTTTTCTCTAAATGATTTGCGAGTTCTCACCAGCGTAACACGTATTGCTGTTGTGTGAAGAACGGAATTTAATTTTTTTCTGAGAAAAGCTTTTGTTTTTGCTTTAAAAATTATATTTTACTGTTATATTAGTCTACGATTATCATATATATTTGGTCACAATATCTACAACATGTATCCCTAGCGGGTGCCCGTTTTATCAGCCTCAGAAATGGTGAGAACGAGATCGCTTAAATTGGGTACAAAGTTGATCATTTTTTGAGTTCTGTCAAATTCCGTTTTAAAATTTGGAAAATTGTGCCTGCTTCCACAGGCATTCTGAAGAGATCGTAATTCGGAGATAATTTCTTTATTTTTCCGTGATTATTTTTAAAGGCATAACCGGAAACGATTGATACATTTTCATGGAAAATTTTATTTTCTACAAATCGGTGATGTGATATTTCTATTCGGGCTTCAATTTTCGGCAGCCACAACAACTTCAATTTTTTTCTTCAAGTTCGCTGTATATCTTACGTATGTCATACATACTTGTGGACGCAACTCGATGTTCCACCGCGTTTTTGTTTATTCGTGACACTTTCTTTACTTTTATTATCCATTTAGATGATCTTTTAAATAGTTATAAACACCCACACTCAAGAATACAGAATTTAATAATATCAAACAAATTGATATAAAGGGTTGTAAAATCACCACAATTGTGATTTTTGGGGCTTCTCCTGTACGTGATTCATGTATCTTTATATAGTTATTTCTTGTGTTCATGTGTATGTCACTGGACCGATTTGGATGAAAGTTTTTGTGCGTGTTCAAGGTGATTTGAAAATGGTTTAGATTCAGAAAATGTTTTTTTAATTTATTTTTTATTTGTAAGAAGTTGTTGATTTTGGAATGTTTCATATTGGATCCGCTGGACTGCGCTACCACAACTTAACTTCACCACCCCATCCTAACCTACAAATTTATTTATAAGTCTGTCCCGACCACCGATGCCAAGCCTACGGATATATCCGTAGATATGCGACATGCGGACAGCTAATATCTTATAATTTTATTTTTGATTTATTAAATTTTGTAACCGGAGACTGTATACAATTCATAGAATCTTTTTCATAAACCAATCAAACAATATGATTTGGCTTACATGCACTCCGAAGTTCAATAAACATATATAAAATTTGTGGTACACGTGTAAATCCCTCTTATGGGCCATACACGCAAAGTACTAATTGAAACCGTCAGTATTTTTTCTTACACATGGTGAGCTTTGTGGTCCGAGCTGTATTATACTACCAAAAGTAAAAACATTAGAAACAATCTGAAAAGAAGTTTTTAAATGGGATTGAGTTAATTTATGTTTCATTTTATTTTTAGATTTTTCAAAATTTTGCAAAGAAAAAGATTTGGTGTCATTCTCCACCTGAAAATTTTAAGCAAATATGCAAAATGGGTATGATGAAAATTTTGGAACCGTCGCAAAGCTCGAAATATGTTCGTACTTAATTAGGAACTTTAACCGCTCTGGTGATGCCGAAAAATTAATGTTTTCTTTTTAAATCGCTGATTTTGAATTGAATCAGCATTAAACTGCTGATTAGAAACTCTGGTAAGAGGGATAAATAGCGACAGCAAGTAATTCGGCGCTGATGTAAAATACATGGACGAAATAGAGTAAAAGTTTCGGGAGTGTTATTTTCACGCTTTATCCATCTGATGAGAAGTAGTAGGTTGAAGGCTGCGTATACGTTTTTAACTTCCGGAAGTGTTAACGGTATTGGAGATTTTATCGTTATAAAATATATATCGATATATAAAAGCATAATTTATTTCTTCTTCTTGAAATTACCCTCCTTCCGTTAAAAGTTTTTTAAAGTGTGCATCCCATTCTTTGTCTGATATTGGTGAAATTAAATTCGATCGTTTCTTTTCTAATTGTTTATCGTCTTCCAACTTTCGGTACTTCTTCGACCTCCTTAGTAAGGGTCTATTTTCTGGCACTTTTACGTCCATGCTACATTTTTCTTGCCACTAATAATTCTTCTTACCTTTGATTGTGGTCTCTTGTAATTTTCTGTTTTTTGAGATCAGTAAATCTCTTCCCCCATTTCTCTCTCAATCTCAACATCCCACCAATATGGTTTTCTGCTCTTCAATTTTTCTTCCACTAAACCACTAAATTTGGGTTTCGGCTGGAACATGCGCTGAGTTTTTCGTTAAGTCGTTTTTATATAGGCTTTTTACGCTGTCATGCTGTGGGCTTAGTAGGTTGTATCTACAGTGATCAATTTATTCTATCCCTGTGTCCTCCAGCTGTTGTTGATGAAGGTTTTGGTCTTGATAAGGGAATATAATTTTCGCCCAGACAATAGCAATCACTTCCGCATGTTCGTCCTCGTCTTGCCCTGACGTCTTCTATTTTGTTTAATAATAAGATAGTAAATTACTGGTTTCAGATTTTGGGATTGTTTGGTTCAGGTGTATCTGTGTATTTCCCTGTGTTGAAAAAAGTAATTTTGAATTTTTAAGTATTTACTCGCATACCGTAATTAATCGGTTTCCATTGTCGTTAACAGTCTCTTCTCCGAATCGACCCACCGTCAGATCATTCAACTTTTTACCTCTTCTGCTGTTTATGTCTCCCCATATAGCGATTTATCTAGATGTGCTGACCGTTGATATTTTGTTGTAAATTTGTTCGAAGAACTTGTCTTTTTCGATTATGTAATCGCCATCGTTTATTGCATATATTTCAAAAATCGTCAGATTCTTTTCCATTTTTCTTTGTTTCTGATAGTACCGCGAGATGTACCTTCATTCTCCTGATTTCGTAAACTATTTGGTTGATTTTTCGACTCATTCCTTGTACGTTCAACGACAAAAATAATTGTCCTTTTTCGTTGCTTGGGTCGTCTTATTGGGTTTTTCTTTCCATTCCGAGGCGTTGGAGTGGTTTTTTTTTACATTCTGTTTTTACGAGTACCAGAGAGTTAATCTGATGTCCCGACGCCCAACCTGGAGGACCGGGTAATTTTTGATCGGGGTTTTCTGCTCCTAGCCTTTAACGATTTCAACTTCGTAACTACAAGGCAACAGTTTCTTCACCTGTGGTTCTAGACAGGAGCCCTTACAGGAATCTATCATTCGGTCTAGATAAACCCTGGTTTTTACCAAAGTTGTTACTCCTTCCTCTCCTTTCCCGCTGGTGCAATGGGGCCCCAGGCTTGGGACTGGTATAACGGAGTATATTTTAATTTTTCTTATAATATAATTTCGCTCACCATGTATGTTTTTTAATTGACTGTTATCTGTTCAGTTGCTATTTAATTAGCAAGTAATTTTTGTTGTTGACAATAACATGTGTGCTTTGTTTTATTCGTAATTAATTGTGAAATTTACCGTTACATTGATCTATTTTTGGTTCAATAGGCTATGACCAGATACCCATAAGCATTCCAATGGATATCGGTTCACCCTTAGACGCAATGGACGTAACAGGGACAGAACCAGATTTAAATTTTGATCAGTTGCCCGCACCACCTCAAGACAACAACCAGGTGGCAGCATGGTACGATACTGATTTGTAATAACATCAACGTTGCTGCAAGTTAGATTTAGTTCTTCTAAATAAAATAAAGGCACTTGGTCTGTGAATGAGAGTTTGTGCATGACAAGCCAAGTGCTTGATTTACATGCGCAATATAAGTAAGTATGAATAATGTAGGTGATGTGGTCAAATCAGTGCCCTACCATATCACATCTTTATTACTGTTTTTTTATTTTTGATATGGTTATTAGTGTACAGGGTTCGGTAAGTCATTGCAGGGGGGTTTTATTATTAAGTAACTAAAGATATATTGTCTTATGCCGCATTCGGAAAGAGCTCAAATGTCTAGAGGTGTTAAAATTGTGACTTTAACAATCAAACTTACTAATGCTATTAATTACTAAAACGACTTGGAATTATTTATCTTTTCAAGTGTAATATTTTTGCTATTAATTCCTCTTAAAAAAATAATGTAAATATGTTCCTTAAGTTTCCATTCAATTTGGCAAAGAATATTTATATCTTTACATCTAACAATATAATATCGATTTATTATACCGCAATAGGGTTTGAACGAATAACTTGTTGATCCTATTACTACCTTTTTCCTTTATCAGAAAGTAGATAATTTAATCTGCTTGAAATTCGGTTGACCAATTCTTAGCCTTGAATGAGTACGTTTTTTGTAGCTTCCTGTAGCTGAAACTAATTGTTCTTGAGAATTGTATATTAAGGATTTATACCTGAAATTACTTACGCCAAAACCTACTGCAAGGATCCGACTTTTCAAAAAAATCTTCATTGCTGTCAGCATAAGCTATTCAGTTATAAAAGTTTATGTTTTCGGCTCTTAAAATCAAGTTTGCATTTATTTATGATCATATCACAGAAATTAAAAGTTTCTCAAAATATAGATTTAATGGTAAAATTAGTATTATAGTGAAACTTTATCAGATGCCCTAGCATAAAGGCAGTAAAGTTTTATGACGACACCGAGCTTAATAATGTTTAAGTGGATACGTGTTTTCTTTGGTTGATTGTCAATTTAATCAAGAATTGTAAATTTGAAGAAATTTACAGTTCCTCATTAGATTTATTTTCTGAGATAATGAGAGCAACAAGGACACATGCAAAATAACTTTTTAATTGCCTAGTTAAAAGGTTTGGAAAATAAAAACATTTTCAATGATAAATTAAAATATGGGATAAAAAGCATTTAAACAAATTTGAGTCCTGAGTGCATTTGAGATGCAAGACGCGTGTCCTAGTTGTTTTTGTATAGTGCCGTTATTGTATCGCACAACTTTTACTTTCTTTGATTTCGTCTGAAGGTTCATATTTAACTGTATTTAGTATATAAAATTTATCGTAAAAGTATTCTTAATACAGGGTAGTTTGAATCCATCTTTATGAAAAAGGCTATTGCCTGCTGTATAACCAACTAATGGGTTTATGCATGTACTTTATAGAATTGGATATCAATAAATTTCTTGATAATTGTATTAGATGCTAGGTTTTTCTGTTTCATTTATGCAATGTTCAATAGACAACGTCTAATGGATAGGAATCCTGCATGTTTCAGAAGTTAATCAAAAGGGTTTCCCCGTCATTCTGGTCATCTGACATACATCTTTATTGCAGTTAAAAATGAAAATTTATTTCGCCGGATAGTTCAAGTCAGAAACTAATACAGCAATCATTTGTTTTTATTTACTTAGAACTTTGATGTTCTTTGCAATCAAATTTAATTCAATAATTGCCAAATCTCTTGCTTTCCTGCTCTAGAACATGTCGACAAGTGGCAAATTCTCGAATATATACGACCCTTTTATTTTTATAACTATCAAAATCTAATAGCTTTTTATCCGTCTGATTCCAATAAACCCTATGCTCGATGTCCTGATTCATGACATAAGCATTCCGTGGAATCACAATAAATTATTGATGACTCCGCTAAAGAGAAGCGGGTTTCTATCGAATAATTAATGGCCAATGTTAGTGTCACTGTTGACCAGCAGCCTATGGTTCCCGCAGGAAAAAAGGCTCGGGTTTTTTATTTACTTGCGTAATATTGGCTGCCTAAGTGGTTTTTGTGGGTTTTTTTCCATTGCACAATTTGTTGTGCAGTTCGTTAGATGCAATTTCGAAATTTGAATCCAGACAATGTCGATTGTAGGATATGCGTATTCAAGGCCGTTTCCGTAAATATTTAAATATTTTTACAAGCGTTCAGTACTTGAAGAAACTAAGAAGTGAAATTGTTTCGCGTGCACGAGGACGACATTGGTTTTCAATGAAAGAAATGGAAATCATGAAGTAACTTCAGTTCTTCAGGAGGAAAATTCTGCGAAACTGGTTCGGTGAGTAATAGAAAAAGAAATAACCTTAGGTTTTGGTAGTATTGGCTGCAGAGCCCACCAACTCCTTTCGGACAATAGCAGAGCAGCCAGGAATATCACTCGGGACTGTAAAAAATTGTGCTGCCGAATATCTATTTCGACGATGACTACATTTTTTCTAAATATAAATGTTAACAATTGTCGATATTCAGTGACATAAACCTTCATATATTTTGAGAAATACATACACAATACCCTCAAAAAGTTAAGATTTGACCTGTTATTCTTGGAAATAGTAATAAGAAGTTATTGATCCCGTTATCCCCCATGAGCTAGAAACTCAAATTGAGGCCGAGATTAATTCAGTTTTACAGGAAGGATTTATTCCGGCAAGGGACATTCCAGCAGGATGGTGCTCCACCTCAATATCTCCTTCCGATCCAAAAGTGGCAGTGGTTAAAGGAGACTAATTCAATGGCCTCCAAGATCACCGGATTTAACATCCTTGACTTCTTTTTTTGGGGACATCTTAAATCCATTGTTCATAAAAGACAACCTGTTGATACTGAAGATTTTGAATGGCGAATTTCAGCAGAATACAATTTCAAACTAACATCAAACATGATAATCTTATTTCATACTTTTTTACACACCTATTTTGCGCAAATTTTAAAATGTGAAAAAACAGCGCCAAATCTCAATGGTTGGCCAGGATCACACGCAACAGCTGATCGCGCTATTCGCTCGTAAAACAATAAACATTTGAAAATCCAAATATTCCTCCCCTAATCCCTAACACAGATCGTTTGGCAAAAATAATTAGTTTATTTTGAGATATGAGAAACAGCGCGAAATATAACTTCGGTTCGCCAGGACCACACGCAATCTCTTGCGGCCCGACCGCTCATAATACAAGAAAAATGCAAATACTGGGATTCCAGCCCCTAAAAATCCCTACCACGAATTGTTTAACAAAAATAATTTGTGGTAATTTTGAAATATGGAAAAACAGCGCGAAATCTGAATGGTTTGCTAGTATCACACACAGACTCTTTAGGTGCTATCCGCTTAAAAACAGTAAAAAATATTTAAATGGATCTTGGGCTTTAAAAATCCCTAGCACAAATCGTTTGACAAAAATACTTTAAGTAAATTTTGCAATAAAGTAATCACGAAATCTTAATGGTTAGCTGGATCGCACCCAACCTATTTAGGCGCCCTCAGCTCATAAAACAATAAACAGTAAAAAATGCAGATTCTCTAAAAGATCCTAGGAAATCGTTTAACAGAAGCAGCGCTAAATCATAATGGTTGGTCAGGATCACATGTAAACTTTAAGCCGCTATCCGCTCATAAACCAATAATAAAAACAAATGTAAATACTCGTTCCAAATCTAGTCCCTGAAAATCACTAGCACGAATCGTTTAGCAAAATAATTTGATTACATTTTGAAATAACGAAAACATCGCGAAATTTAAATTGTTGGCCATGACTGATAGCATACTAAGGCGCTATCCGCTGCAAATTAATGCTAAACTTACCGAAAGCTGCATTGTACCCCCTGGAAAGAATGTAAAAAATATTGTCTTATAACAGAAACTTTGTCCAAAACCCAGTTATGTTATTTGAATGAAAGGGAAACGCGATAGAAAACTCAATAAAACTTCAGTTGGTTCTCAGAAAACTAGTCATTTCAAGCTAATTTAATAATTAATGAATGCTTTCCTCTGCTCGCATCATTAAAAGCCACATAATAATTAACTTGATTTTTACACGAGTTCTCAGACCAGACTTTTGCTCCGTATTTATAAAACTTTCAGGTCATGCAGCTTAGTTGTGCAAAAGTAGAATTAACACATTAATGAAAAATAAATTTAAATAAAATATTACAGAGAACCAGAATTTAAATTAATTGGAACCCTAAAACTGTGAACTAAATCCTTATAATAAGGATCAGGAACTGTGTTGAGTTGCGCTTTTGAGTTGATGCCACTCTGTGAGTTGGTGAGTCTCACTGCGCCGCACTCTAAATGCGCTTGTGGCGGAATAATTTTTGAAATCAGAACTTTTAAAGAACACTTTTAATTAGTTGAAATTTCGCTCGGAAATTGAGTAACAGTTTAATTTTTAAGTGATTTCTTCGAGGTTTTTTGTTTAGTCATAATTTTTAGAAACATGAAATAAATTCGGTTTTTAATTTTAGTTTTGGCGTTCCGCATTAATCACTGCAGCTGAGCGAAATTCAGACAAACATAAATGGCTCTACATTTAAAATTAAATTAGTGAGAGATCGGCGTTTGGAGCGTTTTTCGATTCATTTTTGTTGACTTTCGTTAAGTCGAAACGTAAATTTTTTTTGTAGAAATATTGCCTTACGAACATGTACTCTTCACAAAAATGTCAACAATAAACAAACTAAAATTGAACTGCCAAGCAATAGCAAAGCAATGAATCATCAAAAGGGCAAACAAGCACATGATTATATATTTATTTATTCTGTAGTTTTGTCCGAAAAAGTGTATGAATGTAATTTGGCTACCGATAGTGGACGAAATAGGTCGATAGTCATTTGTGTTCTGTGAGTCGAGTTCTTAAATGGGAAGTATAGAATCATTGTGGCCTTTATCATACCTGCTAACTGCAGGATTAGTTCTATTCGAAGTGGATTTTCATTGTGTGTAGTGAACTTTTTGATGATTAATGGGTACAAAATGGAGAATGGGGTGCCAGCTTGCAGGAAGCAGGTAAGAATGATCTATTGGTCATCAATGATCTGAATCTTTTAGCTTGAACTGAGTTTAGTTTCTCGACAAGCAACTGAAGTTTTATGGATTCTTTATATTTCTCTCTCTTTGCTTTGTTGATTGCAAATAAGTTTGCTTTTGGACAGATGTACTAAACATTTTTTCCCAGGTGGCCCATTCAGCTTTGGGTAAGTTTGGTATTACTTTGCCTCTGGTTCCCATATAGCGTTAGAACTTTAAATCCCATATTCATCAACTGATTCGTAGGGTAGATTTGATTCGATTGAGCTATTGGTTCTTTCATAGTTAATTTTGAAACTGGGAATATTTTGGCAGGCTTCAAATTTTTTATCAAGCTCAGCTTAAGCTTTTCACGAAAGAACCGTTTCAGATATGCAAATATGGGCACTAAATTTATGTTCTTCTGTCGAAAAGTCAAGAGTTTTAGTTTTGCCTGTTTTGTTTAATTGCGAAATACTGTGAAACATGACATCGCCTTTTTCGAGGTTGATCTAGAACCATTTGAGCCAGAGAGTTCGTTTTTATACCATTGGATAGAGAATTGGTAATTCTATTAATTATAACTGTGCGTTACTAAAAGCACACGAAATTTGAATATTAGACATTTAGGTAAACATTTTCTCTTCTAGTTTGTGTCTGCTGTTGCGTAAAAGCGTTCGATTTCAAGTCAACATTTACAAAACGCGAAAAAAAATTCAGGATTTCATGTAATTTGAATGTATTTTGGAAGGCTTGAATAAATCGACGACATTTAAATCGCACTCTTTACTGATCGCACAAATCTAAACTTGTAGAGTACTTTTCGTTTCTTAAAAATCGAGTTTGAAAAACTTAATTCAAAATGTGTCCTGCACCAGTTTTTTCAAATCCTGCGAAAATTTTCTCAACGACTAGTGAAGTTCGCAATTTTGACGTTACATTTAGAGCACACTGTTTTTTACTGAATGCACATCTCTGAACTTGCAATTTTTCGTTCCTCAATTTTTTGTTATAATTCATAGCCTCCCACTGTGCCGCCCTTTGAATTAGGCTTAGCATTTAACCCAGGGGCGAATAAAAGGTCCGCGGCTTAAATCCAACAAAAAAACATTCTTTATGAGTAACGTTTTACCAAATGAGCAACGCAACTGGTGAGTGACTACCGGTGCGTTGGGTTGGCGCACCAAGCAATTTCGGCATCACTGGGCCAACTCCTGAAAATTCCCTGGACTACCCATGCCTAATAAGGATAAAACAAAGATACCTCAAGGTTGAAGGTTGCTGGAGGAATGGAGACCACCAGGGTGAATTCTAAGTGCTTGAAATCACAAGATATTTTCAACTGTGATTTTCCGCGCAGTTTTTAAGGATTATACGGATTTAACTCTGTGACTCATTCCAAGAGTCCTCACTTTATTTCTTCTTTATTTCAGTTCAATTATACTTTAAAATGCATTCAATTAATTTGTAGTCTTTAATTCAACATTTTACTGCGCTAATTACTTTCATTCTATTGCTCGGTTATTACGTTTAATTTAAATTTTTATTAAGTTCTTATAGTCCCTTCTTCCCCCACAATACGCTGTCGAAAACTGCAAATTTCCAAAGAGACTGCCAACTATTGACTTTCATTCTGTATAGTAACCTAATAGTTTTCTCCTTGTAACATTTATATTTAATAAATTATGGAAAACTCATGATTTTAAACTTTATTCTCATGCTTGTCACTATCTACGCCAGTGGCAGAATCGATTAATTTCTAGTACTTCTTTATTTATTTTTCTGTACACAAGAATTTTAGCAGTATTTCGCACGGGCAAAAAGGAGAAAAAATTTCAAATTTCCTCCCGATATAAGTAAGTTTTGAATGAAAGCTTTTGATATTCCATCTGCATCAGGTTGGTCACCTGACCCAAGTTCATTTTCTTGTTTTATTTAATCTTAATCTGTGTTCTAGTTGCTTGGTTCTATTTTTAGTTTACTATTTTAACCATTCTAACCATTATTGAACATATTTTATTCGGTGCTCTTGGGGATGTTTGCATGTAGTTTGGCGAGTAAGTTTTTCTGTTTATTTTTTTAATTTTTACGATATCCTTTAGGGCTCTGACTGTTACTATGTTGTTTTCTAGCGGCCGTGATCATGACTGTAATTGTCGAAAACGCTTTTTCACAATTCATATTTAAGAGTTATTTTATACCCGTGTATTACATGCACACCTCATACTAAAGGTTTGTTTGATTAATTTTTTTCCAAAAACAAACGGATTTTTAAATATTTCTCTACATATTTTAATTATATACCATTTGCGGCTGACTCTGAACTTCGCTTACCATGAGTGTATTGTCACATTTTTGCAATTGCTTGAACATTGTTAAGTTTTCAGTTTCTTGCACATTTAACAACCGTGAAAGATACAAACTATATTAAAAGGAATAAATTTTCTCTCGTTCCCGACTTATTTTTGTTAACATTTAATAATTAGTTGTTTGTTTACGAAAAACAGATTTGTTATTGTTAACATTATCCAATGCGTAAACTTATACATTTGTTTTCACTTCATTATCGTTACAAATAATCATGTCTACTTGGTGACCTCCTTGAAGATCGGGACCGACTTTATGAACTTAATTTTCTTCCTCTGCTTCAAGCGACTCCTGCTGCGACATTACGTTATTCAACGGTGCTTATACTTGGTGGCCTTCTCAAGTTCTCGGTTCTCCAATTCTCCATAGTAGTTTTACCTTTCGTCGAGCCGGTGTAACAGGCGGCAGTAGATTGAAACGCGCGCGATTGCTGTTTGAATTGAAATTGCGGTGTCGGTGCGTTTGTGTAATATAACAGGTGTTTTGTTAATTGCTTTCAACTAAATACTTGCTCGAATAATTTCCACAAACTTTTCGTTAAACGGAGCCCAATGATGACCGAAACCGTGGTGAACGTCCAAGAGGCGCCTAATAATAACGCTGCACCGAATAAGCCCCCAGGGGGTAACGATCAGCCCTTGTCCTGGATTAAAATTAATGTGGATTACTTCAAAACTACACCTGGATTGTTGAAAATTGCTGAATTTGTAAGTAGTCGAGTCGCATTCGTAGAATGTAATGCTTGTGTGTGACCTAAATTGGATATTATACAATCTGTTTACTGCATGCAACGGGGAATATTTACTACGATTCATAATTGCGTGTACCGTACTTAAACTGTGAGCGTTTAAGTGAAATGCCTTAAATGCAGTGTTAATGTGTCGAATGAAACTATGAATATGCATTGATTTACCTGCTGCTGATTAGGCTCGCATGAATAACAAATTCCAAATTTATTTGCCGATTGTTTATTTTTAGCTTCGAGCGAAAACAGCGACTAAAACAATATTAATAACTAGTGGACCTTGTAAACCATTTATCAACTTTTTGCTAGGTAAAATGCATGTTGCCGATACGCATAAATAGGAAATGGCAGTTTCATTAAATATTTCCTTGAGTTTCTTAGTCTGTACATTTGCTAATTAGTGCTGTTTATTGGTGCATATTTGAATATACGAGTATTAAGGAGAATACGTGGTGGTCTATTGATTGCAACCATTCTAGAATTTTGAAATATTGGTTGGGTGTTTGATTTAAACCACTAGGTCAAATAAAGTTTCGGTTATACCGGAATCATACGCAACTTTTTGTTTTTGACCGGACACCTTGTATGTGGGATGAAAGTTGTTAATATCTACATATTCATAAAAGCACTTTTGGCGTGTTAATTTGTATATTTCCATTTAGTCAACTAGTACTCTCCAGGCAACCCAATGACGTAGATTAAACTTGAAATAAACGTCGGTAAAGACACCTAACACACAATTGACGTACCTAAAATTGAGTATTTATGACGTTTGTACGACGTGAGTGTCAGGTCCATAAGACGTCAGGTAGACCACTACAAAAGACGAGATATATAGTCGTATTACGTCAGTAATGGCCGGAATGATCGTGATATTTAACGAGAGAATAAGTTAACTTTCGCTTTGATTGTAACATTTAATATGTAGTTTATCGCAGTCCAAACATTTTGTTTGTTACTTACTTACACAAGTTTATTTCACCTACTAATAAATGCGAGTGCAATTTTCTAGGAAATTGCGCCCTTTTGAAGAAATCTATACGAAAAGTGTGATTTTCGTTTACTAAAAAATATGAATAATAGTAAAGCCAGTCTTGAGCAATAAATCATTTGTATTGTATGTATTTCCACGAGATAGAAACTTACAGGACGTTTAAATAACGTTTTCAACTGATGTCAGTTCGCGTGCTTTAATTCTCATAGATTAAACGGCATATTAATAACTATGTCAAAACGTGACCAAAATCGACGTCGACTAAATGTCTACTCAAATTTGTGCTTCCCTGAGTCATTGGCAAAGCTACCTGATTTTGTGCATAAGAAATAAATAATGAGAATCGCGATTGGCCGTAAGCCTAGTGGAGTTCTGATTTTTTACCGAATAGAATGAAAACACAATTTAAATGTTTATTTTTCTGGTTTTCTTAAAAATTCCAAGAGATTTTAAGTTGATTGCCAAATAAATTTGTTTTTTAGATAGACGTCGAAGACGAGTTGTCCAATATTTACTAGCGTATTTCAAACTCACCTGACCGAAGAAGATCAATTTAATCAAATGCGTTCGTGATCATCGCTTGAAATTGATGAGTCGTTCCGACTTTTAGATTGCTCGGGCGTGGTTTTGCTGAGTGGCTTGCACCGTCAGTATAAGATTTACGCAGATGCGACGCGTTAGAAAAAATGTTTTTTCGCGTCCTAAAGGTGCCTAAAAGTTCGAAAAACCAACAAGTTTTGAGACCTAGTTTATTTTAAAATTCGGATCATGTAAAATTATAGTCGATTAGATTTTTAACTATCTTTTTATTGTTCATCTATAACTGGAAGTATTCATTTTGTGCAATAGTTTTATGCTTCTCCCAATAACTTTTTGTATCAAACTACGTCAGCTGAAAAGAGACAGCTGGACGGAAGTAAAAAATCAGGAGAATATAATGTAGTCATCAACTTCTATATTTACTTTGTTTTGCTTACATTAGCAAATAATCACTAAGAAATTTCGGAATTTTTCTGATAGGAATTGAAGAAAAATATTTACTTACTACTATTTAAACCATTATACAACTACCTCTAATATTAACATAAAAATAAAATAATGAATTTCACCATATAAACAACACATCTGAAAATAAAAGCCAAGGTAACTTGAAGGAGGCTAGCGTATACAACTTGAAAATCTATGCAAACGTACGTGTAGCAATGCCTAGTTTTGTTTAAGATAATTTTAGTTCATCAGGGTATCAATTTCATGTAGCAAAAATTGAAAACGTACGTTTTCTAATGGGCATTTCTACGTTAATTAGCAAATTAATTGACCGATATTTATTTGGTTTGTTTTAAGCAATGAGTATGTTAGAACATTTTCCAGAGCAGAAAGTCAGTTTCTTTGTCCTTTTGGTTTTGTGAATATTGTTCAATGCGCAATTGGGAGATTCTGTGTTTTCCTATAAACCATTTTGCTATACAGATTTTCTTAATTTGCAATCTGCTTATCTGCAATTAACAATAATTGATTCGATTTTGGTGATCCTTTTGGTACTTCTACTTTTGAAACAAAATATGCATTCAAATTATGTGTGAGACAAAAATCTGGTGCACAATACACATTTGTGTGTGTTACGAAATTGTGGTACACACACAATGCAATTGTGTGTGTGTACGCACTGTCGTCTAGATTTTCTTAAAATAATTTTTTGCTAAACATTATTTAAAAAATTTGCTTTTTTCTTTACTTTAAGAAATATGTAAATTAATTTAAAAAGTCAAGTCGGAGCGATTAACAAATTTTCACCACTTGTTAATACTTTCACGAAAACGATGCGAAGTTTTTGGACGAAAGTTTAAATTTAAATCGAACGAATTTAAACTGTTATGTTGTTGAATAAAATTATTAGAAAAAAACTGTTGGTCGCTTATGGAAATTAGGTTTTACTGATAATCACTCCATTGTAAGCACTTGAAGCGAATACTCTGAAGATGTTAGTGATGCGTGATCCAAAATGTTAGAGTCAAAATCCTACAAGCGACAACAACACTTTTTGAGACGATTGCGGATAAAGCCTTAAACTAAATTAATATAATAATAAATTAATTTAATATAGAAAATGTTGCAATTTCTCTAAAAAAAAAGTTATGGTAGTATTATACTAGGTAATTACAAATGTGCTAAGAGACTAAAAACGAAGGCGATCAAAACAACTTTATCTAGAGGAAGAAGCGATATATATTTGGAATGAACGCGCTCAGAATTCAATGTTTTTAGTAACAATTAACTGGCCAAGAAACATATTCTGTAAGTATTATCTATAACTTACTTTCTAGGAATTGTGTCTCTAAATTTTGTGTGAACTTTTTGATGGGTGATGATATATGAGAAATTAAAGTCGTAAAGTTCGATCGCTTTTGTTTGTAATCTAAGAAAACTCTCATTACAAGGTCGGGTTTATTTACTCAAGAACCCAAGCAAAAATGTTGAAAATATTTTTTTCTTTCTTGAAAAGGCTATTAGAGAAACTAAATCAAATATTGCCAAACTAATACAAACAATGCTTGATTTGTTGTACTTCTACTCTAAAGTAACTTTGAATCATTTTTCTTAATTTCAGGCGATTTTAAATATTTAATTTTTAGCATCTACCTGGTAAAATGAAAAAGTCAAATACGAATGTTAAAAAAGGCTTAAAGTCTTAATATATCAGGGTCAATCAATATATATTTTAATCGTGGAAATTAACTTCAGTATAGATGAAAACAGCTATTTCTTCTCTATATCATGTGCTTTAGAACTTTCAATTTATTTTGACATGCAGAAAAACATTGAGCCAATTTTCCATTGTTTTCAAGTTCCACAGTTTATTACTATTTATTTTCCGAACATTTTGGTTCGTGATACAAAAATATTACACATAAAGTACGATGGCTTCAATTTACATTCTGTCTGCAAATCTAACAATTTTGTTTCAACGTTTGTTCGCAACTTTATAGTTAACATATTTATGCAAAATAACGGAAAATTTCTGTATTTTTTACAAACTAATATCAGGTGATAATTTTCGACGTCGAGTAGTTCTGCTCGTGATATTGTTTTACGCAAGCGTTGTTATATTTGATTTGAATTTTTGATTTCATCGATCATTATTACTATATTTCTTCTAAAACCGTAAGCTGTAATAATATTACCACACGTATGTTTGTTATTATAATAACCAATGCCTATAATTAGTATTTAGATGGCGTGCATGTAAAATCTTAGTAATTATGGATTAGAAAAGTGTTCTAATAATAGCTTGGTTTATAAATAACCGATTGCTCATCTTTTAAAATGACTTTAGCAAATGCATATGAAACAAACCGCGGATAGATTATAATTCAATACTGAAATGAAATGCGCAAATGCTGTATGGAGATCTATATTAAGACGCAAATCGAAAAAATGACTGCTTGAAAAGTGTACAAAAGAGCTGCAATTTTCGCACTGCAATGTTATTGTGGAACCAAACGGATCAATTTACATATATTACTGCATGCCAATAAGGAACATTTTTATCTAAAATAATGGGTCATTTTAAAACGAAGTTTGACTAGGTAATTATTACCTGTACAGTGGTTAATTAATAATGATTACTTACTATATCGAAAACACTGCACACGAAACAATGAAGCCGAATAGGCGTTAATACACAGGTGTTAACAACCGACATTTTAACTTGATATTTGTCTATAGTTTTGTGCAGATGAGTTTATAAAAACATCAATTTGATTGTGGATAGTTTATGGATTTGTGGACTATGAATTCTGAATTTTAGTAATAATATTGTGTGGTCTTATACATATAAAGATACAAAAAAAGTGGGAAATATGATATAAAATACAACGCGTACCACTTGAAAAAAAAAGTTTGATTACCTTCTCCTTTCTCCTGAAACTTTTCAACTTTTACTGAAATTATTGTAGGAAATTAAAATAAAATATCACTATTTTTTTTGCCTTTCAGTAAGACCTAAATAAATGTATGGGTGCGATAACAATAATCTATATTTTAAGCCTTTTGACAGGAAATCTTCACTTTCTCCTTTTTTTAACATTTAAAGTTATAAACTTCCTACATAAAAATGTGGTCACAGGTAACCAAAAACGCTTTTGTTCCTGTTTATTATACATGGTGATTCATAACATTATGGACACAGTAGCACAGGCGTTCTCAGGCCCATGGTTAACGAGATACGGGGTGTTTTTACAAAATATTGGCCTTTTCTCTTTAACCCGCACAGTTTATAAAATATTTTGCTCAAATCTTGAACGTAGGCTACTGCTTATACTATTGACCCGTAGGTAAGCCAACTGATTGTAAAAATTTACAATTTTTTCTATAAGCATACCCTTCTTTTACCCCCCGAACTTTTTTGCGGTTCGCCATTTACTTCGACCGAACAACTTTTTGAATTTGTTGTTCAATTTAAGAATTTTTTATATCTTACAGCTTTCTTGTATCTGCCTTCGTTTTCGAGTTATGAGTTATTTGCACATACATAAGTCCATGTAGGGTTTCTGGGTGATTTTCTATGAATTTTTTTTTAGAATTTTATGTGTCCTTTTGTTCAGTTTTCTTTTAATGAAAGCTTGAAGCGCAAGTTGAAGTTAAAATAGGGATGGCTGATGAGCTAACTTTAAAGTTATTTTTACTTTAGTTTGCAATAATTGAGGTTTATCGGCTTGTAACCTAATGCAAATAAAAATTCACAAAAATGTAACGAATATTTCAATTTAGTATGAAATTAATTTCATAAAATTAGATAAGTTTAAATTATTTAATTTTGATTTAATAAACTAATGGTGATGTTCAAAATGGCCTCCGTTTTCTCTTAAGCATAAAACAACCCATCGCCGAAAATTAAAGTCAACTTTATCCAGTTAATTCCTACACATTCTTCGGGTACTTGTTTGGGGTTTATTTTCAATGTGGCGTAAAATTTGCTCCTCATTTTTTGCGTACACTGCGTAAATGCGATCTCCTATTGCATTGGCAAAGAGAGCCCGTCTCCCGAGCTTTCCGTTCAACATTAGCAAACATTTGTGGATTTGGAATCATACGATTTGAAATTCTTCGTCAGCACTCCATCACACTTTTTCGGCAGTTACTCTCACAAAACCCCAATACTAATAGCACATCAACTTGCTCATTGAATTAAAATTTTCCGGCAATTTTTATTTAAAAAAAGCTTGGTTTTACGCAACTACCCTTAGGTGCACAAGAAAACTGAATCGTCTAATTTACGAGACTTAATTTTTGACAACCATATCTCCAGGAAAAAGTAGCATAGCCTGCTATGATAAAATAAATAACTCGAAAACGAAGGCTGATACGAAAAACTGCAAGAGATAAAATATTCTTAAATTGGACAAAAAATTCAAAAATTTCTCTGTAGATTTTTCGCAACCAGTTAGCTTACCTACAGGTAGAGTGCCTAAACTGTAGCCTACGTTAAAAATTTGAGCAAAATATCTTATAAACTGTTGTAAAAAAAGAAAAGACCAATATTTTGTAAAAACTTTAACACCCTATATCTCGTTAACCTTGGCAACTCGACTTGTTTTGAGGTCCTCTGCACGCCCCTGCTCTATGTCTATATGGTGGTAAATCACCCTGTATATTTAAATGACACTGGATAGTAAAAACAGGATTGAGTAAAAACGAAACCCGGTTAAATTAAAAATTTTCTGGTATGTAATATTATTGGAGTTTTTGATGGTTCTCATAGGAACACTAAATCAAAACTAAAAATGCGCTTCAAGTAAATTTTATTTGTTATTTAAAAACATTAAAAATGTTGTTTTTGTGTGGTGTTTTGGTGTTTTGATGCAGCTTATTCACCTGAAATTTTTGTATTTAAATTTCAATAAAATGCAACATATGGTCAATAATTTTCTAATTATTATTCAGTTTTCTTAAATTTTATATTGCAATTTTTAATCAATGCAAAAAATTTTTAAAGCAAATCCCACTCTTATGTCTACGTTCTTCCTCTCCTTCGGCGTGATTTGGCATTTAGCTACAAAAAGTAATCGAGTTTTATTTAATACAAGCTTGCGCAAAATAATAAGCGAACTTTGATATTAATGGAGTCAAATATTTTGAATTCCTCAAAATAATATTGAAACTTTGGTAATAATGGTGCCAAATATTATTTTCGAACTTTTAATCAATCAAGCAGGTGTAGAATTTAATTAAGTCCGAAATTGACTAAAACAAGGCGGACTTGTAGCAAACTGATAAACTCATTAAGCCATGGAATGTGTGATATTGAAAATATTTAACTTTTCAATTTTCTCTGGTTTTTTAGTAAATAACAAATATAATGATACGTGATTTTTTTAATTTACAGATTTCTCAAAAACAACACATTGCCATCAGATCAGGGTTATCTGATACATTTTACAGGACAAAACATAAATTAAATCATAGGAGTTTGGCTTTCGCAACCATTAGACTGGCTAGAGACCATATAGACTTTGTTGAACTCACCAGTTTCAATTATAAATGCGTCCAGAGAGTTGATTAATTTAAATTTCGTCGTTTTGTAGCAAACTGTTTATAATATGGCTCCGACTGAAAATTAGCAGGTTATTAGGATTTCTAGTCCATGTGTGTGCATTATTTAACCGTTATCTAGACTGGCTCTAATAGCTGTCCAATTCCCTATACAGTTTTAATCATGGCACGACGACAGTTACGTGAGATAATAATCGCTTCTTAAGATGATGCCTCGTATGGTTCGTTCTTCTATCATGGATCAATTGGTTACTAGGTTGTGTGTCATTTCATGTAGGTAGGTTCACATATATGGATTCCAAACCGAATATAGTGGGTATACATTAGAATACACGGCATACATTAGAATAAATAAAGTGAAATATTTAGCAAACATGACGAAGTTATCGCGCCGAAATTAGTTCGATCTGTTATCAATCATAAATAACTCGTCAGTAAAATATGTCTAAATTAACTGGAATAACTCGGATTAAATCCAAATAAACGTTACGTACGTCAACAAACATTGAGCACTTCGTTCCTTCTTGACCCTGATAGAAAGTTAATTTCACATTTCCATCTAATTCCAATATAATTTTAGCATATATTTTGTTCATATAAAAGTGCAAAATCTTCGAATTTTGGACAGTATTTCCTTTAATTAATGCAACGTATTGGGAACAAACTTTTTGTTTCGATCTCTTTGTTTCGAAAGTGTTAGAATAGTAAACGATTAAGGGACAGTTTTAAAGATTTTTGCAAAGTAGTATTTCAAATATATAGATTAAGAGTTCATATATTCCGTTCATTTTCCGTATGTGTATAATCCTGAAAATAATTTTGTACTTAATTTATACAAAATAAATTTTACAAATTTTTAATGGTTGAAAGCACATATAAAATGTAGTTTTTATTATATCGATTTAATGGTGTATTTAAGTCTTTATTAACCGATTTTGTGCGCACCTTTAATACCTTCTAGAATTTTAATTTATTTTAAATGTAAAAAAAATGTTTATTATTAATTCTCGTGTTTTAGTTATGATACGTTTTTTTTAAACATGGTTTTAAAATCTGGTCCGAAAGGACACTACTGTAAAAAATACATGTTTTCAAGAAAGTTCATAAAATCCAATTGAAACTATTTTGGCAAATCTTAAAATATTTCCAACGTTTCCAAACGTTCCGTTATTTCGAAAATAGTCGATATCATTTTTAAATTTGTTTATGCGTTTCAGATTTACACATCTCCGAAAAAACCTAATACCGCAAGTACCTAAAAGACCAAGTTTCTGAAATACTCTTTCGAAAAGATAATTAAATAATTATACCGACATTTCCAGCGGTTAGAAACTTCCAACTAAAGCTTCAACTCTTCAATTTCTAACTAAAACTAAACCGAAAATGGAGCTGCATTGTCAACACATTTAATAGACTTCACACTTAGTAAGTTTCTGATATGCTTTATTACAACTGAAAGCCAACTCCTCATCAAAGATTCTGATAATTGTCATAACATTTATTTTTTACTAGCATTACCTACTGTAGTACCACTTCTTCATAACGGTTAAATAAAAGGTTAAAATAATAATTTATGTTCACTTCATTAAAAATAGATCCGTTTTTTATTATATACAAATTTTTTACTATTTAACTTTCAATTATACAAATGTAACTTCGGATGAGATGGACAAAGCAAATTAGTAGCAAATCAGATTACAAGCGAAAGTAACACCACTGGTCTATTTCACACTTACAAAATCTGAAAATTGGTATATAATACATGAGATACAACCAAATATTACGCTTTCCAAATAATTAGTTAATTAATTATAAATGAATAGGTCGTACATAAATAAAAAATGAATAAATATTACCAATACACTTTGCTTATTGTATTTAGGTATAAATTTTGCTGTTTTAGTTAGCTTTGAGATCATTTAACATAAATCGAACCCTCAACAAAAAACTTGGTGACCTTTAATGTTTGTTTTCTGGCAGCATGCTTATGATTTCTATTGAGATATTTTCTTAAATCAGACGTGTTCCGATTGTTCATTTCGATTCTTTTCTATTTCGTAATATTGCATAGCCTATTCCATACACCATATTCTCCATCAATTCAAAAAAACTTTGTAAATCTGCATTTTGAATTGGACTCTTCTCTACCAGTGATATCGTTTGGTGCACAGAAAACACTGTGAGTTTTATTGATTTTATATTTATGTAATAAGTTTTTAAGACAGAAAGCCGAAACAAATATTTTATTTTTTATATACGCATACATGCTTTAAAACCAAATGTAATTAGGGGTGTTTGCAAGTACTTTATTTAGATCCGGACCATCGCCACTGTTCTAAGAACAGCTATCAATTTCCGGCTTACTATTTTTATTCGACCGATTAAATAATTTTCCCAAATTTAATTTCTATTGGTGACTAAGTTGTCTAATTAGACAACTTAGTAAGTAAGTTGAAACTGATTTACAGCATCCCAGGGCTTAGGCAAAATTACGAAAGTCTTGAGAGGCTCTTGCAAATGTTGAGGACTTGGTTCTGCAAGCAAAGTATTTGTACTGGTTTTGCTAACCAAACGCGGTCTCAGATTCTCTTTTTCCAAGACTGCAAGACCGAAACCATCCTCCCTTATTAATATTTTCTTGAAAGACGCACCGAGCAGATATTTTTATTACAAGGAAATTGATTTTGACGCATTTGAGACTTGAACAGTTGTCGCAGCTACATTGCTGAATGCATTTCCGTATACACAGCTAGGAAACCATTAAATCTATTTAGAATTCCGGGCAAAATGAACCAAGAGCTTCGCCAAGCATAAAAATACGTAAAAGGTTTCCCAATAATGTTTTCTTGAACTGGAACTTCAAGAAATCCTTGTGTCTACTATTCAATGATACTTGAAGAAGGAAAAATATTCAGTATCGTGTTAATTTTGAATATTTTCTGTAAATTCCTTTATTTCACCGGCTACAGATATTTCCAGTTTATTTTCCTGAAGAAAAGCCATTTTTTTCGCGACAACGAAGACAATCTGTGCAACGTGTTTTGGCGCTTAAGAATTGCTGTCAAAATGATACTCTTTCCATTGGTCTCAAATTTACAGGGAAAACTCATACGATAGCTTAAAATATCCATTACTGGCCCGTCTAATAAATTCGGGTAGTGTATTAATAAATAGTGGCAGTGCGTGTTCAAACGGTTCCTAATATTGTGGCAAAAAAAAAATAAGTTACATTTTCGATACCCAGTATCTGGGAAACCAAAACATCGAAAGACAAATTGAATAGACAAATAGTGAGTTGTTCTTCATACGGATCCTACATGTCATTAGCAATCCCCAGTATGATCCATGAAATAATGGAGACTTTTTGTTTAGATGCTATTTAATCTAATATATTACCTTTATGCACGTTTACGTGCTCCAGTAACTAGTTTCGTATTATTAATGAGAAAACTGTGTTTTAATTTTTTAATGATAATTCGAATTTCCTGTTTTTGACAATACTTCATATAGACACCGAAAATAATTATTGAACTCCCTAAAATTCCTTTATCACTATCTTTAAGTAAGTAATTAAGGATATAATAGGTTTTTACCTCAGTTCAACTGCGACACTTTCCGCTCCAACATCTATAAGAAGAAACAGAATAAACTGCTGAATTTAAACTGACGATAACTTCCTATTCATATCTCAACTTTCTCGGAGGTACATTTTCCACTTTCTCCAAGATAAGTAGTGCGTATTTCCGAAGTGATTTTACTTGCAAGTAAAAATAATTTGATTGGCTTACTAATGTTTATTAGTGCGACTAAAAAGATTCAAAGGCTGGCAAGTTTACCACTTAAGTTAAAGCTAACTTACGCCTGTAAATTTGAAAAGTACTGGTTTAGCTAGACCATTTTATAATAATTTGAATACATGTTGCAAACCGTAACGGCTCGTAAACAAAATTAGTACTTCCCCTATTTGGTTCACTTCCTTTTAGATGGTACCATTGCCAATAAATACCGTAAATGTTACTTCCGACTAATACTGTTGCGTAGCCGATTGACTGATGGTACGGTTTGTATGTCGAAAAGCCCCACCTTAAATTTATTTATTTAGAACGAGGTTACACTCATCGACGAATACCTGATTATTCTCTTGAAATTTAATGAAAACATTCAAATGGAAGTCATCAGCTGTAGGTACTGTTTGCCGGAATTGAAAACAGATTTTAATTCTTCGTCAAATGGCTAACAATTTCATCAATTCATGGCGTCCATAAAACTTAGACCATCATGATTTTAGACGTATAGCCACTCGAAGAATAGTGACGATAAATTCCAGGCTTGACATGAATCTCATCAGACTATTTTAAGAAATCAAGCAAACATTTAAGGCTTACTAACGATGTTTGAGACCCGTCAAAGTTAAACAATTTGGAAAAATGGGAACTACGGCACTATTTGGTTTCAAAAATTTTGCATTCTAATAGACATCTTTACACAAAAAACGATTGCGATATAAAAGCAGTCTGCCCCTTATGAAATCCCTAATGTTTGATATATTCATCTTGCACACAGTGGCAAATAGCTGGCAAAGGGAATAGAGATCCTTAAAGCGGTGCCAGAGATTTGCGTGCTGTGTGGGCGATGCGGAGCAAATCTGACTGGGAATTTTGCACAAATCGTAAGGACTTTTTAGAAATCAACTTTTTGTGACAACCGTTAGCCCCTTCCCAGATTACTAACTTCCAGGAAGATAGATGCAAAAACTTCTTAGGTTTCTATCAGTCAAACCTTTTTATGTCGAGACGTTAAGGTTATTTTATAAGCATTTATAGAAAGCTATATTTTGTTAATTATTCGAAGGTAGAACCTTGTATATCACAAACTCTATGAATAATCTCATCAGTCGTCTTAACTGGTTTATACTCTATCTCAAGAGCTTTTTCCTGATAAGGCACTATTAGAAATGTTTCGTCTTAAAGAAAATGACAACAGACAGTGGTAATATTTAAGCGAGATTTTTTAACACTTTGAACTTGAGTGACGGCAATATGTGGAACGAGCGATTTGGAACTCCATGTTCATTTCCGGTTTGAGTAAAATCATACAATCCCTAATCACAGCATCTAAATTACATAAATTGACAAAATATACTTCCTTGATAACATTGTCACAAGTGGGAATTTTTCAAAAAGGGAAGTGTCTTAAAAACTTTAAAAGTTTGTTTAAATATCTCATAATTTTACTCATAATGAATATGTAGAAATTATGTTTTGTTTATGCTATAAATTGTTTAGGCTTTCTGTAATGGTAATAGTGTTCATGCTGTAAAGGAGCATCGACGAAGTTTTTTACATTAAAGAGTTCCTAACAGTCAATGCTTACAAACTTAGTTTTTACGATTTTAGGCGTGCTGGGAAAACTGAAATGTTTTCAAATACAAGTATTGTTTGTGAAATAACATCGTTCGTTTTGCAGGCAACAAAGACAGTAAGGTTTGCACGATTTTTCGATGCAGGTGCAAGATATCACAGAAGTCAATTTTCCTTTAAGATTACAATTTTTGTCAATGTATTCGAGAAAACACACTAATGAATAAATGTATTTTATTTACGCACGAAGCTCGGTTTACTCGAGCTATAATAAACAATCGTCGATTGTCGGAGGAAAATCCCCAGGCTTAGAACTCACTCACACAGGAACACAATTTTTGCGTCAGTAGCGGATTTAGTACTAATTTATGGTGCAGCGTTTTATATTATCAGTTGTTTGCTCCTTTCATATTAGATAATACATTGATGGAGGTTTGTTGTTTACATTTTTTTGAAGACCATTAGGAAGAAATATTGAACGAAGTTTCTTCGGATATTCAACCATGAATTCTCTTCCAACATGATGATGGAGCGCCTTCTCATTTACAAATGATATGACTGAGATAATATTAGTAAGAACACTGGATCTTACTGCCTCAGGTTTTAGCCTATAAGTAACGTCTTTGGTTCACGTTACAAAAATGAGCAGAAGGGATGTATTTATATTTCTAATTCTTAAAGCTGCAGCGTTCATTAGAGCACAGCATCCTTTATTTATATTGTCTCGTTTTGTTGAGTTGGTGCTACAATATTTTTTTAGTTATTTTTGAAATAATTTCTTATCAGATTATCTCTGCAACGGAATATATTCTTAAATTTGCACAATCTTACTGACTTACCTTATATACGAAGACAGTTTTCCAGCTTGGACAATTTGGTTATAATTTTAGAGTGGGAAGATATCACTCAGTCAAAAATATCTGAATATTCATAAGATATCGTTTGGAATCTTTAATGAGCTGTCCTTTGATAAAACTTGCATATGTCCCTCATTCATATGCCCCGTTCTTAAATCTCTCAGGTTATCATGGAAATACAAGCTTAAATATTTTGATTGGTATCACATCAAACCATTAAATGGTAAGTTTTGGATGTTTTTATTAATAACAACAGCAATAGCCGCTTATTTTTGGGCATTTCTTCAGACTTAAGGTAATTAAAGCTTTGCTTTCAGCATGCCGAAAAAACCGCTATAAAGCCATTTTATTAATCTAAGTAAAAAAAGTTACTACAGCGGCTTCAAAAATCCTTCAGTTTGATTATTTTTGGAGTTAAAAATCTCGCCGTAATTTCACCACCAAATATTCTGTGCTTCAACACCTAAAATGCAGCTCAACATTTTTTCATCTATTCCGTTTTTCCTTGAATATTTTACTTGGACATATTGTTATAACATACATATTGGTACAGTTTTGTTTAGGAAGAATTAGACGTAAAATATAGCTTCCAATCTTTCCAATGTCCAAATTAATGATTTTGGTTGTGTACAGTTCTACTACACCGCAATTAGCCACATGCAACAATGACGAATACAAAATTATAAAATCAAACATTTAAACTATAAAACCAATGTTGTAATTTCTTGGTGACCGTGATGATAACTGGTGATAGATGTTAATTTCGGGGCTTGGCTTAATCGGTCAACAGATAGCGACAGAAAAACCAAAAAATAGTCAATTTTTGGGCCAACATTCCGGTTTGATTTAATCCATCATCGGGGCCGTAAAAGGGAACAGATTGGTTGCAGTCTTCACTATCATAAAAACTAGTCTTTATTAACATAAAATATAAAAGAAACCGAAACAAAAGTAAAATTAAATATAACAGACAAAAAGACAAATTACACTAACGGTATTATAAGAAAAACAAATTCAACAAACAATACTTATGAAACAATCATGGAAGGGATTGTTTATAAGTATTTTTCTGCCACTATTTATTGACCGATTAACCCAAACACCGAAACGTAAATTATAACAAAGTCCTTTTCAAACTGATTTTTAAAAACTTCAATTTTATTCAAGCAGCAGCACACGACTCAACGACTGAATACAAAATGAAAAATAGGCGTTACAATGGTAATAATTATAGTTTTGACATAAACAAATTCAGCATTCCCAGTATGCTGCGTCTAAGCTGGCTCTGCTGTTATCTTGAGGTTGTGGGCAGAAAGGGTGTACGTAACTCGTACATCTACTGCCTACTAAATTAAGTTTTAAGTTTGGACTGTATGCTTCACTTTCATTATGACTAGTAACTATAGATGAACATATGTTTGCTGTAGTCAGAATATCTGTATTGATTTTTATGTTGTCCAAACATTGTCAAGGTTTTCTATGTATATTTTAAGTTGTACTAATATACAGTGCATTGTGCAATAATAGTCATTAACCCTAACATAATCAGGACGTCTTACCGTCATAACTAGCGGTTATGACGAACAGGATGTCTTATCGGTATTAGTAGTATCTATATGCAATCTACAATTTAATTTTTTAACTTTCCTACATCTCACATATGCAAATACTTGCACAAAATCAGTTATGTTCTACGTTTTGTTTAGACCCAACTAGGTTTTTTAACCTTTGTAATCTCGGTAGCAATTATTGCCACAATCATATTAAATTCATGTTTCGGATTTGTTAAAGAAACAAAACTTAACGAAATCTAAGAAACAGCATCCTTGACATCAATATCCTACAAATCAATGTTTATATCGCCTCGATCACATGAAACAAATCACAATTTTACGCTTCTTTCGATCTAAATCCATCGTAAACTTAAAGCTGTTACTAGACAGCAGAATCAGTATTAAATAATTTAACGGTTTGCCTACAAAAGTGTCCATAAATACAATGTTGATAATCAAACTAATTTCAAGCCATACATTGATGATCCTTAACACTCTAGCACCCACTAATTGTCACACTAGCGAAAATTGTCTTCCCTCTTCTTATAGATTTATAAACGATGGATTTAAATGAATGAAAATGAAGTTCACTTATAATCTATTAAGCCAAGCGACAAAATACAGGTGTACACAATCTTTAAGTGACAGAATAGAGAAACAGAAGTATTTGTAGTCTGCATAATGAATTTCTAAATTACTTTCTCAATTGTTTATTGTAATTCGTTTTGTTTTCTATACCGTTTTCACCATAGCTACATGATAAATATGTAAGTATGTATATTGCCTTCTTATCAAATAAATCAAGCAAGTTTCAACTTATTGTGACCATTAAATACAACAGAGTTAAATGTGACTGGTTACTGGATAAAAACATGGCTGTTTTGTTTCAGAAAATAGCTAGTTGGGTACCTCCCTAATCTTCTTAAAGTTAACTTTGCTAAAATTGAGATATTTGCTTAAAGGAAAATTTATAATTCGGTTACAGTATAAATCACAATACGGATTTTCCATGTCTTTATTATTTTGTAACAGTTAAGAGAGAGTAACAACATCATTATATAAAATAGATAGACAGACGTAATTCAAATAGCACGAAGAACAGTCAGTAAAAAGTCTCCATACATCAGTTATTTTTCAATATTCTTTTAGTTTGATATTTTATTTAAGTTTAATTAGCAAAATCATCAATGCAAATGCTGGCCGGCGCCTTAGAAGTAATCGACTTAATTGTAAAGTAATTTGAAACACTTATTTGAACAAATCAAATATATGAAATGATATTTTGAACGAGAAAGTATATAAAAAGTCTCCATACACTATTATTGCTTTTGAAAAATTGTTATCTTCTTAAAGTTTAATATTTTGTACAGTTGCCATTCGCTTTAATTATGGCAGCAAGCATTTTCGGAAGACTTAGTACAAGTTTCCCTGTAACTTCTGATGGAATGCTTTCCCATTCTTGTCTTATCCTATTTTTGAGCCCTTCCTTATTTCTAACTTGGTGTTTTCTAACCCGACGCTTTAACTCTTCAGACATGTGTTCTATTGGGTTAATGTCCGGTGATTGTGGTGATGTATGTATTGCGTATGACTTAAGCTTAATTAGTTACTCCTTGAGTATGTTTCCGATGGTTTGTGGCGTTTTTCCACAACAAACATTCCAGTTGTGACTCCTATTCCAATAACTAACGTTTTTGTTTTCTCTATATTATGTGGTGATTTCACTCTTTTTTGGGAATGCCTTTATCTTGCACTCAAAGTGGACTGTTTAAATGGATAATTTTTATCATTATTAATTAATAATATTATCAATTTTCTTTAAAACAACTAACAATTCCTTAGTAACGAGTAAATTAGTAATAGCTCTGGTAATAAATGAGTTATGCTATTGTTCATGCGCATTTTTAATACAAATACTTATTGCTTAACAATTTACAATTTTCTGCAATATTTATATATCCTACAGTGTAAGGTGCGTCTATTTCCTGAATAAGGAAGGAGAATATTCTTAATCTTTGGTCATATTTAGGCACCATCGATACCTACATAATATCCATTGATGACCTCGTTAGCTTATTGACTACACTGACGCAATTGAAAAGGTTTTCCTTTTATGCTTGTGATGTGCTTCTGTCGGACGCCTACGGAAATTTGAAGCTGACTTTCATAAATAGCGATGCATGAAAGTGGGCGTTAAGTTGGTCTACAGATTTCTCTGAATAAGGGACCCATTTCCTTACTATACGACGTTGTATATACCTATCAGTGATGTTCAACATTTAGAATGGGTGTTCTAACGTCAATAAAATAATTTTTATTCGAATGAATCTAAAAGTGCTATTTTTCGATCAGAAGCGATGATCATAAAGAAGCACTTTTCTTTGCTGTTCATTTGTTTTACTTTTACGCACGGACTTTTACGCATATGTGCGCAAAAGTAAATGCGACAAATTGAACCTGTCACTGTTAGTATATTTTTTAAAGTATTTTCATTAAAAAATAACCGACATGCCTTTTTAATTAATTACGTAGGTTTATCGACAACTATTCATTATAATTTAAAGTTTACTTACAATTTGTAAATGCTCGCCGACGTTTCCACAAGCAAAACACGATTTTTTTAAATAGCGAAAATTTCATGCAAAATATGCAACTTATACAGGGTGATTCAAAATTGGCGTCATTCCTTTTAAGGGATGACAGAGGCTCCCTTGGGGAGCACGAGAAAAATATTGAAAATTTTTTCCGAAAATTTCTAGAAGATATTAACAGTTGAAGATCGAATTTCAACTTTGTTATTAAGCATTATTTTGAAATTGTTACACGTTTAATAGGCAGCATATTGGATTACTTAAGCATTCAAAAAGAAAAATTACGATCTTTGCTTCAAATTTTTGATATAAAAAAACTTCTCTTTTACAATTTTTTGATGAAAAGGCACAGCGGCAATGATTTTTTTGTCATTAAAAGATAGTTACAATAATTTGTTAAACTGTGACTTACTTTGCATTTCCTTTCACGAATTTGCGGATATGCGATTAGTTCAGGGGAAATGCTACAGTAATATAGCAGAAGCTGAAAGAACTCACGCCAACAAAGGGTGAGGAGAGTGGTTCCAGGAAGATAGTGGACGACAATAGATGTTCGGGTTCTAGACACAGAGGAACAAGTATTGGACATAATCGAATCTGGGCTTTCCAGCGGTACTCAGAGCACAATAACTGACACTTTCCCAAGCACCAAATAAATACCGAGGAAGGGCTACATTCCTACCACGTTTGTACGATACACACAGCACAAGGAGATACAATTGGAGCACGAGTTAATTAACTGAATACAAAAAGCTGCTTGATAAGAGTGGACAATAAGAAGATTACGCAGGCACTAGCTTGTTTGGAGTTAACCATTCAAATGTTTGGTATTGTATGGACTACCTGTAAACACCAAACCCCGCAGAATTTGAGGTTATGAGATCAGGTTGACATTCCGAAAATACGTTCTGCAGTCAACAAATCTTGTTGAATTTACCGTTTATCCTTGTCTATCTTATTGTCACTCTGTATAATTCCATGGTTACCGGAGTTTTTAATAATTACGAAGCAACAG
>NW_026018715.1:2314080-2322579 GCF_020466585.1 Dendroctonus ponderosae
ATATAAACGCAACGTTAAAAATTAACTTTATTGAATTAATTGTTAATAAGTAGGGTCGACAACAAAACTTGCTGTGACTTTTTTGGAATCTAACTAGTTGTTCCCAATGTTCCATCTGTTAACTACCTAGAACTGCTTGTACTTATTGAAATTTGAGATTGTCGATCGATAAGCTGCGTACATAGAATCTTGTTTGTCAAAATTATGTTGGTTAAGCACAAGCAGAAATATGAAAATGTAGACGCTTTTATACCTGTAGAAATATATCTATTTTAAATCACAATTTTCAAAATATTCTCAAGTCGGACGATCTACTAATGTTCCCTGCATAATTGCTCAGCTCTTCTCTGCACTAAGCGTTCAAAACCAAGCGGTTTTTGCCTGTATTACATATCATCATTTTTCAGAGTTCAAGTGCAACCTTTCTACCTACGTAAGTAATTAAAAAAGCATGTCGGATTCTTTCTAATGAAAATACTGATGACGCCAATTTTGAATCACCCTGTATAAGTTGCATATTTTGCATGAAATTTTCGCTATTTAAAAAAATCGTGTTTTGCTTGTGGAAACGTCGGCGAGCATTTACAAATTGTAAGTAAACTTTAAATTATAATGAATAGTTGTCGATAAACCTACGTAATTAATTAAAAAGGCATGTCGGTTATTTTTTAATGAAAATACTTTAAAAAATATACTAACAGTGACAGGTTCAATTTGTCGCATTTACTTTTGCGCACATGTGCGTAAAAGTCCGTGCGTAAAAGTAAAACAAAGGAACAGTAAAGAAAAGTGCTTCTTTATGGTCATCGCTTCCGACCGAAAAATGTAAATTTTAGATTCATTCGAATAAAAAATAATATAATATATTGTACTGTGGATGGCCGAGTATCAAACTCTTTCTTCTGCTTTCAACTTTTATTCCACTAGGTATAACTTTAACTACGGAACAGGAACAGACTAACTTCTAAATTAACGTCAACTTCACAAACAATAACAAGAACAAACGGAAAACTCGGTCTTCCGACTCGCGGGGTTTAACCTCTTCTGAACTCTGTCGCTGCTGTCATTTCACTCCCTCCACATGGTTCTCGTCGTCGCTTATATAGTTTCCTCCAGGTAAACCAGAAGGTTCTCGAAATTTCCCGCTTGTCAGTGTCATATTTGACAGTAAATGGGGCTTCCATTTACTGAAATACCATGAATTTTGATCCCCATTCCACACGTCAGTACCCCAGGTCATTTCCGTTACAATATTTAATGATGTCAATTTATGTATTTTATTTTTACTTTTACTACGTGACACTACAACCCCTGGTGGGTCTTGGCTGAGGCAACAATTTGCCTCCATCTGTCTCGGTCTTCCATAACTTCTAGACCATTCCTGATCCCCATTTTCAGTAGGATCGATGCTATATTATCATCGTCATCATCGTCCAGCCTTTATAGGCCTCCCGTAACATTGCCCAATTTCTTCGGTCCGTGGCAGCCTGCATACAATTTGTTTCCACTCGCTTGAAGTCGTCCGTCCACCTAGCTGGTGCAGCCTTCGATTCCGGTACGCTTCCTCTCTTGGTATCCATTCAACAATTCCATTCAAGCGGAGCTATATTATCACGCCACCTTAATCTCTGGTCGTCTTCCTTCTGGTGCTTTGTCTCATATTAAGCGGACCATGCTATCCTCTCTCTGTCTTCGCACGTGCCCTGTCCATGTCGACTTTTGGGCCTTTATGAGGTTAATCAGTTCTGGCTGGTTGTATAATTCGTTTAGTTCTGCATTTGTTTTGACTCTGTAGCTCCACGTATCCTGGTTTTTAGTGGGTCTGAAAAATGTCCTCGGCACTATCGAATCTTTGCATGAGTTCCTCATTTCGCACCGTAAGAGTCCAGGCTTCACAGCCGTACATTAACACGGGTATTATCATGGTCTAGTACGTTTTCATTTTCGTTTTTCGTCACGTATTTGGACTTTAGTATATCCTTTATTGGGCATATAAGCACCTGCTAGCTGACTTTATGCGTTCTCTGATCTCTTCACACGTATCGTTTTCGGTTGTGATTGTGTACCCTAAGAAGTTACATTGTTTGACATTTTTAGAGTTGTACATACTTGAGACACGCATGTTGGTTGTTTTGGCCTCGTTGACTTTAAGCCCCATATATGCCGCTTTTTTTTCGATTTTGAAAACTAGTTCTTTACTCTTATTACGCTTATGATCATCTCGTCTATATCGTCGGCATATGCAAGTAGGAAGTTGGATCCACTGGCTCCGAATAACTGAGTTTCGATTTGGGCTTCTCTTACTACTTTCTCCAGTGCGATATTAAAAAGCGTGGGTGATAGTGCGTCTCTCTGTTTAAAACCTGTGCTCACCTGGCACACATCGAGAGGTCATCACCAATCTTTAATCTGCACCTAGAACCCTCAACAGAAGCTCTGATTACTCTGATCAGCTTAGGTGAGATGCCAAATCCAGCCATTGTGTGTCCAATTTTGACTCTGTTTACGCTGTCGTATGCCTGCTGGAAATTTGTAAATAGCTGATGGAGGTCTTGATTTAATTCCCAGCTCTTTAGTTTTTCTCTAGCAATTGCCTAATGGTAAACAACTGGGCTGTTGTTGAGCTATTCGCTCTCAAACCGCACTCGTGGTCCCCTCCCAATATTTTTTTGGTCAAGGAGGTTAGTTTTCTTTTATATATGTTCATCCATTTTTAACCATTACCTTCAGGATAATCAATATAAACAATTAATTCGAGATTTGCATCAGGTAACATTTTTCTTAAATCTTTGTTTGTCCAATTTTGAACGGTCTAGTGTGGCTATTTCAGATAATCGTCTTGAACAAAGCTTTTTCAACAAACATCGCCTTAAAATTACTGTACTAACAACTATTATAATCAGATTGAAAAATTCAACATATGTATTTTCTATATTGACAATTTTCGTATGATAATATGTGATAATATTGAGCTTTTTTCGATCTAATTGTCAATTATTAGCTTAAAAAAATGAGATAGCGAACAGATGAATGTCATGAAAAAATAAGTTAATTTGTTTCGGATGCCACAATGTGGGTCGGGTCGAAACAAAATCAGAAAACTATGCGACCTAGATTTTATTTCAGTTTTATTTAAAACGTTTGGCAGGCAGTTGATAATCAATTAAATGGCGGCTAGTTTATGCTTGCCAATTATTTTCACTGTAAGAAATCAAATTTCTTAAAAAATAATGTTTGCTTATTTATGGTCTATAGATTATTCAATTTCAGAATTCTGAAGCTGCGTATAAAACCTAATTATTGAAACTCCACCCACACTAATTTACAACTTGCATTCAGCTTTTATGTTATTTGAAACTGCAATTAACAGTGGGAGCATAGGTGATAGAAATAAACGAAGTATGGTGCTGGCGCTTCCGACCAAACGAGCAACATCGTCAAATTGGCATAGTTTTAAATTACTTTAATGTAATCCCTATCAGTTTTTGTTCAGAAGGACTTTGAGGGTCTTGAAATTCATAACTAGGCGTGTTAGCTACCACAACCAACTGTCTCGTTAAGAGTTCCTGAGCTACTTAATAATTTACAATATCGTGTTCATTCAAACGCTAATCATTTTTCGATAAAGAGGGCTGATCGTTAAGTTTACCTTGACTAAAAGACATGAAAGTTCATTTTCATTAAGAATTTATGAAATTCGAATCACCTTTCTAAGAAGCGAACAGATTGGCGTTCTGCACATTTATAATTTATATGAATTCTATTGATTTGAGTGCATATTTTTTTATTGCAAGGAAGATGTTTGAGAATTCACCATAGATACAAGAATTCAAAAAATAATCTGCAATAAATGTCAATGTTTTATAATTGTTAATTACAAAGAATTTTGTGTATATTCATCTTTTATTTAGTCGATCATCCATCCACCATTGGGCCTACGTAATTAAAGTGATGGAAACACGTGATAAACAAACCCAATTTATTTTGGATAATTTCAACACATATTAACAATGATTTGCTTTATTGATGGAAAGTTGCAACAAGCTTAGTCAAGCTTGAAAAAGTCTCAAATAGTCACGTATTTGACAAATATTCATTAAAAATTGTTAATAAAAACATGGCAATTTAGCTGGGCAATATACCCTGCCTGATTAAAAAGCTGTTTAACGGCACTTTTTTAGAGCCATCTTTCCGTTCAATATATAATATAAGAATGAAAACATGCGTCCACGATAATAACCCATGACCTTATTAATGTTGAAAATATTTTAAGAATTTTTAGCATTATTACTTAAGCGAATAATGATCAATGTCAGTAATTATAATGTCAAAGGCCGTCATGCATTTAATCTTATTAGCAGGAATGTAGTCATTCGGGCCATGGAGGTTAATTTACAGGTAATAAATAAATAATGCAGATAAAAACAGGACTAATTAATTGCTAGAATGTTTGTTGACTGATTGTTCATTAAACAGAGCGATCCAGTAGTGTGTGAGTGTAAGTAAGTATTATTAAATCAAATAACGGAATGTATAATACTACCAAAAACATTAAGATACATTAATCTAAGACTAATGACTACACGCCCTTATGACCCTTTTGAACTGTTGTGTCCAAATACCTGGAGCTTTATCAAGTTTTAATGAACTAAATTTTATTTGTCTGTGTTGTTTCTTTCAGATTATGTCTTTCAAATTAACCCGCTCCATTCAGGATTGCAAGCCTTTTTAAACTCTACAATTGCTATACAAACTGTGATTTGCGTACATAAGTTTTAGTTATTTAAACTTATTAATAGCTATTAACCTATTAACAATACTTTGGTCGGAAAATTATCTATTAAGATAAAAAGCACACGATCAAAGCTAAAAAGGTTATTTACATTTGAAAGGAAAATGCTACTGGTGGCATTTTGAGGCTCTAAGCCTTATCGGAAAGCAATTTCTTCCTGACGTGGCTTGCATCCTGAGAGAAGTTTTTTTCGAGATTTTAAGCGTACTGATGCGATTTCTCAAATCCTAGTCTATATTAATACCTACTTCCAATGCTTCTGTCATCTCGTTCTTTTGAGAAGAGCGTGTATCCTGTTTACTGCATTCAGCTGTTCTCTCGTCTTTTCTATTAAAGTTAAAATTATGTTTGTAGATTTCAACGGTTTCTTTTATGACCTGGGGGCGGAAGACCGTTATTGTGGTCAAACGTTGGGTTTGTGCAAATTGTATGTAGTGGGTTTTCTCACCAAAGGCAAGTTTCGTCACCGCCAATTTTTTCAATTGTTTCATCTCATCTTCTTTGTTGTTGCGACGTAGATACTTCCACATGAGCATATTATTCGGCAAAATCATACTATCGTCAGTCACCCTCGTTAGTTCTTAACCTACGTTAGCTGGTCTTAAATTTTTGCTGTGAGCTCATTTATTGTTTTTCGTTCATTTTTGCCAGCAGCTTTTTTGTAATTTGGATTTGTGTTGTTTTACTTTACCATACACATACCGATACGAAATCGTCAGCTTATGTGCGACGATTTAAAGTTGTTTCTTCAATTTCATCGTGTAGATTTTTTTCTTGGTGAGTCCAGTGAGATGTTTAGGACTCCTACTTCTTTTTGTTCGCATAATTATTCATCGCATAAGTCTAAAGCTGCCCTTGAGTCTTCTTCTTCTTTTTAATATGGATACATATTAGTAGGCTATTGCCTGTTCATTGCCAACACGTCCTCCCCGGAGGATGAGGTCCAGCGTTCTCTACAGCGCTTTGGAGGTCTTCCCTGTGGTTTCCTTCCTACTGGATTGTTAATTTTTGCGCTTTTAATGAGCCTGGTGTCGTCCCTTCTTTCTACATGTTTGTTCCCGAATTTTCTTCTCTGTCTCACCAATCTCCTATATCCCGTATTGTACTCGGATGTCCTCATTTCGTACTCTACCGTATATCTACTCCCAAATATTTGAAATGGTTTACTTGTTCAGGTCGATTTCCAGCTTGCAGCTTATCGGTTCCTTAGATATCACTAAACATTTAGTTTTCCCGGCGTTGATGACAATGGTTAGTTATTTTGCTTTGGTGTTAAAAGAATGGAGTACTTTTTGGAAGTCGTCTTTGGTATCTGTAATGGCCGGGTCGTCAGCGTAGCATACGGCATGGACAAAAGTACTTCTAAATTTATATCCAGACGATTTTCTATTATTTCATCCATTATCACATTAAACATGAAGGGGCTGAGTGAGTCTCCCTGTCTAATTCCTGTGTCTACGTGTATGTTTTCCGTTGCAATTTTTAAGCACACCTTAAACCTCTCCGATGTAGAAGGTTGGCCATCCAAATTGGCAAAGAAGTCTTAGAAACTGTCTACTGATGAACAACCATACGTCGTCTTAAGTCCATAAGCCAACAATTTTGTTCTTTAAGGCAGCTCATTACTTCTTTTATGCATGCGTCCAAGTACTTCTGCATTAGTGATTCTTTCTACCCATGGTATGCGTAATCGTTTTTGGTACAGATACATTTCGAAAGCATCGATTTTTCTTTCCTTGACTGGATCAGGCGTCTAGCTCTCACAACTATAAACTACAGTAGAGAATATATACCACCTTGTCATTCGAACACGGAGCTTTAAGTTGTTACTACATTATATACAATTGTTTAATATGTGCAAAGAACCTTCTGGCTGGCTCCATTCTTGCGCAAATTTCCTTTTTTGGTTTGTTTCCTTCGTTGACAATGGCATCTAAATATTTAATGGAGGTCACTTGATCGATACTTCTCTTTTTATTTTTATCGTGGCATCTAAGCGTTCTTTCGCGAACACGCGTAATTTAGTTTTTTTGTATTTATTTGCAGACCAAACTTTTGCTGTAAGCAACTATATCGTTTATTATTTGTTAGAAGTCTGTTATGTTATTTGCCAACACAACGGTATCGTCTGCATATTTAACGTTATTTGTTACGCCCAGTTTATTTCGATTCTTCTAATGACGCCATGCATATATTTTCACAACGCAAACTTGAACACTTTCCTCTCACACCACCAGGACGACAAAATAACAACAAATTCACGTGAATTTACACGTTACTTTCGAAAACCATTTCCAACTTATCACACTTTGAAACAAATATATTGTACCGTGGATGGCCGAGTATTAAATTCTTTCTTCAACTTACAACTTTTATTCCACTCGGTACAACTTTAACTACGGAACAGGAACAAACTAACTTCTAAAATTAATGTCAACTTCACAAACGATAACAATAACACACGGAAAATACGGATTTCCGACTCGCGGGTTTAACTTCTTCTGCACTCAGGCGCGGCTGTCACTTCACTCTCCCCGGTCTGGTTCTCGTCGTCGCTTATATACTTTTCTTCAGGTATTCCCGATAGTTCTAGAAATCTCTAGTCCAGGTGCGAAATTTCCCGCTTGTCAGTGTCATATTTGACAGTAAATGGGGCCCAAATGGGGCTCCCATTTACTGATATACCATGAATTTCGATCCCCCATTCCAAACGTGAGTACTCCAGGCCATTTCCGTTACAATATGGACTTGTTGCCCTTTAAAATAACATCATGTGGACATGTGGACCGTTTCCGGGTCCTGAGAACGAACCTGAGAAGTCACTATTAATTACACCATTTCCCTAGTGAGAAGTTATATTTCTCTCCCTAGGTCAGTAAAAATAATAAAAAAGTCCCTAGGTAAATAATGAAAGCTATTTACGTTTTTCATTATTTGTAGTTTGCCCACCTCTTTAAGTTGAAGAGGGATTTCATTCATGATCAGTTCTAAAATCACTGTAACTTTAACATTCACTAATTTTTCGCCTTTTCCAGGAGTTTTTCATAGAACTTTTATCTGTTTTCTGGAGACCGAAAAATTATCGAGCGGCAGTTGAACAACTGAACGTCAGAATATCAATTATAGCGACACTTCTAATTCCAAATCTAATTAAATCCATTTAGGAAATTATCCGTGTTAGTAGTCAAAAAAAATTCTATACAGGGTGATTCAAAATTGGCGCCATTCCTTTTAAGGGGTGATGGAGGCTCCCTTGGGCAGTACGAGAAAAATTTTGAAAATTTTTTAGAAGATATTAACAGTTGAAGATCGAATTTCAAGTTTTGTTATTAAGCCTTATGTTGAAATGGTTCCATGTTTAATTGGTAGCATATTGGAATACTTAAGCATTCAAAAAGAAAAATTACGATCAATTGTTTCAAATTACGAAAATTTTTGATATCAGAACAGTTCTCTTCTACAATTTTTTGATGAAAAGGCACAGCGGCAATGATGTTTTTTGCCATTAACAGATAGTTACAGGTAGATCTTGTCAATCTTAACAATAATTTGTCAAACTGTGACTTACTTTCAATTTCCTTTCACGAATTTGCGGATATACCATTAGTTCAGGGGAAATGCTACAGTAAGATAGCAGATCCTGAAAGAACTCAAGCCAACAAAGGGCGAGGAAAGTGGTTCCAGGAAGATAGTGGACGACAATTGAT
>NW_026018715.1:2323578-2325488 GCF_020466585.1 Dendroctonus ponderosae
ACAGCACAAGGAGATACAAATGGAGCACGAGTTAATTAACTGAATACGAGAAACTGCTTGATAAGAGTGGATAATAAGGAGATTACACAGGCACTAGCTTGTTTGGAATTAACCATTCAAATGTTTGGTTTATTTATAAACACCCATATTCGAGGTTATGAGAACAGGTTGAGATTTCGTCAAAAAATTTTGTTGAATTTGCCGTTTATCCTTGTCTATCTTATTGTCAGTCTGTATAATTCCATGGTTACCGGAGTTTTAAATAATTACAAAGCCACAGGTATTTGCGCAATGTTAATTAGGCAGATTACATTGAAAAACATTGCTGCCGTATTTCTGATATAGTTTTTTGCAAATTTCTCAGTTTTTAATAACAATTAATTTCTTTTATTATTTTTTCTGTACTCCTATAACAGCGCCAGACAACACCTCCAGAGGAATGACGCCAATTTTGAATCACCCCGTATATACGGTCGATATGACTATTAAATATCTCGCATATTATATCCTTCGGCGATACGCGCCTCAAGTTATAAAAGTTCTCGGTACATAATAGCTTACTTCTCTACCTAGGTATATAATATACTATTATCTAATATTTTAGGAACGTGTTAAAGTATTTCAGTGGTTATTTGGAAATGTCTCTGTATAGTTAGAAATATGAAGGTAATAATAGTTGCAAATATTGCAAAATATGCTTAAGCTTTGGTAATTTTTGTTGGCATTGGCAAAAAACGTGATCCTATTATAGAAAATCAAAGCTGCTATCTTGAATTCAGACATTTGCTTTATGATGACACAGCGGATGTGTACTTAATCTAAAACTAAAACCGTTGCACGTCATTAACCGTCAAACTGACCCTGTTGCCAAGTTGTCATGAAAATCTGTTGTTTTTGATAAGGGATTATTGAATTGGTTTTAGATCAATAATAATCGCTTAATTTTAAACAATGGAAATGTAAGGTATTTGTTAAGTATAGTTAATAAACTAGAATGTTTTTCTTTTTATTTATCAATCACACAAAAACATTGAATATAAAATTTTAATATTACATTATCATTGTTCGTATAATCTTGTACGAAAGTGAAATATTTAGCATTTATTATGACAATGATGTAAAATCGAAATCACCACAACATCAAAACAGGTTTAGATCACTTTTGAAGACTTTAAAAGACTCAAAAAATAATCGATAAATAATAATTGATTATATAATAATCGATAATTGATTTATCGAATAGTGTTTGGTTTGGTTAGTTTGTCAGAATAAATGCTGAATATTTCACTCTCACAAAAGAGTTTCATGACAACTTGTCAACAGGGTCAGTTTGCCGGTTAATGACGTGCAACGATTTTAGTTTTAGATTAAGGCCCGGTTCCACCATCTCCGATTAAAATGTTAATCAATGATTAAGGCCCATTTTCATCAGAAACAAGCGAAACGCAGTTTGACGAAACTAAGTTTATTTAAACGCCGAAATTAAACGCGTTTAACGACGGACCGTTTTCACCAGCGTTTCGGTTCGTTTCACAAACTGCGTTTATTGAAACGCAGTTTAAGAAACTGGAAACACTGGCATCGTTGCAAAAGTGAGAAATATTACGATTCTCATCGCAAAATCATCTTATCAAGGAACCATTTGGGTACATGACGTCAATAACCCGTTATCAAACCCAAACTTTCTGCTCGAACTAACCGTAAAATTTTAAAGTTTGCTTTGTTTATGCACGGTTTGTGCATTTGTGTATGGCTTATGACTGGTATACACGTGTTTATTAGATTTTATATTTGAAAAATTACTTAAACAAGTAGAAAATTAAGTCCTGCGGACGCCCTTTCAGATCCTTATAAAATTCATTGAATAAACAAGGCAAGCGGAGGAGTCAGGAAGGATTTTACTGGGTAAA
>NW_026018715.1:2325847-2362314 GCF_020466585.1 Dendroctonus ponderosae
ATGTGATGTAGTTGTGCTGAAACCCTTAAAATCTCTAGCAGAAATTTGCATGCATTCTGTGACATAAAACCGCAAAGCACCGAGAAGTTGGCTTATCGGCGACACAATTACAGACAGGACAGACAAAGTACATAAGTAACATTAAAATATTCGTAGACTTCTTCGAAAATTAAGTTATAAACTGGCCTACGTGCCATTTATATTTTATTATTTTTCGGTCGACCGACAACAACAATTTTTTACACAGTGAGGTTAGATCAAGTCTTTAAACGGCGTTTAAAGCTATAAACGCCCAAAATCGGCCAGTTCGTTTCTTTAAACGCGTTTAAGCACAAACTAAGTTTAAGGTTCTGGTGAAATCCGTTTCGCGCCTCAAACTGAGTTTCAGACGTTAAACTGGTTTAAGATCGCTTGATGAAAATGGGCCTAAAACTATTTAATCAACACTTTGCGTTCCACCATAATTTTAACCACGATTATGGACACTTAATCAGTGGTTAACTTAATCGCCTAAAATGACTGGTTATTGACGATAATCACGATTAGTGTAGTACTATAACCTCAAACAATTTTAAGTAAACACATGTTGGGTTTGTTTTATGGCGATGTTTTGTGGCCGACTGATGAGAATAGTGACATTCAGGTTGTTAGAAGACCCCAAATATTTACTCCGCGAGTCTATTATTTTGAAATCATGAACACCTTGAGTTTTTATACGCTATTTCGCTTATCGAAAAACACTGTCCAAATGTTACTGCTGAAAATAGAAATAGACCTGCAACACACTACAGAAAGTTATGATAAATAAGTAATAGTAAAATTGCCACATGTTCATTAAATGGATTTTTTAGAAACAACACTATTCCACCCACAACACAACTTTTACTTGTGTTGAAGTATTATGCAACTGGATCGCATCTTATTGCTGCTGGAGACTTTTTTCGAGTAAGCAAAACTAGTCCGCATCGAATTGTACATCGAGTAACTGCTGCAATAGCCACATTAGCTCGAAATTACATTAAACTCCCATCTACAAAAAGGGAAATAAGTGCAGCACAAGTAATTTTTTATGCATTAGCTCTTTTTCCCAAACTTATTTCAGTGTTGGACTGTACTCATAATAAGTACAACGCTTTGGGGGAGACAACGCAGAAATATTTCTAGATAGAAAAGGATATTTCTCTATCAATGTTCCAGCGACATGTGAATACTATTTTGGGAGAAAATTATTTCAGTTGATCTGTCAGCTGTTTGAACCAATCAGAACCGTGGATTCAAATGAAATACGATCTTACCCGGTGAGACTGATGATAATCGTTAGATAATCATTTAAAGGAGTTCCGGTTACGGAGTTAAAATGTTTGTTGTGGAACAATTGACAATTTAATCATGATTAAAGTGGTGATTAAAAAATTATTGCGATTAATTAACCAAGAATTTAATCACTCTTGGTGGAATCGGGCCTAAGAATAGCTTCTAATTCTGATTTATTTTTCTGACTGTGTGTATTTGTTATGATATTTTTATCTTTCCTGGGTCGCAGGAAGCTAGAGATGTCTAGCTTCTAGTCTTTCGGCATTTTCTGCACGAAAGACCCGCGAACTAGTCTGCTGTTTACTACCCTCAAATTGATTCCTACAAAAAAGTGAAATTTGATCAACAAGGCGAAAGTGTCGCAATTGAACCGCTAATTTCCGAAGCCATTGTGAGAGCAGTAGTTATACCCAAGAATAAGACGGTTTTGGAGTTTCGTATAACTTTGCCTCTATCTTTTCAAGAAACAACTCATCAAGTGATCGTTTTGCACCAGTGCTACATCTGGACTGCTGGAACTACTTGATGCTTTAAATTGAATTTCGAACCTCCCTGTATAACCAAATTAACTACGAGAAAAAGTTAATATTTGAAAAGCCTATTCGCTCTCATCAGGCGGGTTAAGCTTATACATATATTACGAGCAGGTAAGAATAACTAACTTTTATAAATACGGTATGTTGTGGTTAATATCCAGTGATATAATCGTCCAGGATGTGGTCGCCGTCGCCTGGAAATAGGTGCAAAACTTTATAAAAAGTTTGGACTCTCATTTATTCAACTTTGGAAAATCAGAATTTATGTTGTTTTTTAATGTGAGAACTAGCGTCAGTGCAGATATTATATGATATTAAGTTTTACATGTACTTTAAGTTATGTAGGCAGGTACTTATTAAATAAAAAGGGACAGGCAGATCGGTTAAAGAAAATTACATAAAGTTCATCAAGTAGAGATTCAGAAGGTAAACTGTTTAAAATCGAGTAAACTATCATTTTGCTTCAAGCGTCAGCTTCAAATCACAATTTCTAATTCTGTAAAAGTGTTGGTTACGGCTCACCTATAATATGTTCTCTGTCATGATAGTGGTAATAGATTGCGGTAATAGACGAACATTCTTCACGTTCCTAGCTTGGTATGTAAAAGCCGATAATTGCGACATGCGCTGGTGGGATAAGTATCGAAAGGTAAACAATCTAGCAAATCATTGTCTCGATATGTATTCGCATACCTGTTTCTAATAAAATTTTGTAATAAAATTGTTCGATATAAATTATGCACAATTAGCTGTCGGTTTGCGTAGGTGCCATTAAAGCCTTTATATGTTGGAACCATTGGGAAGAGAACATTTTGCACTGACATTAGATAACATTCGTTAGCAGTGGATATTGAACCCCAAAATTGCACTTAAATTATATTAAGTGGGTATAGATCATTCATCGCTATATTTCGACTACGCTTTTAATAGTCGTTATAACAACTACTTAGCGGAATACTGGAATTGGTGGTTTTGGACTGTGAGCTGTCGCAAACAGAATCAATAGCTGAATGTCTGTTGATATACAAATAAAATATTAATTATAAAAAAAGCTTTCACGTAACAAGTGATTGTAATAGACAGTTATAGACGTCTGATCACTGAATGAGTAAACTGTTGCAGGCCCATAAGCAGGAACACTTTGAACGTACGAACTTACGGCTAATTACGATTAATTATTGAGCTTTCAACTCCAAATTTTCTGCATACATAACGTTAAATTAAAAATAAAATAAGTTAAATTAGAAACACAAATATTTCGCTTCCATCACACATATTTTAAACACATTGGAAAAAGTTTCATAAGAAAAAATTTAAAACTAATTAGAAAATTTGTAGACACAAGCCTGTAAAAACAGGAAACTAAATAAAATGCCGTGATGCGGAGATAATTAAAAATCAGAAGATACAATGTTTCCTAGATTGAAGCTCTGATGGGGCACAGACAAATCTGCTCTACTATATGCAAATTTTAAAAGACGCAGCTGTACTGTTTCTATGTAAATATTTCACATTTCACATATTTCAGTTGTTCCATTAAAATTCTGAAAATGATTGCTCGGTTATGCATCACGATATTTCCAGCCTGGCATCCTAGGGCAACTTAAGAGAAATAGCCAAAACGTTGAGGTTCTCAGCTTCAGTTTTGAGGATAAATTAATAGAACTCGTGTGGACTCCGGAGTCAATTTTAGTATCTACCTGTAGTTATAAAAATTTGACGCGGAAACATGGCTTGCGTCCCAGAGGCCCAAGATTCCAGAATATAAAATTGAGCGCGCTAATAGGTTAAAGTTGTTGCTCATAAGAGAAAATGTTGCCAACGATACAATAGATACTCTTGCATGCAGTAGACTGCGACACAGACATTCAGCAATATAAAATGTTGGAGCTGAACTTCAGGGTGGAGCTCTGGTTTTCTGCTTACTTTCTTAAACTTCCATAGACTGTTTCCGCCGCTGATAAACTCCCCACAACTGGACGATTATAGGCACTCTATGCTTTACAAGAGGAACAAAACAATCCCGTTTTGTTCTGCGGTCGACATCTTCTATTAGGGAATTGTTGCTGTTAGGCGAATGGAAAAATATCTGTCTACTCGCAGTGATCGAGGATATACTGAAAGGAATATGCCAGTAAATTAGAAGAGGCTCTTTTCTTTGATCAGTCCGCATAAACGAAAGAACAGCACTGTCTTAAATTAGAAAACTGTGGTGGCGTTTCAATGGGACATCGTCTACCAATTCATTTATTTGAATAATGATTATCCAACCATTATCTAACTGGAAGTACATACTGCGGAGCACCTGCAAAAACTGCACCATTCAAGTTCCTCCGCTATTAATTAACTACCCAATAATAACACCCTCCAATTAAAAGCCTTTCAGGGCACTGGATATACCTTCTCTAAATATAATCTAACCAATAACGGCAGTTTTGTTTATTAACAATACCGTTTAAATAAAAATAACACTTATCAGTAAAACAAATTATTTTTACAAGCCCGGGTTCGTCACCAATTTCCTGGGTTATAGATTTACAAAATTTAATTCTTCTGCCCGGGTTGTCGTTAGAAAGCTTTTGAAGAATTGTCTGTGGATGACTCTTATTCGACTTTAGTCGTTTTCTAATCGATTTTGTGGGTGAGACCTATTCTGGTAACTTACATTCTGGACCTAACTGGTAAGATAAACTTGGGTTCATGGCAAACTGACCGAGAACTTCAATCTCAGCTGTTTCTTCAAGTAGTCTTGGTGCATGTCTTTTCCTATTACATGGAAATAATTTCATATGCGAATTTTCGAGTATTTTCAAATCTTGCCGGAAAATATTTGTAAAACTGAGGCACACCCACTTCAATTAGTTTAACTTCTAAATTTGAGTGGCACTGAATCTCAGTCACTTTGCATATTACTGGGTACTGAGTATATTTTTATTGAGAACGTCGAAGAAAACACACAAAGTTTGTCTTCCAAAGAATTAAAAGCTTTAAACTTTGTTTCAAATTCAGTATTTTAATTTTTGTCTGCATATTCTTGATCAATCATATCGGTATCATCTAAAGTGGATTTGTTCTTGTTGCACGTTAGGCAGCACAATTAGGAAGTGCCTTAAATATTCATTTTTGAGTAGATTTTCCAACAGAGATAGTTTCCATATGAATGCTTTCTTAATGTTAATCATGTTCGTAATGATCTGATCCTTGCCTTGTAAATTTAAATAGCATAAGTGTTTCGTTAGATCAACCATAAAAGATAAATCTTGCAACCATATTTGATGGGTGAAAAAGCTTGTATCTGAATTTTTAGTTTGTAAAAACGAACACATTTATTGTTTCAAATCCCAGAATTGTTTAAAAGGCTTGGAGCAAGAAAACCGACGTAACCCACAGTGAATTGTCGTTGATATACGCCTCCGGATCTTAAAAAAATTTATAACTTTTTTTGTATATGACAAAACATTCTCCATTTTGATCACCTTCGTGTATAGTATTTCTTGATATATATTGCATAGCGCATGATTAATTTTTGAACCCTGGATTTTCAGCTTATCGTAAACCGAACTCCATTTCAGCCAATTAGCCAATTTCAAATGATCCTTAGAGTTAATGAGTAAAGTGTAAAAGAATATTATAATTTTATATGCTGGTTTGGTTTCCAATTTACATTTCTATTTTATTTTTACTTTGCGTCGGTTATATTGATGGCCCACAAAAATGTTCATCTCGGACACTCTAGTTGCTAGTTGGAGTGCTGCGTCGCAGAAGGGGATATGGGCAAAATTAAAAATACTATATTACGGTACAAGCGACGAACGTCGAAGTCCGCCACGGCTTGAACTTATATATAATATATATAAATATATACAAATAATGAATATATAATATATATAAATAATCTTTATTTCCTATAGAAACGGCTATCCACACAATTGGTCTTTCTGCCCTTGTGTAGTACATATGTATCTTAGCCTAGCTTATTCTAAAATTAATTCCAATTTCCAACACTCGTATCAACTAATCAGCAATAAAAAAAAGAAAATTCTTGGCTTACAAAACAAACAGGTCTTAGTAGTTAGTTCAGTTGCGTTTGTAGGTGTTCTAGTTAAGTATCTGTTGGGGTACGAAAACGGGAGTGTTTTGTCTGCCTTGTAAATATATTTAACAAAATTAAAATAAGAAAATATTAGTCAAAAACTGTAATAAACACACCTACAGCATTAGTGCCGTAGTAGATAATGCACTTATATGTACGTAAATAGTTACGTAAAAGTTCGAGCTGGGATCTAGGATGCAACTCAGGGACATGTGCTGTAACTTGATTTATAAATACCCTTTAAGTATATTTTTCAAGGTTGACATTATTATAAAGGCATATTTAAACATATTTATTTCAACAAAAGCCAAGTACATGAACATGTTTTAATTAAATTCAGATCAGAGAATTGAGCGTTAATGAACCCAATAACGCCGTTTTCTCTAATGGAGCTTCAAAGCGACAAGTTTTCATTTCTAATAAATGGATTTGAAAAGCCGCTTGTCACGAGCGCTACATAATTTATTGTTATTCCATTATGTTACATTTGGCAAATAAACGATGTAGAAAATTTGGGAATTTGAAGTTTTTTGTATCATTCGCAGAGCAGTGTTCAGAAGCAAGATCTGTTTGATTGGTAAAGGTTTCCAAAAAGTTATTAAGATTGTTACAAGGTTCCTTTTTTCTGTATGAGATTTGGGAAATGGTATCTAACCAATCGTCCGGAGCTGGTATTCTTAAACTCTGGGTTATTGGATTATACAGCCTAGCTGTTGACCAAGTAAATATTTATTCCTTGCCTACTAAATGCACTGGTGCGTTAGACATGCAGCTGCTTCCGCGGCGACTCGAATAACTAGTGAGTTATGCAGTTCTTAATTCAGGCTAATCACGAATACATTTAGTCATACTAATAATTACTTGACAGTAAACGATTGAGTAATAAAGGCATGAATTAATAGGGGCAAATAAATGTTTTAAGCCATAATCGTGCGAAATTCATTGCAACTTTTAGTATTATTTACTTAAGTTACTAGGCTGTGATGCACAAATAAATATACAACATGTAGGCTGTTACAACATGTTAAATAGCGGATTATTTCTTGTGTTGATTGTATTTTCTATTAATAAACATTGCCTATCAACACATTATATTACATGGGTGATGTTATACGCCATCAAAATGTTATTTTACTTCTTTTAGTTTCTCATAAAAAAATACTGGCTGTAACTATAAAGCAGTTAAATCCTGCATGTCTAGGTTTTTTAAGAGAATACACTCAAATAGTTTTTTTGGCAGTGGTACAAAACGCCTAGCCAAGTAGTAAAAGAGTTGTCATTCTAAACTAGTACATTCATGTGTACATATTGCAATAGGATTTAGTAAATAAAATAATAATTATTGGTGTTCTAAATATACTCCATTTATCAACATCTGATGCGGAGTGTTTCTAAATTTAATTGATAATCCGAATTTAAGCTTAGTGGAATAAAAGGAGAACTTTAAAATAATTAACAAGCCTTGTGAAAATGCTGTATATTTTGCATTTGGGTACAGGATGTTAGTTAAATTCATTACAGCTCTTTCCTTCTCCCTGTAACACTTTAATCCAAATTAGGTTTTTGCTGATTTTAAATTTTGTCTCCACTTTCTGTAACTAATTGATTCCTTTGCTTGTCTCATGCCTTTGGTCCGTTGCAATTTTATCTCTCCTATCTTTGGGGTGCCAAATAGTGGTATTCTTGCACGATCTTTTTACTATCACCCCAAGTTGGGATCATTATTATTTTAATTACATCTGGTTCATTTTAGGAATTTTCCATCTTCTTGTGTGGTATTCCTGACTACTCCCCGGAATTATTCTTTATGCGAGCCCCAGTCCATTTCCTTGTTGTTTCATCAACGTCCATTACTGTAACCGTTTAGCACACCTCTACTACATTAGTCACCTGCATATGTATTTCAAAATAGGATTTACTACATATTAGCTGAATGCCCAATGCCTATTTATTAACGGATTAATATATATTTCGGTTTTGACACCTCCTGCAGCACAAGACATCAGCGATTTCCTTCTTGTATTCTACTGTTAACTTCTGGTACCTATTATATTGTTATCAAAGATAATTGCAGCTGCCAAATATTTAGATTGACCAACCATATTTTCTATCTGCTCTTGAAGGTTTTGTTTCATCGTTTTAATTCATGTGCGAGCAATCGTCTTCCAATATGTCTTCCAGAATAATGACATCTTCTTCTAATGATATGAAATTGTTTCACACGAATAGTTTTATTTCTTATTGTTATCCTTTGTTGTAAGAATGTGTTCTATTTGTCTTCAACAATTGCAGCAGTAGTTGAGATGCCGAGGTGCAGCTGCCATGCCATCGTTTGGGGGGTCGTCCAGGAGCTATTTTCCATACCAAAATTCCCTCTTTCGCGTTTTTTTGTAGACCCGTATTGTCCATCCTGTTCAGCTGGTCTCTTCACTCTCTTCTTCTATTGCCGCCCCATCTTACCACATCTTGAATGTCGCTATGTGTTATAATTTCATGGCTTCTCATGCGGTCTCGCAAACTACAGCCTGTTATGCCTCTTAATGTTCTCATCTCTGCTGTTCTGCGAGGTCGCTTCGTTGTGGGAGTGTATGTCATGATCCGTCTTACACAGGTCTTCGCACAGGTCACAGATAGCCCGATATCAACGACGGTTTTATTATTTGTGATTTCACTTCTTTTTCCAAGTCCCTGCTGCTTGTTATATTGACGCCTAGGTATTTGAGGTTCATGACTTGTTCTATGCTCTTTCCGCATGCTGTGAGTTTGCATCTGTTTGACTCCTTAACTATAGTTAGACAATGTGTTTCGTTTGACGATTGCTGCATTTTGAAATTCGATCGGACTTGTAAAGAAGCCTTTGCAAATCGTCTTCGCTCTACGATATCAATACGGCATCGTTAACGTAGCATATTACTCTGATTTTTTGCCACCATCCCATATCCGCGCCCCATCTTCTTGACCTCTGTGGTCATTTCGTCCACGATTATGTTGAATAGGGTATAGATTAGTCTCCCTGTCTTACTCCAGTTATTACGCATATTTTCTCGGACAGCCTATCTGCTACTTTTATGGGTGTGTAGTTATTGGTGTATATTTATATTATCAGCTAAAGCCACAATAAGGCAGCGACTCCCGGGTGCCGGGATCAAGCGTTTTCTCCTTTGAAACCACTGGCAACTGTGAAGATAGTCGACAGTTTTTTAAATTCTACTCTTCTTCTACTTCTCCCTAAGCAAGCTTTTTCCATGTTTTGATGCATTAACTCTATGTGATGATCTCGTTTTTTCAAACTCCTCACGATTGTCTTCTATGTGAAACATCGCATCCGTAGTCAGCTGTTCGAAAAGCAATGAATGAAGCTATGTCTTGTATAAGGTAATGATATATCCTTATATTTTCAGAACACATTTTACCGCCTTTTTAGGTATTCCTAGTACACCTCTGTCATTTTTGGGAGCTAGTGTGTTTTCATATTTCTATATTTGGCATTTGCGCTCATAAAAAGCAAATAACAAAGTTTCAGTCTCCTAACTCTATCGGATAGGGTTTGTAGTTCTTCATCTTCAGTCATCTGTTAGTATTGCAGTATCGCCTCCGTATCTAATATTATTGATTAGCCTCCCTCCAATATTCACCCCTTCTTCTCTCTCGTAAAGCGCCCTTTAAAGCACAAACTGCGAATTCAAATTAAACAATTGCGGGGACCGGACGTCCTGCTGGACGCCTTTTCGGATGTTGATTTCGTCCGTTTCCATATCTTCAAGCTGCACTACTACCGTTCGGTTTAAAGTAAAGTTCTTAAAACTTCATATGTCGCTTTGGTACAAGTTATACTTTTTAGATGGTCGATCAGTTTGTCGTTGATAGTCGATGAATATAGATTGTAAGGTGTATTTTAATATCTGGGACAAGTTGTTGCATCGAGGCAAATGGTAATGCTGGAATATCTTGTCTCACAAAGAATGCGACAAATAAATTAGTATCTTGTCGGTTTCGGAATAGTACCCTAATACAAAACGATGAAGATCTAAGAAACATATTCTGTCCAAAACATCTAACCGAGAAACTTATATTTTTCTTACCTTAAATCTTTTTTTGTAAAATTACATTAAACTGATTCACAACAAAAAATTAAATGTCGGAGAAATTAGATTATTCTAACTGTGCTGGCTACAATCAGAATCAAATAAAATATTGGAAATTAGATATACGTGTATAGATAGTTAACAAATTATTTAACATTCACATTGGTATAGGCATAAATTAGAAAGGGGGTAGCTAAATTGAGTCAGAAAATATCAATTTGGGAAGTGAACGCTTACGACAACTTGCCTCTGCATTTGCCCCTTCAATTGAATAAAAAATCGGCCTGCTCGATATCACTGCATAAACTATAAGATGTAGGTATATGTGTTTGGCGCACATACAAGCAATGTGAAACATGGGCAGTTGCATTTTGCCAAAAGATACATTTTATTTTTATTGCTTAATGAATCAAATCTTAGTAAAGAACTGTGATCAAATTTAGGACAGCACATGGATTCAATTACATATACGTTGCACCAGTCCAGCAAAATAAATTTATTTTTGATTGGTTATTGACTTATTGACCATTTTTTCTTATTAAATAAATAATCAACGTTTTACCAGTTTGCCTAAACAATGTATAAATTCTTGACGCGCGTTTCGGCAGCTATGCTAGCATCTTTAGAGGAAGATCAAAACTAAATATAGTCCAATATTTTTGTCACTCAATTGCTTTATTTCATTTAATTCAATAGTTGTTTATTTTCAAAAAAACGTTTGTTTAACAGTAAGTATTTCACGAAATATATTAACGCTTTATATTTTAAAGACCGCTGCGATATGGTTACATTTCAATTTGTTCCTCTAACTTTCTTGATCATAAAACTGTTTAGGAAAAATCGTTTATGGCACATAAGTACTTTTTTCGCAGTTTGATCAATTGTCCAAATGCATACTTAAAACACTCAAATATTGTGATGCAGGCACTATTCCTTGCGTTTGTAGAAATTCGAATTTTCGTAAATATTCTATTTGCCATTCTTGGATAAACCATGAATTTAACATTTCAGAGGAAATGGTTTAAAAAAAATTGAGAAAACCTAGAACATGTTCACATCTAACGGTAACAAAATCTTTACGGCTTATTGCATCATTTGCAATCCATTATTCGAACTTAAATCAAATATAAAACACTATACCTACTCGTCGTTTTGCATATAATTTATAATCAATTATTAGATGGTCTTTCGATTACTCACAGCTATTATTTCCATTCATTCACTTACCGCAACGTACAAATTTAGCTTGAAACAAAAAATTTCACTGTGTACTCAAAATAAATAAATTTTCTGTTGTAATTGACGTAACAGCTGGGTTTAGAACAAAAAGCAGTTAGAGGATGTCAGAAATAAATATTCAAAATCGTGTCGGTTGACAAACTTATTTATATTTATAGTTAATTTGAATTCATCCATATGGTGAGTCTAAAATTATAAAACCCCACAATTAGAAGCTATTTTAACAAACATATTTACTTCCGCATTCAAAATACATATATACTATAACACAAGGTACGTTTTTAGTGGGACACAAGTTTAACTGGAAAAGTTCATGAGCATCTTCAATCAAAATGTTCACCTAACCTTAGGTAAATAATGTGGCACGAGAAAGTAGCATAGTAAAAAAAGAAAATTCTATTACGATGGTTGCGTGACTGGTTTATGAACAATATTAAAGGTTCAGTGACTTTTACTATTTGAATACCTGCACTGCCTTCTATTGACTTTCGGTTTACGAACGCCGAATACCGTTAAGATTTCTTATCATTTCCTTGGGCAACCCAGACAAGCAGGTGAATTATCATGGTTTTCAATACAATTTGATCTACTAAGTTATATAGACCTTTAACATTTGGAGCAATTTCAATTGTAATATAAACTTGACCTTTCTTATGTAATAGACTAGAAGAATAGTGAATTTATTCAGTTAATGACGATTTCTCATTATAGGTATATTTTCAACAGTTTTAATAACCGTGCTTCATTAATTGGGGTGGTGATTTTGCAACTGAAGCAGGATAGTGTTGGAAAATGAACTCACCTCTATGTTCCTTAGGATGGCGATAAGAAATAGTAGATATACAGGGTGTCCCGCAAGCACATGATCAAAGGGATACTACATGAAACGAAGACGATCTGACCTAACTTTTATTAACAAAAAATATCTGGCTCCTCTGGTATTGATAGTCAAAGTTCTTCAAAAAATTTATCTTTTTGAAATATCGGGAGAATGGTACGATGTGCGATGTGAATGGTGCGAGATTTTACAAAGAGCACAAGATTGTGAATAAATGATTAGTGCATCAACTGAAAAAAATTAGTTGATTTCATCCACCAAATAAAAAGTTCTGGTAGTTTTTGTACCACAACACTCAAGAATTCACAACTTGTCCAAAACGGCTGAACTCGATTATTTCATCAAAATATTTGAGTCTTACATAAGAACAAATTCCCGGCCAGTCTCACCAAAATATATCTTACTATTCTCCCGATATTTCAAAAAAGATATTTTTTTTGAATAACTTTGACCATCAATAGCAGAGAAGCCAAACATTTTTTGTTAATAAAAGTTAGGTCAGATCGTCTTATCCAAAGAATATCGCAGTACCCGTTTGATCATGTGCTCACGGGACACCCTGTATACCTACCTAGAAGCTAATTCAAAATAAAAATATTTTATCATCTAAATTTGGTTACGATTCGATGGTGATACCGAAGCTATCTATTTCACACCATGTGGCAGAAAACCTCTAAAACAGCAAATCAAGTCTGTTCCCACCTATTCCCCGTCCTATTCCCATTCTCAACTAATGTGAGAACATTCACTGACATACATTGTATTGCTTGAGCAAAAATATTGCGTTATATGCAAATTTGTCATATCCGAAAGTTAAAAGTTTTCGAGGCGCAGGGTATTTTACTACTTTCAAAAATTGTGTGTGGGATTTTTTCTATCGAAAAATCCAAATATTCGGTTACTTAGCTCGTAGTTCCCAGACTGAGCAACTTCAAATAATCTGGAGCCATTTAGTTAATCTGTTTCAATGGATTGGAGAAACTGGTAGTTTTTGTTCTAATTGGACATCGCGGGGCCACGAAGAAGAATAAATCTTAAATCGAGTGATGCAGAATTAAGAAATTAGCAGACACAAGTAGCGAAAACCACGAGTGTAAGCAAAACAAGTATCCTCAAAATCTTATTCCTATCTTCATGTCAGAATTCAATTTTGCAGCTTTTTCGGTTTTTATGCCTAAACAGAAAAGCCATAGTAGATACTTAATTTTTCAATAATGTAACTGCAGAAGAAAACATTTTTTTTTAACACGAGAATAATTTAATAATAGGGTTAATAAATATGTATATCGAAGTCAGGGGAGAGCATTTTCAACAATTATTATATACTAATAATTTTCAAGGAGTTTATTGAGTTTGGTCTGGAGAGGAGCTGAAAAGTAGTTCTTAACATGCGTAAATAAATTATGTTTATTTTATATGTTTTGTTTTACTGAAAACTTAAGCAGAATATTTCTTTTATTTGGAGATGCAATTTGAGTTTGGTCAAAAAATAACTAGAAGATTTAATGTGAAATGTTTCGAAAACGGAGACAGATATCTACTTGAACTAAGTACATTTTTTTTGTTTTGATATTGTTGAATAACGAAATATTGCCGACAAAACAACGGTTATTTTAAAACTTAAAAAGTGTGCGTGAGATTTAACAAATTATTAAAATTGTTTTAAATGGATCCAAACGATTTAAAATTTGGATTTCTCAATCTGAAAAACTGGCAAACACAATTGTATTTGAAAATAATAAAACTTGTTAAGAGGCAAATCATTAACCCAAACCAAAACGTTTTCGCAATTTGAACCCTGTTCCTCTAGTATTATTAACTCTTGGGTAATCAATTTAATTTTAAAACAAATTTGCCCGTCATGCAATATTTTTGTGTAAACAATATGGCAGTTAATTTTGTCGTTTAAATTAGTTGAGGATCAGTATATGAGGACCCAGTATAATAATTAATTACAATCCAAATCTTGTTTATATTGTTAGTTCGCCTAGTAATTAAGAACTTGTAAACTGTGTTTTGAAGTGTGACTTGTGTTTGGCAAGATTATGTCGCATCGGTTCTGTGCTGGTCCGAATCACTTTTTCGGGTTGATGAGACGGTTCCAACAACAACCGGTTAAATTGGCAAAGCGGAACTGCGGTTACAGGTTACCCGTCTGGAACACTGTTATTTTAGCGGTTACGTTAAATACTGACCATCCCTACTGTGTACCATAGTTCTTTATGAACGCATTTATTAAGTTTTATCATCGGCTAACTACAATTATTGGAGGGAGGTCATATTCCAAATCTAACAAAACACCTTTTCTTAATTGCATCGTATTGAATATATCCCGCTTGTAAATAATTTCTCCACAAAAAATGTACAAATAAATTTAAAGAAACGTCTAAAATATTTTTTTTGTTTGTTTCAGGTGCTTGGTATCTTCTGCATGGCTTTAGCGTCCCCAGCATATTATGGAGGATCACACTTTTTCCTATTTGTGGTCACAGTCAGTTTTATTGGTACGATAATATGGATATTCGTTTATCTTCTGGGTATAAGAGAGGCACTTACTTTTCCAATTAACTGGATACTCACGGTAAGTACTTGTACACACAACTAGTGGTAAACGTTCTCTTGGTTCGTAATTGATTACTAAAATTAAAGTTGTTTCGGACTGAAATGTATCCAGAATTATTTTTTCCTCTAAGACCCTTGGTATCAGAAAATCTTCAGTAGTTTTCCAAAAGCCAATAAATATCCTGTATCGTTGGTCGTGTTACTGGACCCTTTAGATCAAAATTCAAACGGAATTAGTGTTTTTAAATATTTTTTAATATCCTAAAATAAATCGTGCTTTTGTTTCCGGGTAGCTTTTCTTAATTTTATGCATATACATAATGCATAATTTACATATATTTCTTAACAAAATTTAAATATTTTAATTCTACTAAATAATTGTCGGTTTTATTAGCCTTAACTTAAATAATCTTCAGTGTTTAATATAATTAAAAATTTCTATGCAATTCAGGGTATTTAACTTTGGTATACCTAAGATTCTAGTACAGGTGCCTTGTGCTACTTATACTAAATGAACACTTGACTAGTTTACCCAATGATTCGTTCTTATATTAATACTTGATTTGGTAAAATTGTTGATGCCATCTGGTCAAAATTGTGGCTTCAATGCTAGTTATTTGATTGAATCGTCTGTAGGCATCCATATAAGTCTTTATATTGTATTCGCAAAATCTTTTCTTCTATTCCGATTTTATGATCATATTTGGTAAGTTTATTTAGTGTTTCAATTTTAGTTCTAAATTGTTTGCGTTTGCGGTTGATTTTGTCAAACCTTTCAGGAGTCGCTTATCGGCAAACAAATCTTTCTAATGGTTAACCCTCAGCTTCATCTGTTGATCTTCAGAGTCACTAATGCAAAGACTTAATGAACTGGTTGGTTTTTTACTTACCAACCGTCACATATTTCTTTAAAGTTTGTTAGTTACTTTTATATGTTAAGAGGGGATTTTGGTTTTTCAACTTGTTGTTGCTAAAAGTTATATATTTTAAGAAAAGCAGTAAACTTTCTACATTTTATTAAAAGCGGCGAACAAATAATTTAATTTTGCACAATCTTTATTGTTAGCTTGATTGAAATTTATTTTTGCAATAAAGCTTTGTTAACTGGTAAACTTTCAGATAAACTCACAGCATTAAAACACACTGATTTTTAAATTTATTATTTTCTTACGGTTTATAAGAAAATTTTAAAAACAGATATTTGTACGAAAAGACGTCTGGTTAGTTTAGTCTAGCTAGTTTAGACACTGGTAAATCTGTCCTTAATTTTTATTGCGACAGGTAGCCCATATAACTTTTACACCGAACCTCCAATCCAAAATCGTTTTTGTGATTATGCTCGAAAAATTTCTTGTGATTTAGGTCCTGAAAGTAATTTGCTACTTTCAGAAAATTTTTGGGGGAGACTCAACCCTACTCGACGATATTTTTTGTACCAGTGCTGATAATCGATTAAGTTGTAAAATAAACACTTTCAATATGCTTTCTTGTATTTCAAAAATACATTTATTTAACAATTTGTACACCTTGACTCAAGTGGAACAGACCAGCTTACTCTCATGTTCAGCTCATTAAGTGTGTAAAATCTATTGTAGTTTTGTATAAGGATCGACTGCATTGACTAGTTTAATAATTATATAAGCTAACCGGTTAATAAAATTGATCTTTAAGTAGCATGACACCGCTTTAAAACACTTGTTCTGAATGTAATAAATTATGATATTTTTTTAGGAACTAGTAAATACGGGTATTTGCACAGTTTGTTACTTCATCGCTTTCATTCTACAACTGATTGTTTCGTCGTCACTACATCCAGGGCATCCTAGGAGGGGAGCGCAAATAACAGCAGGGGTAAGTAAAAATATCCTTTTAAAGCTTTGACTAATTCTAGCAGCAAGATTGCAATTTAAAAGTGTCGTTATTTATCCGAGATTTGCATATTTTGGATTCTATTTTAATTCCAATTAGTGCAATTCTACCACAACAAATCTATTACCATCTAGTTTTGTTTATAGCATCTTGCATCAACTTAATAAATAATTTGTTGATTTGTTTTTTTCACAAAACAAATAACGTTCGCTTTCAGTCGTTAATTTCAATAAACGAAAATTTAGGTAAAAAGGGCGAAAAAAACACACAAAATTCTACTAAATTAAATATTTAGTTCTATTAGTTTGACGAAAAAATTAAATTACATTTTCTTTAAAAAAAATTGTAGTAAACAGATACTAGATCAATTATGTTAAAGGGCAATTGCGGAAAATCGGGTCAAATGAAAAACTCCTAATATGCGTGACATGTGTTTCCAGAACTAAGTTTTCAATGAATAGTGAAGATTTGGATAATCGAGTGGGGAATGAGCTATTTACTAATTCAAAGCAACATGATCTACAGAATTTTCGATTTTCTTTTATTCACGAGTGCAAACGAAAGCGATAAATATCAGTTTACTTCACGATTACACAAATATGAGACTTTTTCTTTGTTATTTTCTCAAAACAAAACCTTCCAATTTGGTAACAATTGAGTGCAAATTGGTAAGCCAGATATTTTATTTTTCCACGAGTATTCACAATTCAAGTTTCATGGATATCTTTCCGTGACAAAGTGAGGTAAATAAGTTATATCGTAAGCTTGTTCTATTGCCAGAAATCTCGCTACGTGCCTGAAACGATACGTGTATGATAATGTGCAGATCTTTAAACCTTGTAGTTTTTTAATAAAATAAGAATGGATCAGCTCCGACACCAGTTATGCCGTAACATCGCATTCCCTCCATACCAGCTACTTGCTAGCAGGGGCATCTTAATTAACTAACGCAAACTATACGAAAAAAGTTAAAAAGTGTACATCTGAGCAATCCCTTCTAAGACTTCAAGAAGTTTAATTTAGACTGCCATTCACAACAGAAAAACACTAATAGTTGATGTCTTTGCTCTGAAGAATTTTGCTCGAATTAAAGCTTTGTTCGCAGCAGAACACTTTGATTTTACATATTATGTGTACTGTGGAAAACGTTTAACGTTAAACATTATATAATTTGTTAATCTGAGAAATTCCTAATGACAATTCAAGAAAGTTTTAATTTAAACTAATTCTCAGCAGAAAAACACTATTAACTTAATGAATCCTTAAGCAAAAAATAATTTGCTAATTTTTTAAAATTAGTAAAAACAGCGTGAAATCTAAATGGTCTGTCCTTCAATAATGAAATAAACAACAATCAAAACTTAGTATAATCAAGCCATGCTGTTATATACAGGGATTCGTAAATGTAAACCATAACGGAAGATTAATAATTTATTACCATCTCGATAAGAATGAAAAATACATTTTGAGCCATATGCTCTTTTAAGTAGGAATAATTTTCGAAGCGTTAGTTTACAGTTAATGTTTTAGAATGATGAAGATACTAGTTGAAGCTGAATAGAATTTAATTAAAGGACAAAATAAATCATGTCCAAATGGCACAATTCAATTTAATTTCTATTGATTATTAACGTTTACGTAATATTTTATTTTTAGTTATCAGCGGTTGCTACTGGTTCGACAAAAATGATCGGGCAAAGCTGAGTTCTAAAACCTTACCTTATTAAATTTAAATTAAATTTCTATTTTTCACGAAGCGGTTTGTGCTTATTATGATTATCAGATGAAAATGAACCGCTTAAACTTAAAGTGAGGTTCCTTTTCCATATAAAAGCGTGTGCTGTAACGGAATACAAATAAAAATCACTACGCATTTACGACTCAGTAATTAGTAAACAAACTATTTTCAAATATTTAACTAGTTATTAAAGTAACAATCTGTCGGATTGAAATAAAAGATATAAAATAATTTGACAAGTTTCTGAAGCTTTTTTCCTACGAAGAACGAACTATTAAAAAAATCCCCTTTGTAGAAATAAGTTTTTAAATACTGCTACTATAACATGCTTTGCCTATATAATTAATAATTAAAAGAACGTTTTCCGCTTGCAAAGAAAGTACATAATATTTTAATGACAAAACGCTGAAGGTTCTGATATTCATTTGAGCCGGACAAGTTAATACAATTGATAATTAATTGAAAAAATATTCATAAACCAGGAAATATGCATGGAAAATAACGTGTTTATTGTGTTATTTTACCTATTATATGTGCAATTACCTATCACATATGAATAAAACTTCATATAAAGAGCGTACTTAACTACTGAATTGCTCAGATGAAGTTGAAAATGTAGGGCAGCATAAACGACTATGCTAAAGTAGCTTAGTTAGTTGCGCGAGTTCTTAAATACCTAAATTTATCTATTACTAATTCATATTCAGGCAGCTAGATTTTTAATTCGTGACCCCTTTCTCTTACTGGAATGTCTATCAATTAACATAGCAGTTTGTCACGGACAAACCCATTATTATTATTGTTGACATTCTCACTTGGTTTCAAAGTAGATTAAACTAAAAAACAAAGACATTTTGCTAAAACTTGTTTTGCAATTAGAATTGTTGAATCAGACATGTTTGTGATAAGCACGAAAGTGCTGTATTCCTGTATGGAGATCATATAATGATTAAATACCTTAAATTTGCATAGAGATGACTCTAATATATCGTTTTCTCCATGAACGGTTTATTAGGGCTTAGTGCGCAAATCAAACTTTCTTAACAATTGAAAATTTAAAATATTTAAACAGTAGATTACAGACATTTTGTTCAAACGGTCCAATGAAAATAATATGATTATTGCTTCTAGTAAGAGCAATGTTAAATTGCAAAATATTTTCTCAATTGAATTGGAAAAGTGAGATTATTGTTAACCATTTTCCTTGCATTGAAATGTTTACCATCAAGACTCGCATATCGGTTACAAACAATATGTTACAAAAATAGTGCAGATAGCCTATTGAAATTATTTTTAGTTAGTAAAATCTCTTGGAAGAACGCACACCAAGTTTCAGCCGCAAGATCAGTTTATTTTTTTGTGTTGGGTGTTCATCTGAAACTGAAATTTGGCGTACTGATTAAACACTACTTTATGAAAGGCAAATCGCCTAAGACCTACAAATGGTCAAAAATGTTCACCCAATGAACAAGTGCATAATATTTTGCATCAACATTTGGGCCTAAAAAAGTTGTCCGCCAGATGGGTGCCGCGATTGCTCACTATTGATCAAAAACGAAATCGTGTGAGGTGTTGTATGGACGGTTTGCAGATTTTGCAGCGCAATCCGCGATACTTTAGGCGTCGTTTTGTGACTGTGGATGAACAGTCCAAACAGTGGGTTGGGAAGGGGTAAATCTGCACCAAAAAAACGTTTTACGACGTCTTCCGATTTCCATTTTCCATCAATCTCGGCCTTTCCATAGATCGTCTTCATTCTATCTGTCTCTAAGATCCCTGTCGATACCATCTGTCCAGCTTTATCGGTCTTCCGGGTAGTCTTTGCCCTCTTGGCTGCCAGTTCATTACTTGCTTCGGGATTTGGTGTTCTTACATTCTTAGTTTCTCAGTTGTTTGTTGTTCTCCGTTTATCACCATGGTCGCTGTCGTTTGTATGTTTACTTGCAGACTCCCGTGTTGATATTCTTCATAGAATTAGCTTTCGGGTCATATAGCTAAAATCGTCGTGGCCTTGCGCGATTAGTACCTACTTGATCATACGCGGATGATAGAGTAAATAGAGCTGTCTCTGAGACTGGTTTGCTCATAGTATTGCACTTCTCTTTTAATTTCTTCCAGGTTTCCTCCAGGTATATTTTGAATAAGGTCGGTGAGGTAATCCTTGTTTCAATCCTTTTAATCCTATGAAGCCGGGTGTTATTTGTTTTCCTGATTTTGTCTTCATTACAAGTTGTTTGTAGAGACTTGATGGCTTTAATTAGCTCGACATTTATGTTTGTTTTCTCTAATATTTCTCAGAGTTTGCTTAATGCAAATAAGAGATGGATTTGTTGGTTGCGTGCCATCTTGTCTCTATAACTTGCGTTAACGCGAATATATGGTCCACGACTGATTTACCCGCACAAAATCCAGCTTGTTCTTGAGCTTCTGTTTCTGAATTTATTTCCATCGTATTTTTCAAAATTTGTTCAATCATTCTGCTCATAGTGCTTGTGACCTCAATGCCTCGATAGTTCTCGCATCTAAACTTATCCCTTTTGTTGTGTATTGGGCTAATCTGTGATATGTTCCGTTCTTTTGGGATTTTCGATATATCTACATTTTTGCATTAGTGTTGTAAAATTTCTGTATAATCTCTCTGTGCCATATTTGAGGAGCCAACTTTTTATATAAGAACTGAAGCGACCCGATTATTCTTAAACCTTGAATAGGTAAATAATTTCTTATATGTGCTACTTAATTCAGCAAATGAAAGGAGTACTAGAGAACGTCATTGAATAAAATAAGGAATTTAAAAAATTAAAGTGAAACAACATGAAATTGCATACATAGCAACGGTATTTCACGATCATGATCAATTATTTGGTTTTCATGTTTTGATTTGTATCAACTTATCTTCCAGAATTTTTACTAACAAATTTGTACTTTGAAAACTATTTTGTTTTGTACAACTCGTATTTTGTAACTTGCACTAGTTGTCTTGGTTCTATCAATAAAGGGACAGGAGATTTGAAGAATATGGTCTTTTTAGCTTAATAAATTACTCCTTAGTATGTTTGAAATTTATGTTGCTAGAGTTAAAACAAAATTTCAAAAATGGTTGGGTAGCACTGAAAGCGATAACTCTTCTCCGCGTTGCAAATCTTATTCCAAAATTCATAGTTGAAGGCGCAAAAAGAGCTTCATTTCTGTTTCGCCAATTGTGTGAAACTTTTGACATCGTCAAGCACAAAAACCTTTTAGGATTACTATAAAATTCAGGCAAGGATAAAAATACAAAGGATAATCAATATACTCCAATCCTTATGGAATTAAATAAAGCATGCAGGCTTGAGATCTTCCTCTGCTTTGGCACAATTTATACAGCGACGAAATATTCATGACACCGAAAGCGTCCAGTAAAGATATGAAATTATTAAGGCTTCAATAATAAGTAGTCGTAGCTGTGCCGATGATCCTTGATGACCAACAATTTATTATATAAAACTTACAGATATTAAACACAAAGCTTATGGTTACAGAGTTACTCTCAACGGAGTAACTACAATAAACATCCTATTTATATCCATGATCATAAAAAGTAAACGCTGTCGATCTACACATAGGAACTGAATCAATCGCAAGAGAAAGAATTTTGGTTAGAAAGATATGGAGAACACGTAATGTTACTCAGACGAAAATCAAAAACTATTGAAAAGTACAATAAACTGAAAAAATTAACAACAGGGAGGTATCGAGAAGAATTATTAAAGAAGTGCAAGTACTAAAAATAAGGAAACGAAAATTGCCATACGATCTATTAAAATTTACTTTGCAATCATTTAGGTGTCAGAGACAAACAACATTTTTTCTTTTGAAATTCCAAAAGCCTCAATCTTTATTTCTGGCGCACTGCAGGTACAGTATGTAGAAACCTGTACAGAATGACAAATATTTCATAAAAAGTAGGAAATCTCGGCAGCAGTAAAATACGACGAATTGGTACGTGAGGATTTGCAAACAAATTGTTGCAATATTTGGATAGATCAGATTCAAAACACGAACTGGTGTGTACACACTGGAAAAAATGAATTAACCAATCGTGTACTTATTCAATATTTTTAGTCTTTAATACACGATTTGTTAATTCAATTCATATATAGTATATAATATTTATTTCCAAAGGAAAAAAACTGCACTTAATTCTTAAAATTAGAATAATCGTAATATTACATAAAAACATAATGGTATTACAATTGAGTTAGTTCTGGCGTTTGTAGGTGTTCAGGAAAAGTATTTGTTGGAAAGTGAAAACGAGAATGTCTTGTCTGTCTTGTGGGTCAAAGAGGGTTTAGTATAGTCCAGTTATGCGGGTGGTTTTTCCATTTTGTGTCAGTTCCTTTTAGTCTGTTTTTATTTTCTCCATGTTTGTGCGTTGGTAAAGTAATTCGTTTGATGGATTGTGTAGTGAGATTTGGGGGAGTCTTAGTCGTGTTATTAGTCTTAGTGCAATTTGCTCTGATGTCTGTATGTATCGTCCATAGTACAAGACGGACCTACAGATTGCTTTGTATGTTTTTGTCGCGGTATTTGTACAAATTCCTTCGTCTTTGTATGTTAGGAACCGAATTCAATTCATTATAGCTAGAATTTTGCAATTGTGTTCTGTCGAAATTGGTCGCTCTTTGTAGAATACTGCAATCATATTTAGAACAAGTTTCTGTATGGCTAAACGGATTTTTAATATGGTTAATCACAGATAAATGCGAGCAACTTGCAAACAGTTGTGCTATTAACCATTTTGTAATATTGAAAATAATGTAGAATTTTTTTGAAAAGCCGATTTTTCCACGTTTTACAATTAAATTGATAAATAACTGACTTGTCGTTTTTTTGCGGAACATTGAACTGGGGAATAAATGTTTTAGAACTTTGGCACTTCGTTCTGAAATTTTTTTTGAAAAAAATTTCAAAACTTGCCAGCCCTTAACTCTCTATTAATCTTAACTGAATATTTTCTGTTGCTACTGGCAGCATTTGAACAATTGAAGGCTGCAATTAGATTTGGTGGTTTAAATCCTTAATTTTGCGTTGTTTCAAGATACCCGAGAGGTTTTGTGTCAACAGTTTCACTTATCGGTTTTGTTTCTCTGACCTTCTACGACAAGGTTGTTTCAATTATTAACGTGGGAAATTTAACATACCGGATAAAATCCAGTAAAGCTTTGAATTTATTATTATTTTGCAAATTGCAGGTGATTTTAGGTAAAGACCTTGCTTCTTCCTAATTATTACAGGAATGCTTTTAGCTATTTTATGTAGACTTTCAAAGACTTAACTTAAGCTGATGGTAATCGTTTTAAAATATAAATTAGTAATTACTAACTAGTTGGTTACTAATACTAGCTTTTTCAAGAGTCTCACGATGAAAAATTTCTTCTTATACGATTGTTCATTTTGTAAGTGTTTTTGCTTGCTCTAACACAATTTGTAGGAACATTGCAAATTAAACTAATGTAAGCATATTTCTATTTTTGATTCAGTAACTAATTATTTTGTTCTTTCCAGGTGTTTGGTATCCTCAACACCCTTGTGTATGCCTTCGCCACTTATCTTTTACACGTTGAGTGGAAAGGCAGCCGAACGAACCAGTAGAGGCGCTATGATTTATTAAGAATTACGTTTCATCTACATTAGAACTGTTTTAATTCATAATATTGAACAAAATGGAAGCCGAGTAACGTAGGGTATTCTGAACTAGGTTTTGGAAATATTCATATTTCTATACGTATTTTGCGAATTTAAGCTAAAATCAAGTTCGTTCGCTAATGTAAGTATTGATTTCTAAACATTCGCATTCTTCTCATTTGAAATAGATAATCTAAAACTACAAATTGGAGGATTGCCAGTTTTTTTACATCCAGCACAACCGCTGTAGCTTACACTCGCATATATTGCAAATTATATAATCTGTGTAAACCATTTTCACAGGCTCAGCTGGATGCAATGGAAGTAGCTACTAAAATACTGTTCAGTTAAGCTATCTGCTCAGTTTTCCCCACTGTACTTTAGTATATTTTGAAAACACCAAGATAAAGTTATTTAGATACGACTTAAAACTTAAGAAATTTAAGACTTGAAAATTTGCAAATATAATACATGTTATCATCTGAAAATGTAATGCTCTAGTTTATAAAAGATGAGTACCTAACACTCACTGAGCGCATTTAGGGCGACTAGTTATGTAAGTGAAATAAACTAAAGGCTGGAAACATCTAAGCATGTATACTTTAAATTTATTTATTTGTCGCGACACTATATGCATGATGGTTTGATAATCTCTATTATGTTACTGTTCTGAATCTCGCAATTTTCTAAGAATTTTATACCTGCACTATAATATTTTAAGTATTTTAAAATTAATAAGTTTAGACAGTCAACCATATATGTTAAGTGAATTAATTTGTTGATGCCGACGATATAATGTATTCCTTCACAATTATCTGCAATATAATTCGCATTTATATCCACAATTTCAAAAAAGTTGTTCAAAGTGTATTAGCATTATAGAAATTTTAATCGGCACTAACATAATAATATTAAAAATATGTTTGTTTTTTGTTATAAATACTATAGTTCTCAATATTATCCCAGCTATTATGGACACGTTTAATATTAATTTACATTGTTAACATTTTTGCTGAGATGTATATAATTTAACGTTACAGAGTGGTTATTATCTAATACCTGTAAAGGTATTTCTGAATTGTTATTATAAATTGTCTATTAATATATTTTTATTTTTAAAGTTTGAGTTCGGTTTCATTTATTAGATAATGTAGTTACTATCTTAGACATCATGATTCTTCATCATCATCAACAAACAGTCGTTCGCGTCAACTGCTGGACATAGGCCTCCTTTAGTGTCTGCTACCACTTTCGGTCTTGTGCGTACTGTATCCAGTAAGGATTCTCTTTATATCATCCGTCCACTTTGTTGGTGATCTGCCTCTGTGTCTATAGGCTTGGCGCCTTGGTCTCCACTCCAGAATACGCTTTGACCATCTTCCATCCGTTGTTCGTATCCAATGGCCGGCCCAGTTCTACTTCACGGTTGCAACTCTCTCTATGATATCAATCATACCCGTCCTATGCCGGATCACCCTCCATATAGCTCTGAGCAACTCGCAGCTTAGGAAATGCTCTCTTACGCACACCCAGAGCTGATGATCTGGCGCTCTAGGCTGTGTGGGACTACAGCTTAGCTGTTTAGCCACTCAAACCCTTACCTCACCTTCGAGCTGGTGTTTGGCTCACCACCGCGGTCATTTCTGTCCTATTGTGCCCTGGTATTTTACTGCCTCATTATCCCTGTGTATTCAATAAATTCCAACAGAATCTTGAGGCGATACGCAAGACTTGCTCTGGTAGAACTTCATCCCCTCGCAGGAGTCTTCGTCTACCTGTTGCATATAACGTGCAGTGACACACAATATGTAGAGTAGTTTCGGCCTCTGATTCGCACCTCTTGCAGGTCGGTTGATCGCTCAGTCCCATCCTGAAGAGGTGTTTTTTGAAGGGGGGCGTGTCCTGTTAAAAAGACTACTATCCTCCTTATTTTTTGCCTGCTGCGATCTAACAGTTCGTTTTTCGCACTGGTTATGGAGGTCCTACCAACTGCCTTGCCGCAAGGAGTCGCGCTGTACTCCCAGTACTTTCTATGTTCTTCCAAGATCCATTGCCCAACTCCCACCCTAACATGGGCATGAGATATGTCACAAGGTTCTTGGTTGCTCGGCCCCTGCATGAGCAAGTAACGGAGCAATCTTGTTTTCTTCGCCCATGTTTATCCCAGCTTCCCAAGTGAGTTTTACACTGTTCTGAAAGGTACCGAAATTTTAAGACATATAAATGTTTGATTTGGAAACATCCCTAAGCTTTCCAAAGGCCGCCCACGCGAAGCCTTTTCTCCTGTTCAGCTCTCAGGTTTTATTATCTCGGCGAATCCTGATCTCGTGTCGCAGATATCAGGCAACCTGCTCAATACTCCTACCGTTAACTGAGATATTCTCGCTCATGATAAAGTTGGTCATACATTGCGTATTAGTAAAATTTATTTTTAAACAGACTTTTTTGCACGCTTCATGAAGGCTCTCCAACATAGTCTGAGTCTAGTCAAAACTGTCGGAAGTTATGACACTGTCATCAGCGAACCTTATGTGGCTCAACAGCTCTCCGGTGATATTGATGCCCACTTCTTCCCTTTGCTCTTTTAATTGCATATTGCAATACGGTGGAAAACTGTTTAGGATATATTGTGTCGCCCTGACGAACTCCTCTTTCGATTTGAAATTTATTTATCTCTGCATGTAACCTTACACATACAGTTGTATACATTTTTCAATAGGGAAGTACATAAATGGTCAATACGATAGTTCGCCAGCGCTAACAACATTTTGTGTTGATTCGAGCCTATTCGAAATCTCTGAATGCCAGAACAAGTGGCTTGTTGTTTTCAATGCATTTTTCTCAGTCTTAAAAGCAGTAGAGCTTAGCAGAGTCTTAAAAGTTTGAAGGTGGGCGGTTTTGCAATGTCTCCCTTTTTGTGCATTATTATTATAGCATAATCCCACTTAATCTTAAGAAATGTTTCCTACAGCCTTAATAGACTCAATAAAAATTACATGTTCGCCTGGGGCTTTACTGTCCTCCATTTCTTTCAGTGGCTTTCTTATCTTATCCAGGGTAATATCAGGAATAACCTCTGAACTTTGCTTTTGTACACAAGTTTTCAGGTGAATTTAGTTGCTTTTATTTGTATAGCTCTGTATAAAGGTCATCAACCAACTTTAAATTTTCACCCTTAGTTGAGGTAGTACGGCCTGTCCCCTTTTCCAGCCTACAGATATTCTTGTTACGAGAGGAGAAGTTTCTTCGAAGAACCTTCAAACTTTTGTTGTTTTTGATGACTTTTTCTATTTCTTCAGATTTAACCTTTCCTATATCTCTCCTGACGCTCATTGAGATCTATCTCTATTTAGGCTTCGTAGTTGCTGCATTTGTGGTACGCCCGAAATTTAGTTTCCTCCTCTGCTTCATAAGACTCTTTGTGTTTTGCCTGAGCGTATCCTTTGCCTTATGATGATTCATATCAATTAAATCCTGTTAAGAAAATCTATTGAGCTCAGACGACAGAAAACCTGTTTTTTGCTTATATATAGAAAGTGTTGGAGCCTTAATTATGTTTGTAAGCTAACGACACTTTGTTATAGTACATAAAAAAAATTGACATTGTTAGATCAATAATTGACATTGTTAGAATTGAAAGTATATGTTAATTTTTATTGAAAAACACTAATAAAGATTTTACACTATAATCTGTCAAATTTGCAGTAAAATACCGAGATTTCGTATTTGAAGCACAATGGCTAGCTTTTATTATGAAATCGAAAATCGGCAATTTTATACAGTTTATAGTAAAACTATTTATTTTGGGAATTTTATAGACATTGGATTGCAGCAACTACCATAAAGCTGGAAGTCATACACTTAATATATAGTAGAAAGTGAGGGAGAACAAACTGTTGACTCTTTTGTATGATAAACTATTTAACTCATCGATAATTATGTTTTCTTCAAGATATTGTATTGCTAGTAAAGAAAAGAGTGAATGAAAGGTGATAATTCCACATACAACCAAAATGAATACTCTTCTTGCTTAATACGACAATCTTCATATTTTCATTTCTCAGGCTTAGGCCCGAATTCAAGAACGACACTCAACCATCACTCACACTAAAATCAGACTCATCTCATCCTAACCGTATTCAGAAACCATTTTCTTAAATGAGTGACTAAACTGTCCCTAACTTTGAATTGAAGACATGCGCGTTATGTACCATAAGTGAGTGAGAAATTAGTGTGGCTTTTCGTCCCCTCATAGCGTACTCAAGATTTATTTTGGTGCATTTTGACCAATTAAAATCCGTCAGTTTCATCAAGTTACAAGTTTTCCTGGAGTGATTGGATGTATAAATGGCACCCACATTGAAATAGCAAGCCAAGGTGGATCAAATGCATGAACAATGAAGCTGTAGCTGGACCGAACTTAAGGATATTGTTATTCATTAGCCAGGTTCTGATCATGATAGCAGAAATTTTTATGGCAGTTCTATGGAGATAGTGCTTATTCCCAGAATAGGCATATGTATACTTCAGAAACATAAAAAAACCCAAAAAGAGGAGCCGAGCAGCGATATAATAACATATGTATTTTAACAAGGAATGTTATTCAAGGCGCTTTTGGTGTATGGAAAGGTCGTTTTAAACGTTAGAAAAGTGTTTGGAAGTATCATTACGACATACCACCAGAATTGTTGCTGCTACAGCGGTGGTTCTTAATATTGCCATTGACACCAGCCAGAAAATCGATGAAAGTATAACTATGGAGGCAACTGAAAGGTTTCCGCAGTCCGAAGCGCCAAGTATCAGCAGTATTTAGCAGATCAACGGATTCAAATTTATTTCGTATTGTATTAAACCCCAATTTTTTCTAAATTTGTTTATTTATCTCGAGTCTTTTTGCTTTCACTCCCTCCTGTTTTAGAATTTCTTTGGCAATTGATATACGAACATTCTGCCATTCTGAAATTGTTTCTCAGAACTCGACATGAAACTGCGCTTAGCACTCATGTTATACATAATTAATAAACATGTATTATAAACGTAATTTTTTCTTCAAACAGCCATAACAAAAAAGTGATAATAAAAGCTGAACTGAGGTTATGGAACCGAAATGAAGTTATTTACTTATGAGAACATAACCTACTAAATCTGTTTCCTTTGAACCAGTTAGTGTCGTTTTTGAATACCGAAAGTTGGCTTTAGTTAGGGACCACTCATCTCACCCTAACGTGAGTGGCAGATGAGTGAGAGTTGGATTTGAGATGAGTAGCGTATGAGTGGCGTTCTTGAATTCGGGCCTTAAAGCCTGACATATCTATAACAAGCCACTCTTTGTGGTGTAGCTTAAATAATCTAGATATATTTTACTGCAGAATCCGTAAAACTGAAACTAAATGTTGAATTTTTGCGCCTGGTGCCAATATAAGTTCATTTCTATTTTACATTGCAACATTTGAGAAGTGGCTTTACTGTACAGGGTGTTTCCTCATAAGTTGACACTCCTCCTATATCATTCATGTTTTTTTAATTGTGAAAGTGACCAACACAAAGGTTACTTAATTTTACTGAAATTTTTTAAATATTAATTTAAAGTAAAAATGTAAAAAACCGAAATATTAAAATTTGACATAGTCTTTTTATATGAAACATCCTATTCTCGAGGTCTCATTATCTCCTTTCTCGAGCAGCTTCTCGTATTCGGTTAATTAACTCCTAATTAATTTGAACCGGTGTTCAGTGAGCCATTGTTTTAATGTGTTCTTGTGCTGTGCGTATCTTACATACGTAGTAGGAATATAGCCCTTCCTCGGTATTTATTTGGCGCCTAGGAAAGTGTCTGTTGTTGTGCAATGCTCTGAGTGCGCCGGGAAGGCTCTGCTGTGATTATGTCCAATACTTGTTCCTCTGTGTCTGGAACCCGAACATCAAATGTCGTCCACTATCTTCCTGGATTCAATCTCTAGTATCTCTAGCCCTTTGTTGGCGTGAGTTCTTACCGCTTCTGCAATATTACTGTGGTCTCTTCAGAACTAATCGCATATCCGCAAATTCGTGAAAGAAGCTTCAAAGTAAGTCACAGTTTGACAAATTCTTGTTATTATTGACAAGGGCTATCCACCTATAACTTATGTTGATGACAAAAAACAGCATTGCTGCTTTGAGTTTTTATCGACAAATTGTAGAAGATAAGGTATTTAATATAAAATATTTTCATAATTTGAAGCAAAGATCGTAATTTTTCTTTTTGAATGTTTAAGTATTCCAAAATGCTATCAATTTAAGCACGGAGCAATTTCAAGTAATGCATAGTTACAAAGTGGAAATTCGATTTTCAACTGATAATGTCTTCTAGAAATTATCGGAAAAAAATTTAACTATTTTTCTCGTACTTTCCAAGTGAGCTCCTATTTAAAAGGAATGACGCCAATTTTGAATCATTCTGTATATACACACTGGTGTACATTTTGTGAAAAAAGCATCAGACTAAGTCACAATTTGTCAAATGTTTGGTATTCTGTACAAAAGCTAGCCACCTGTAACTTCCTGATAATGACAAAACATTGCTGGCGATTTAAATTTGCACCAAAAAAAATGTATAAGATGACTTTGCTAGTATCAAAAATGTTCATAATTTGCAGTAAAAATTGTAAGTTTTCCTTTGATTCACTAAGTATTTCTAATTCTACGTGCAAACATGGGACCATTTCAAAATAATACTTATTATCAAAGTTGAAATTTTATTTTCAACAGTTAATAACTTCTATATTCTCTCGAAAACAAATTTAAGTAGTTTCCTCCTACTCTCCAAGTGACCCCCTTTAGTCGCGTAAAGGGAAGGAATTTTGAATCACTCTATAAAGGATTATTGATTCCGTACATTAATGAAAACAAATAATTTAATACCCACACGTATGATTCCATTTCTTCGCGTTTTATTTTGTTTTTCCAGATTCTGCATTACGTCACAACCAATTTAATAATTGATTGTCTCACTTTGCAATCGAATGACGTGAATACACAAAAATAGTGCTTTCGCTTAGGAGATCAGGAGAATAGTATTAATTAGTATTAACTTATTGTTTAATTCAGGTCAGAGAATTGAGCATAAATTATTTTCGAGCTAAAAGCTTGAAGTGATGTGCGAGTGTTTAACTCGCAGCAGCAAGCGCAACAATTTTGCTTGAAGATTAACTAAAATGAAATGTTCGTATAAAAGACTGCACTTGATTGTGATATTTTTTTCACTTTTTCGTTGTTTATGCAAATAGCACAACTTTTCAAGCTGGCGCACGTCAATATTTTCAATTGGTATACTATTCCCGAGCGATTCCAATAGTTATTTAAGTTACGTCACGTTAGAACCATATTTGAAAGACTTCGTCGCATGGCCTAAAAACTAACTAGTCTTTACGAGTATTTAAAACTAATCAAATCGCATACCACTAATTCTCACGCGATTATAATATTTGAGATTGTGCTGTTGGTCTATCAATATTGTTTACTGATTTCTAATACATTTATTTCCAAATGATGACTATTTAGGTATTTGGTTTTATTAGTCTGATGATGGCAAAAAATGAAACACGGTTTTTCTTTAGCCAAGGTTTTGGCTATATTTAAGCTTACTTTAGGGCTCTAAAAGGAACACAGAGCGGCTTCAATCTGAAATATATTAAAAAAGTGCACATACTCAACAATTAAAGGTATCTAATAGTTTATTCATTACTCAGGCGGGACTCCCTGTAGGTATACTTTGTTAGTATGATTGTTGCCACTTTGCATTTGAGTGGTACTTTTGGTTTAGTTTTCTTTTCATTTAGGCTTCGTTGCTTTTGGTGCAGTTCTTGGTTACATTATTGGCAAGTATCAAGAGTGTGGAAACAGTGCAAATAACGCATCACTACTCTATCGAAAAGATTTTAAGATTTTTTCACGTAGACGGATTGAACGACAAGGTCCTATTTTGTGGCCACCACACTTGCCGGATTTAGTTCGACTAGATTTTCTTTTTCTTGGAGCTAGGAAAGTTTACTTAGGTTTTTTTAGTAAGTTTAATTAGTTAGTTTGTAAAATTAGGCAGTTTAGTTTACTTACCCGAAGCTCGCAAAGAGTTAAGACAAGGAGTTTTTAGAGCCGCTAGACAAGCGAATGTTGCTCAATAAAAATATATTTCATAAAAGTTGTCGGAGCTGCACTGGAGGCCACTTTAAACATTTATTTTAAGTTAAGTTTTCAACTTTATTTGGAATACGATTTGAAATTAATTGTTACATACCTGAGAACTTGTACATGCCTTTGCTAACCGAGAAGATTCCAGAAGAATCGGGCTACTTATTCTGCTGATGGGCATCAGGATAACTATCCACCTTTCGCTACAAGTGATACCGAAATAAAAATAGTATAAATGGAGTTATATCAAATGTGAATAGAAAAAAATGTAAATTTAAAGCATACATTCAAGTTATGTTACATAGGAGTAATATTACGAAATATCTAGAAATGTCAGTTTTGGTCGATTTTTTTATGTAACACTCAATGGCTATTATCTAAGTTTATCTAATCTAATGATGGTTTAAGCATGCACTAGCGGTCCAATTTGTTTAAGCATTTTAGGTTTTTTCCTGTGTACTGTTTCCAATGTATTTGGATCATCTTTGATAGAAACCATCCCCATGTTACTAAGTATAGCACGTTTCCAAATCGTTAATTTCCATCCCATTTAGTCGATTTAAACATAACAAACATAAAAATAGGCCAAGTCCTGTTTCTGTTTGCAGTGAGCTGCGATCAAGCCGAAACAAACGTCGGCATTAAAGCGCGACCACCCACTCCTTCCTGTGAGACCATCAAAACAAAATTTTCTACAGGTATGTAGTGTAGTAAGAGTTACGTATATTCTACCTAACAAGAGTCAGGTTAAGGTGAATAGTGAATCAGTTTTGTGCATATGAACAGATACGAGGCATTTTCTTATCGTTCGTCTAGCGCACGAGAGATAACTGGAATATTTGTTCAGGAGGTTTGAGTAAAAATCAGTCGAGGAAGTTTTATTGATCCAATCCACGCCTGGAATCGCGTATTTTCCCAGTTATTTTCGGACAGTGCTTATTCGCGTGGAAAACCTCTTTTTGTGGTGCGCCTGAAACTTGACCGGATTTAATTTGCAATGTAAGTTTTCTATTCAATACATTTGATATAAATACATAACTATAGACTGGTCTAATAATTTTATTTATTTAGTTTAATTTTCTTTAATCAAAAATGTTAATATTCGTGCTTTATAAATTTTTTAGCTCTCAATTGAGTTCGTAACAGCGAAAGTGCAAAATCACTTTTCAAACAAAAACAGACCTTTTCCATATTTATTAAATAATTTGTGGAATCATTGTAAAAACAGACTCGAAAGCGCCTAAACGGGGGATGACATCATTCAAATTTATAGCATTTGCATATAGTAGAATTGTTGCTAATTTAAACAGTAAAGCTTTAGAAATATGAATTTAATTCCGATTGCGTATAATGTAGATCTATCGGGAATCTGTAAAAAAATGAATAATAATTGAATCAAATTAAAATGTGTCAATGTTATTTTTGATTCTATTAATAAACCAACTGATGATCTAAGAGAGTTAATTAGGCCAATGATTTAATATGAATTTATCTACTGTAGCAAGCAGAAACTAAACTCAATAGAGTAGTTTTTATTTAAGTAAGTTCTAATTTTCTTCTGGCTTCGTTTCTAGGCGTAGATTTGTTTCAGATGTCTTTCTATTTGTGACCAATATTGGCAATAAACCAGAAAAAGATACGTCTCTAACTGGGCACCTAATTGATTAAAGTACTTTGAACATTAACAAATTCCACTTAATTTTCTTTTAAAAAATCCTGGAAATTTTTGTGCAAAATAACAATGGACATTTTCAAAGGAAGCTTTGAAATCGGGTGAAATATAAAGATCTAGATTGGGTTAAGTTTTATGTTTTAACGCTATAAACGCAATACATACAATTTTATGGATTTTTTCAATTAACTAGGTGTAGGTGCAGAACATACAGAATTATGAATTTATCATATGATAGTAATAATAAGAATAACAATATTAATGAACTTCTGTGCAAGCGTTTGGTGGCTTTATAGATCAAGATATACGCGAAAATACTTCTTTGGACAATATTTTGATGTGCTTTCTATTTGTGAGCGGCATTTTTTTGAAATCGGTTTTTCAGATCACTTGGCTGAGAGTACTGGTATCAAACGTCATTAACACTACAGGAAAGTGATGAAAACAAGAACGGATGACACAACATAGTTTGATATTTCCGTAATATTCAGACAAAATATCGAATATAGCGAGTACAAAGATCGTTCCAATATTGTGGTTCAACAACAACTCGAAAGAAGTGCGAACTTGCTACAGAAAGTTGGCAAAATTATACGCAAAATGACAAATAAAATACATTTTAAAAGACTGAAAAAACTGTGAATCAAAAATAATAATAACTGTAAAAATTACAATTTTTACTTAAAGTCCATTCGGAGTATTTTCAAAAATAGTTTATGATTCTTGGAGTATGGGATAAATCAATTAACCAAAGCCAAATTACTCGTTTAATGAACAGCCAATTAAAACGTTCTCCAAAAAAGCTTGGTAAAAATCAGTGATAAAAATTTCAGCCCAAACGTTTACCGAAAATATATTTTTATATATTTTAATATTTAAAATACTCTTTGGTATTTTAATATAGCAGTATTAAGACATGAAACTGTTGCTATTTCATCGAGTTGAAGATGGGAGTTTCTAAGTTGCCAGACATACAATTAATTTTACATGTAGAAAAAATGTCTTAATGGAAGCCGATGTAAGTTTTATTAATGTTTTAACACAAGTCACATATAATATATCTCCTTGTACAGATCTTTTTTCCCTTATCTCTTTCGAACAACTCCAACGTTCTAATATATTTTTGTACGCTGTATATGGATGTTCTATTGAAATGGGTTTTAAAATATCCAAATTGAAACTCAGTTGAGTTTGATTAGTGAGGTATAATTAAGAAATAACTATATATTTATGGTTTAGGTAGCATTATATCCGTTGTTATCAGTCAGAGCCTCAGTCGCCAAAAAAAGAAACAAAATTTTTTTATTGACCGTAAACAAAGATAACAAAACTACAGGCTCGTTATCGTTACAGAAGCAAGTCAAATTAAGCAGTATCGTTTTAAATTTGCATGACCAATATTCTACGCAAATACTTAAACGACTATCCAATGGGTCATGTTTTAAATTAAAAATGATTGTTGTCTTTTTCCTTAATATTCCATAGTATAAATATAAATATTTACCAATTACGTGCTATCGACTCAGATGTATTAGCGGGCTGGTATTCTAGGTGCTTATGATTTAATACCTCTTGTCTGTATGTTAATAAAAGAACTGTAACTTTAAATAAAATCCCCATGGTTAACCTATAAATATTTCACTTTTCCTCAACTACCCAAATGTTATCTCTTGAATCTGACTTGGAACACTGGTTTCTTAGATGTTGAACTAAACTAGTATGAGCTGCACAATTTGTAATGTAAATTGTCAAGACTTTTGAAAGCTTCTATGATGAGAAATTTATTAAAATAACCGTCGGGTTGAAGCTTTAAATCTAAACCTTTGAAAAAGAAGCTCTATTCTAGGCGGTTACTCATCTTGTTTTTCTATTGACGAAGACGTTTCGCTAATTATTTCATGCACACTGCCCAGAATTAATATTCCGATGTGCTTAGATGTGAATACAGTCTACCTGTGTACTCGCTAAAACCTTTCTCTCACCGCCCAGGTAGCATATAGCACCTATGCATTGCGGTCATTTGCTTCCTGTTGTCTTCCTGTATGTTCTACTCTTTCATTGCCCCTATATGAACACATTTCAGAAGCATTCTGACGAAGATGCGCAAAGGACTTCTTCCCTTCGAAGCAGTCTTCGTTTTTGTGTTACAAATTCATTGAAGTAGCAGCACATTATATTTTTTCGGGTTTTTAGGTCGTAAAATAGAATTTCTTCCTGACGTGTGGTCTTCCACTTGCATCATCGGAGGGATGATAGTGAGTCTGCTTAAGAGCTTACACCGCTACCCCAAAATCACAAATACTGACTACTCTCATGATGCAATTTATACTATCAAAATCGTTCTACTTAAAACTGAAATTATTTCTGCTTCTATTTTAAAAGCGTTACTTGAATCACTCATATTTCGCAGAAAGCAACCACGATACACGTAATGCAAGGCGCGAATTTTATTTTAGGAACTTGATAAGAATATATATATATATATATTGATAAGAATATATTAGAAGTCCAATCAAATCAAGAACGAAATCTCAATTTTAGTTCGTTTATGTTCAAGCAAGCTGTTGATCCTGTTTATCATTTATACTGTAAATATTCCAAAATTAAAATCAAATCCTGGGTTCTTCAGTCATTTATTGTTCATTTATCAATTTAAAAAAACGTTTCGGTGTTTTCCACCATCATCAG
>NW_026018715.1:2362517-2412053 GCF_020466585.1 Dendroctonus ponderosae
TGCAAAATGGACAAAATTAATACTCCAAATACATGCCAAGGCGTAAAGTAGCAACAACGCTACACATGTAAGTAAAAATAATTGAATATTTGAACAAATAATTCTAGTCTCTTCCCAGAATTGATTGTCCTAGCTGATCACCTGTTAAGACCAATTAATCTCAGAATATTTTAAAGTGTTGCAATTGTAATGTATTTTAGTGTGTGATATAACAAGCTATTGACAAACTGTTATTGTTTTTTAGATTAATGAGAACATTTAAAATTTTTTTTTTTTTTTTTTACTACCTGTTATTTTAGTAAAACTGATGATGGTGGAAAACACCGAAACGTTTTTTTAAATTGATAAATGAACAATAAATGACTGAAGAACCCAGGATTTGATTTTAATTTTGGAATTGAAACACAGTCAGGAAAGTACGTATACTGTAAATATTATTTATATTTATACTGAATCAAATGAGACAATTTATTTGTGCGGTGTTTTAATTTATACATGTGTATAGTGGGTAATTTATAAATTGGCCTTATTAGTTAGTTAGTGCAAATATAATTACCACTGAAATGTACGAAAACTAAAGTAGATACTAGATATTGTTGGGAACCCGAACGGTTTAGTTCGACAACACGTTTATTTTATTTTGTTTAAAATTAAACACTTAATACATTGTTATTAATTTATTAAAATCACTTATTATCTATTAAATAATACGAGTGGAGGAAGAGACTGTTATGTAGTTTAGGACTTAGAAGATTTCTTGATAAAGAACACGATCGCGATGTTTGTAGTGTCTGATCATAGTTGAAGACAACTATAGATAGCCCACTCACTTGCACAAAATGATAACAAGGTTTTTTACTGACACTGTGGCCATCTATTAGCTGCTGCCAACTCTCTAACGTCAACTCTCTAATGTTCTGTGGTCATTGCTGGGTTTGCGTCCTTACTACTGTGCATTCCAGGATTTGATATTGTCGGCGAGCCAGTACTACAATTGAGATTAAAACATACTACATACATTCAGTTCGCTATATTTGTAATATATCAAATTGAACATAAACATACTCCTAATCAGGGCCGCGCCAAGCCGGTCTGGCGTCGTCGTGCGAGTTTGGACAGAGTTTAGGTACTATGTTCTATATTTTTTCTAAATTTTATGACAAAAAGCCAATTAAATAAAAACTATATATTTATTACATGGTTAGTAAAAATTAAACTTAGAATTCGTGGTTAATAGCCATAGGCATGTTAAACTTTTTGTTTGCAAAATTTTACTAACAACATTAACTCAATTTAATATGTTGTACCACTGTACTAACATGCAAATAAACTGAAATTTTTTTATCTTTCTTACTAAAGATGGAGCCAGATGTTTCGCAGAATTGTAAAAATTATTTCCAGATAATATTTCGTAGAGAGTAGCATATATTTCTCCCAATTGAAACCTTAGAGGACTAATTGCATCAATTCGGCTAGACCATCTAGTCTCTGTTAAGGGTTTTAGTGTTCAAAATAAATAACATTTTTCTCGGCAGAATATAATAACCACTCTCGTGGAACTTTTTCATTATTTGGTAAAATTCGTGTAAAATAAAAATCGGGAAACTTTTGCCCCGTTTTGTCCTTTGGACCATGATGATCCCTGTTTTGGTAATATGCAGAATCTTTTACAACAAATTCTTTAACTTGGGATGGAGATAATGGACCAGGCCATAATTCCGGATTCTTAGAATTGGGTTTTCTATTTCACTATTTCTGGTACCCTATCTGAATTAATCTCTTCTCCAGAGGCACTTTTCTTTATGCTGCTCGGTTGCACCGCATTCCGTCTGACCATCTTCCGCTTGCTTATTGCAGTATGAAGGTAACGAAATAAAATCTGGATCGACTTGATGACCTACGCTTTCATCTACTCTCATTGCAGTTGACGGACCACTACGATTATCCTCAGTACTGCCTGGAAGATTTGTAGGAGCTACAGCGGGTTTCTCAAAAAATTGGGTAATTAAATTAAAAAATGAAGTTAAAATTAAAAATCATTTATTTATTAGACCGACATAGATTTCTAATAGAAATAATGATAATTTTCTACTTATGTCACGATTACGGTGGAGTATTTTCACTTCTCTTACCTTGTAAATAACCCTTTTCCTAGCACTTCTTTTAGTGTGTTTGCCGCGGAAAATCGATTTTATATCATTTTTTGCTCATTTAAAGTCGACCAATTTCGAGGCCATTTAATCCATTTAATCAACTTTTTGTTCGATTTTGGTAGTTTAATTTCTATAACTAATAATTTTAGGTTAGTTTGGCCTAGAATTTTCTTTTCTTTTCAGTAAAATAATATAATTTTCCAAAACTGTGCTATTATTACAGTGCCCAAGCTAGAAAGGTAATTTTCCCATGTGGCCATAAGAAAGTGGGAACCCAAACTAACCCAGAATGACTAGTTACACAGATATGAAACTTCCAAAAATACGAAATCGAACAAGAAGTGGATTAAATGGCTTAAATGGCCCCAAAATAGGTAAACTCTACGTGAGTGAAAATTGATAGAACAACGATTTTCCGCAGCAAACACCACTGAGAAAAAATGTTAGTAAAAGGATTATCTACAAGGTAAGCAAAGTGAAGATACTCCGCCGTAATAGTGACAGAACTAGCAAATGACGCAATAATAAGTATCTGCACCATCTAGATTATTTTAATGTGTGTAAAATATTTAAACAAAATTCTAATCAGGTATTATTTTTCATCGAATTTTGGAACTAAACGCTAAATATAGAACAAGTTACTTTTTCCGCGAGGAGCCGGATAATTGAGCGATCGATCGAAGAACGTGAGGAAATCGAACTAGCAGAAAGCAGTCGATTCAGTGGGCGTACGGCTTTCAACAATATTGTTTCGCCGGGATGAATGTGGGCTTTGAAGAACCACATGTCGTACGAGGAGTTCTGAAAACATTTTTAAATGATAATACCGCCGAGGCGCCTTTTGACTTTTGGCGCCGTCGTGCAGTGTATTTCGGCGCAGCCACAGGTGCTTGAATAAATATATTAATAAAAACTCTATAAACATTTACACATTTTTATTGGAGTAAATCAATAGGCGAAACGCCAATTACTATTATATTGTGAAAAGTGTTTGCTATAGAAACCAGCAACATTTGTTCAAGAAGCAAAATCATGTTATGAATCAAAAATTCAGAAATTAAACTAATACCTAATTCAAAGTAACAAAACAAATTCATTAATTTAGTACAATTACTAATGCAGATACATATTTAGGTATGTGTATGGATAACATAATTATATATAGGTTTCTTAGCTGTTGGCGATGTACCAAATTCTTTACGCCCTAATACAAAATTTTGTTGCGAGCCGACAACTGCTTCTGCTGTGTAACTTCTACTGCTTCCAAATTAAGTCTCCTTACCCCTAAAAAGAAAAAAATATGTTACTACATTGAAGAATTATATATTATTAGTAGGATAATATGTACTTACTCGAAACTGTGTGGCCCTTGCAGAATTTGTACTGAATTTGTAGCAATCAAAATGTAAATAATTCTAGTAAATATATGTATACATCATTACTATTACATATAATAATATGTAAATAATGCGAAAGCTTACCGATTAGAACAAATATCAACGCACTGATAGGCACACACCAAGGTCTAAAACTCATGTTTTAATAAATTATTGGTCGCAGAAAGCAAACAACTTGTGCAAGAAACAAAGCCTTTTCCTGATACCGACGCCTCGCAAAAAATGCAAATCAGCATTTTTGAAATCAGCAGCCATTTATGAGTAAGTTGCCTTGTAAGCAGCGGATAGGTGGCGCTGACGACAATCAAAATCTTGGTTTGACCTTGACTATTTGAGTGAGGCCCCCATGTGTCTGATTTGAAACCTTAAGACTGAGTTCAGCAGAGATTTCTTGAGTGCAAAACCTGTTCCGAAATCGAGACGTTTTGATCATTTCCACTATAGAAAAGTACTGAATTCCCAACGTCAGTATGACCCAATCCAGGCCACCGTATTTCTTGCAGAGCGGTGATATCCATATTCTATATTTCAATTTATTTGATCGCTTTTGTTTTTAATTGTTTAATTTCAATTTTTTAATTTATTGGATGGACCTGAGCACGTTCCATGTTCCAATATTCATATGTTCTTTGCGTTATTCTTGTATCCGCTCTGAGCCGAGGCATCTGTTGCTTGTTCAAAACCCATACTTTCACGAGGTTGAGTCGTTAGCCCCACGCTCAACCCTCCTCTTTTCTCAAAACGGGCTTGGGACCGTCTTCGGCAGAGTGTTTGTTTTTAATTAACTATTTATCGATTTTAATTAACTTTATTAAGATGTTTAACTTTAACTTATCCAATATTTTGGCTATAAGAAATTTGGCTTTGCAAAAAGGTAATGTTAACTCGTTATTCTAAATCGCTGTTTGAATGCAATTCAATCACCGATTTTAGTCGAAAATGTATAACTGTTGGTAAACAATTATTTTTTTTTTACATTTACAGACCAACAAATATGTCTCACAGTGTAACAGTTACCCGAACAACAACAACAACCACAACCTCTGCCATTATTATAAACACTGGATATTTGAAAACATGGCCAGGACTTCTAAAATTTGCTGAATTGGTGAGTTTTCCAGAATAGTTCAATTTGTCCAATTTAGTACTAAAATGAATATAAATAGAGTTGCCTATAATTAACGCAGGCAGAGGTCTCTGGCAAACGTTGCAAATTTATATTTTAATTAAAAAATGGTAAAAGATCGGACACTTACATTTATTTTACCATAAATACGATATTTGTGGTATTCCCAACAGCGTCACTAATATTGATAAATTATTTTACCCCGACAAAGAGGGTACACATTGTTGGCTTCTTCGTCTTTACGCTTTTTTATATTTGATCATGTTGAATTTAGTATAAAATTAAACACGTCGGCGGCATTTACGTTAATTTGAAAAATTACTGATTTTAATCATGTTGCTAAAGTTTTCAATAATATTATAGAAACTTGGAAACTTTAGAGTAGTGTTTTACCGCCCTGTATCTGAATTTGCATAACTGTTTGTTGACAATGACATTTTCCATTGTACACATGTAGACAGAGGGTTAAAATTTAGCACTAAATTTGGATTGTTTGAACGTTTGTTATAAAAATACCTACCTGAACTTACCAAAATCAATCATGTGACAAGCTGCATTAAACCATTTTGTTTTTAATTCGAAGCTTTAGCTTCTATCAAGTGTCTCTATTTTGAGGCATTTATATGATAAATTTATTCACAATGAAAAGTTAGTCTTCTAGGATTTTTTCACGGTTAAAATATACAACTGGTAAAAACAGTCTGTGTACATGAAGAACTGAAGAACCTAGAAATAATAATTTGAAATAAGTATATTTTTTTCTGCCTGCCGAGTTTTGAATATTGAATATAAAAATAAACATACAATAACTGAACTGTTTTGAACAAGGTCGTTTTTCCAAAGTAGAATAAGGCAACTTTAATTATTAAATCATTTTACGCATTGAGCCCGATTTGGTCATATTGAACATGTCTACATTTAGCGTCAGAATGCATTGTTGATCTTGACCCAAAATCGCACAAGGAAATCTAGCGACCTCAAATTATCAAGTCCGCGGGTACCATACATTTTAAGTTGTCAGCCGTTTTTTAATGAAAATGTTTCGTATTACAGAGAATTGCTTAAGTTTGGACATGAAGAACTAATTTGAATGTATCCGTAATTGTGAATTAAAATATTTAGAATAAAACATTAAAGTGACTCATTTTTCAGATACTTGGCATTGTCACCGTGGGTTTGGTGGCTTATTACTACCAGAAGTATAACATTACCCAAACACCAGAAACATTCTTTCTGTTGACGGCAGTTACGTTTATGATTGGAACATTCCTGATATTATTAGCCTGTTTGATATCCATATCAACATCATCCATTCTTTCGAAAACCATCTATGTAAGTGATATATATATGCAGTATGTTTAGTAACAGTTTGTCGGTGGTTCGAGCCAGTAGTGACCACAGAATATGCCGAATGCATTATTTTTATAATATTGTTATTGAGTAGCTCACTGAACAAATGAAACATTTTACGTTTGTAACATTTACATAAATTACATGTATCTGCTCAGCATGACAGTAATACGTAGACATTCTATTTTGCTAACATAATTTTCGAAAGGCATGGAATTTGAAAGTTTGAACGCAAAACTCAAAAATAACTTTTTCATGAAAATATCTGAGTGCATCTCAATTGGCTGATTTTTTTTTACTTAGCAAACTGTTCAAGCTAGATTACCGAAACAAAAAGCGACTCCGAAGAAAGCATATTACAAAGTCAATTATTATAACTGTTATTTTAAATATGTGCTGCTATTTAACCATATACCAGAACCAAAAACCCTGAACGAGAATTCTTATTTCCAAATTCAGTTACTTTAAGTTCTCGGCGAATAAGGCTTTACGGATAGTTTGGAAGAAGCCAAAGTCTATCGATGACATCTAAATCGAGAATGGAAGGAGATAAAAGTAAAAGGGTGCAAGAGATACATTTAAAAAACTGGAAAAAATATTGTCTGCTGAAAAATTGAAAATGACTTTTTTGTGGTTTAAGCAACTGTTAAAAAATGTTTTAATAATTCTGATAACCACGAATCAAAAAGTTGTACGCATTTTTTTGTAGAACCGTTTGTGTAAATACTATGTAAATGCAACTGTTGCTTCCAGATAAGATTGACAATATTAATTAATCTAAAATAATATGGATCAAGTAAAAATAAATAAAAAAACTATTTCATTCATCGTGGTCTGAACCCATTCTTCAAAAAAGTGTCCGATATTTTCATGTGCATCTTGAACGATTTCGGTAGATTTCGTTTTTGTTGTGAATTGTTTTCATCCTTTTGTACTCGTTATGAATTGCTGGAACGTTAGATAAAAGTTGGGTCACATTTTCTTCGTTTGCAGAAAATCTTTAAGATATTTTCATGAAGCACTTTACTTAAATCAGATCCTGCTTTACTTTTCAAGAGTAGAGAATTTCACAAATTTAGTAAAATAAAATTAATGTCTTCTCATGGATTTTAAGACATTTTATGAGTTTTCATAACGCAACCTAAAAACTCCAGGCTTCCAAAATCAATTGCCATCAAATTAAAATCCAGAAGTCGATTAAAATTGTTATGAGAATGATCTGATTCCGATATGTATGATTTTCATGCTTGAACACTATACTGAAAAGATTTTTAAAGAAAAAATCTTTGCTATATTTCTATTTTTATGTTGGCAGCCATCGAACTGTTGAGCTACTAGCTCAACCGTTTGTAGATCCTTAAAAAGCTTTGAAGAAAGGATTCAATTAACCATTTTAATTTTGGTGTTATACATTCATGTGAAGTAGATATTCGGAATGGAATAATTTCATTCTAGAGAAAGGTTATTTTTTAATTTATCTTAGTTTGGTTCGCTATAAAAAGAAATCAAATACACTAGAATCTTTTTATATTCAAGGCAATTTGCAGATTTTGTTTCACGGTTTGGTCGCTCAGTGATTCATGGCCTTAGGTTATCGAAAAATTAAACTAAAATGGAAATCTACCAATTTTGTTCGATTTTTTTGGAATATCACCCTCACTTCTAACCCCTTCTATTATCATTGGATACCTGTATACACCTTCTTAATTTTGACGACACAATTCGTCGATTAATGTAAGATATTCGATGAAAAATGTATCAAATTTATGTAACTATTTATGCACCGAAAATTAAGCTTTTACTATGACAAAAATTTCTAAAATTGGTTAACTGTAGAATTCGTGAATGCTAGTGCCGCTCCACCAACATAATTTGCAATAAGTATTTGCGTTTCGTTGTTATTTTCCTCAATTTAAACTCATAGTTCCTAAGTTTTGCCCCATGTTATTCATGTACTTGTGTTCCAAACACAAATTGACTTGATATACTTGTAATTAATTTGAGTTGTTGTAAAATAATTTCCAATATAAAACACAATTTAATCATTTCAGGAACTTGTCTACCATGGGTTTGCTTTTCTTCTACTTCTGGCAGCCAGCTTAACGTTCATCATCGAAGTAAACCACAAGAAGCGATCCTACTCTTATGACTACGAACCTTATTTTGCGGCTGCTGTAAGTTTTCAGTTGATACCTGCTGCATAAGCAAAATCAAATCATATAAAACATGAAGCCAAACTTTAACAGATATTACAATGAAAAGTGTAAGAAAAAGTCAATGTAAAACTAATTCACTTTTGGGAAACAGGGCCGAAAAATTGCCGATGCTCTGTAGAATGATATTGATGCCTTTCTGCATATTTTAAAGTAACCGTTTGTATCTTGATAATCATTCAGTAATAGGAAAACATTAGTAAATTTACAATAGACTGCACAGGTTTTAAAAGGGCAAAACATATAATTTGTTTGTTTGTTTTAGCAAGTTTTTTTCGATTGTTCTAGCAAGTTAGGGATCAAAACGTTACGGACCGTTATTGTAGAATTATTACGCGATTCTAACAGCAATTAATATAATATAAAAATATAAGAAAAATACGTTATTTACGGTATCCATTACTTTCGGGCCGCTGTAGATGAATATCGCAATCGATTCTCAAAATGATAAAAAAAAACGGTTACCGGAAATTAAGAAACTAAAGATCTGCTTAGGAAGAATCTGCGATGGTCTGTTTGCAAATTTTATAAATCGACCAAAACTATGAAATAAAACTGAATACTTGCATAGGTTTTGGTTTCAGATATGATCCGATTGTAGAGGTAATTGTTGAAATTGAATAGTTACTGATCATTTCACTAATTTTTGTACCGATTAGTTAATTATTTGACTGCTTAACTGAATGAACTATTGGCAAATGGAAAAATGATATATTATAAAGTAGAAGAAATACTCTTTGTTTGAGATTAATTAAATAATGTTTGCGCCTTTACTTAGAAAACCTTTTTTAAAGTTATACCATAACAGGTAGATAGTTTGAATTTAACAACTTTTACATGGTTGAAGTTACTATTGGCATGGTCCGTCATGTTTAGAAATTTAATCAAAGAAGTGGTCTATTTAATAAATCTTTTAAAAAAGATAAAAAATATTTACCTGATTTGAATATAATATTTTCAAGTTGGCAAACTATACAATTTTTAGTTTCACCACAGATACATTAGTTCCAGAGGAGCCCTTACCGGTGAACTGTTGAATTATAGACTTTTCTAGGTCAAAATCCAAGTTTTTCTGGTGGTTCCTTGTACAATAAATATTGAAAATATTACATGCAACAATATAATAAAAATAGATCAACCAGTTATTTGAAATTAGTTCTTACTATTAAATTCTTATAGATTAGCGATTTTTCATACCAGCTTTCTGAAAGCTGGTGCCCCATCCTCCGTCATTTCAATATGGGAATGAATGTGACTTACTTGCACTACTTCAGGTAACCCTTTGAACAAGCGTCACAATGACATCCAGTCTCACTTTTCACAGTGAGAGTGGATTACCAGAACACGACTGATATGGTGCAAAGGAGCGGCAAACGCTTTCGTTCGTTTGCTGTACTAAACTGAATATTTAGTCATCTTTTCGACAAAAGACCATACCATATTGAGGTATTTGCCCCATTTCGAAGGCATCGGGTAACAGAACTAAGATGATATAACTGTTTACTTGATCGTCCCTGGAAAATAACATCGTTTAACTTTGTTGTCCGATTTCAACCTTTTACGTTGACAATTCAATTAATATTTTTAAAGCGGTTTCACGTTCTACCTCGTTTGGAAGATGTGAAAAAATAACATCTCTCTCAGCTCGAGATAAACCACCGCCAGAGTGTGCTAGGACTTTTGAGTTCGCGGATAAGCTGCGGTTTTCGAATAAACTTTTCATTCAAAATGTCTAAACAATAAATATTTTTGTTAATTTTCAGATTTTTGTAGGTGATTTTATACCATTATTCAAAATATCGCGCTTCAGATCATTTCAAAATGCCTACCTAGAAATTAATCTCAAACAAAGTGTTAAATGTCTTCTAGCTGTTTTATAAGGTTTTAGGCCGCAAGGAAATCCCATCCGCGATAACTTTTTAAGTTCGATTTGAATCTTTATTGATTTCGTGTTCATCAAAACCAGTGCACCGTTTGACTAAATGTTATTCAATTTTCCAGATTATAGGTTTAATCAATTCCGGACTGTATCTTCTAAGCACAATTTTTGCCCAAAGAAGTTACAGAGGATTGTAAGCTGTGTCAATGGCCAGCTCACTCACTTCTCGATTCGTATTATACCAAGGAAGACGCTTAGAACATTTAGATACATAAGCTCTTGCAGTTGTTGAGTTATTTTTAAGTACATACTTTCTTAAACTGTATCAGCAATGTTGCAAGTGAAGGTATAAGATCTGCACTGTACATTAGTCGTATTTTAGTTTCAATGCACATTATATGTAACCATTCTTTCATCTATTTTGTTCCAAACTCATAGCTTTTATAAAGAAGTAAACATTTCGCTTATATTTTTCGATATACTTTATTTTTGTACAAGGAACCTGAACATACACCGGTTTGTTTATATATTGAAAAGTTTATTTTTTATGTACTTACAACTTCTTATAAAGTGTTGAATTACGGAATAACACTTTTGAACTGTATCTTTAAGACGTTTTTCATATATATATTTATTACATTATATAAAGATGTTCGAAGCAAGGATAGTTTGGAAAACTAATATTCTTGCAAAATTTTAAGCGCTTTTGATATATTTACCTACTGTATTTATATATGCTAATTTTTACATTTAGAAACTTTTGCTGCCATAACTCAAGCTACATTGTGCCTTCGATGTTAGTCTCGTATAATAACTTTATATTTATATAAATAATAAAAATATTTTGTTAATTTTTATGCTTTAACATGTTTTATTCGAGTCTTAGATAATACAGAGAAGGTGTAATTCCTCATCAAATTTATTGGCCAAATATTAATTCAATTATTGCCACCAAATAACATTTGGCTGAATGTAAAAACAGCTGAAACCAAAAACAAACTCCAAGAGAAAGACAGGAAAATAATATAAAAAAAAACGGTGGTGATATATAAAGAGGTAGAATACAAAGAAACATCCTAAGAACTTGACTGTCATTAACTAAAACCGAAGTAAACCTGCACTATTTTTCGTGCAGAAATTGAGATGTAGAATGGAAGTATTGCAGTAACATTTGGTTCGGATCTGTAAAAAGAGGGATGGCAAGTCAAGCTGATACAGAATTTTAAAATTGTGTTATTTTTCTTCCCTTATCTGTGCCAACCTACATAAGCACATTAATGAAACTTTGTTAACTTTCTTTTATGATGACAAAATACTAATAAATTTAATTTGACTTAACGCACAATACGTGAAATTGTTTCAGAAATGTATCCAATATTCTATCTGAGTACGACAGTCGGTGCCATCTGACGTTACAAAAATCCATGTTTTCCATATTTAAAATGTGCCTTTCTATCTAATTCCGTCTACGACACAGTTCATAAAAGTTACATTTAAAAATCTGCGATCAGTAAATTTCGTTTTTTAAGTTAAACAACTTAAAAAACGTGTGTCATTTTACAATCATGCAGACTTTCTATTGGGTATTAACTACGTAAGACTAGATTAACATAGTCAACGATTAAAAACTGTCCGTAATGATTGCTTAAAATAGTACAAATTTGATATCTTATCTTCACTAGAATTAGATAACAAAAAAGTATATGTATAGCGTTTAAACGTAATTTGCCAATTCGCTGCGAAACCTACACGTATATCAATTATGTCGGAAGCTAAAGATTCTAAAGCTCGTTACCGCAGTTTTCCGAAAGTCGACTTTTCTCGAGCTTCGGAAACAGATCCTGAATTAATATACTACAAGCTGTTCACAAAGCAAAATCCGGATAATTGTATTCCACTAACTCATGAAAATGTAGAGCAACTAGACGTTGATAAAACGGTCAAAACTGTCTGGTTGATTCACGGATGGACTTCAAGTGATACCACCCCATGGTAAGCATATTTCGTCAGGCCTATCATGTTTCGCATCATTTTATTAGTCTTTTACCATTTCATTTTTTATAATTCGCAATTACTAATCAGATCTAAGTGTTTTATATTGATTTAATTTAATTAATTAAATATTAGCTAATTCAGATATAATTTAATTAATTAGAATCCGAATATTGGACATCATTTTCTGTACTGACAAGATTTATAATAGGTGGAATAAGAGGTTTGTGACGGTTTTATTCTTATTTTACAAAAATTGTGGATTTTCAAGTTTATTAAAACAACTTGTCCACAAAGCAACTTCGATCATTTTTTAATTTTAAATATTAAACTTTTCTATAAATTGATATTTTTTGGGAAAGTTAGATTGATTGCAAAATATTTCTGCTCTATCAAATAAACTTTATTCATTGTTTTGCTTTACTATTATCGGGTGATTTTAGCTCAAATTACCCTGGTCTGCCAAAAATTTTTTTTTCTTCATTTTTTTCATGCATAACATCATATTTGTTGATATACACGCGGAATTTAACATGCAAATAAATATAGCACATAGATTTGAAATATAATAAGAACGATTTTATCAAAGTAACACAATTACGAAAGAGTAGAAAAGGCTGCGGTCTAAGTTCTACAGCGAAAATGCTGTTTTTGCAGTCACAAGCGCTAAAAATATCAGTATAATTATGTCAGTATAGTAGTATAATTAAACTTATTTTGCAGTTTTTTCTTTTCATCCTTTCCATCGAAGTTTTTCGGCGACGCGACCAACAAAAATCGGCAAGCATAGCTTGCCTCTAACCATTCTCCATTGTAGCGTCTTTCAAAATACTTAATATTCTTCATGAAACCTTTCACCATGCTCATCTGATACAGCACCGAGGTTTTCCGGAAAGAAATCTAAACGCGAGTCCAAAAAATGAATGTTGAGTGCCATCCTAAAGCTTTATAAGCAGAAAGAAGCTCTCGAATGATTTGTCGGTAGTTGTCGGCTTTTGTATTACCAAGGAAATTATGACACACTTTTACGAAAGCCACCCAAGCGTTTTTTTCAGCTTTGTTCAACTTCGAATTGAAAACTTCAGTCTTCATAAGCTCTCGTATTTGCTGACCTAAAAATATCCCTTCTTTCAGTTTCGCGCCACTGATTCGAGAAAATTTGGTTTAGAGATAGTCCGCACCGTCCTTGCTCATAGCTTTCACAAAGTTTTTGTGTGTGAACAAAGTGGTGGCAGAAAAATGTTGTCACTTGGAACTATAGGTTCTTGAGATACATAGACACAAGTCCAGATGTCAAACGTTTTCTTTGTGGCCAAGTTTTTACTTTGTAATGTTTGTCTCTCGCGCGACTGTTTCACTCACATAAAAAACAGCAAAACTTGGTGTATCCTCCTTGCAATGCAGTAAGTATAGCGACAACTTTTAAGTCAGAACAAATATTCCATAGGAATTCAGAATATTTTAATTTTTGAAGTAATACCTTCAGATTGCTTGTGCTAGATGCACTGGGGGCGGGGTATTTATTTCCGTTGTGAAGTAAAACGGCTTTCAAACTAATCTTCGATGCATTAATAAAAAGTCTCCATTCATCACAATTTTCTGGAAAACTCAGTTCTGCAAGAAGCCCTGTAGTATCATTACAATATGTTAAATCATTTTCTTTGGAAACGTGACTCGTAAAATATTCTTGTTTTGTACGAAAATATAACACTCTTGTACTTTTAATCAACAAATTCCTCTGTTTCAATCTTTTCCGAGTAACTGAGCCCCAGATTTTGATAGCCCGAAGTATCTAACCAGATCATTTAAATCAGGTTGTTTATAGAAAATACGTTCTTTTGATGAGATCCAGATGAAGTGAATGATGTACAGGTAGAATTGAAACTTGATTGAGGTTGTAGTCCAGAAGTATTTTTATTTTCCGTCTTCTGGTTATTTTTTGGAGATACTGGAGGTAAACTACCTTCCCCACGCGAAAGTGGTCTCTTTGCAGATGTGATTTTTGAATATATAATCTTGTTTTTTTTTTCGGCATCCTCGTGTTGATGTCATGCAGAAATAACAGTAATTTTCATGGTTTTGAGGTTCACTCCAAAGCATTGGGATCGTAAATGGCATAGATTTGTGATTTCTTCAAGCCCACCTCTCAACGTTCTGAAACAACTGTTACAGCAAATTTTTTGTAACCAACTTTTAGCACTCTCATCAATATAAAATCCAAAATAAAACTGATAAGCTTCTTTAACAAGATCTGTTACCGAATTTCGCAGTGTTTTTAGAGTAAACTCGATAAATATATCAAAAACGGTCTGTAGAATTCTTACAAGTGCGCGGCATTCTTATTAAAAAAATAGTATATTATATACCTAGGTAGAGAAGTAGGCTATTATATACCGAGAACTTTTATATGCTGCGGCAAATTATATAATGTGCGAGGTTACATTTCAAACGAAAAATAAATATTGAGCTCTTTGTGCAATTTGCGACAAGAAATCTCTCTTGCCTTTTTCTCGTAAGCGGCCTCGTGTTGATGCAAAAACATAAAACATCTTATAATGATCTTCTATTTCATAAACCTCAGCTAGAGCTGAGACAACACTTATGGTACATGAATGATGGTGCACCAGCCCATTTCAGCATTAAGGTACGTAATCACTTTGACAAAGAACATCCAACTCGGTGGAAAGATAGGGGACGTACGGAACATTGGATTGTTCGATCGCGGGGTTTAAATCTCCTACATTTTTGCGTTTGGGGGTTTCTTAAGTCTCTAGTTTATTCCACTACCGTTGAAAATGTCCTCAACATGAGGAATCGAATTATGGCCGGCTATGAGCAATAAGAATTACACCAGGAATATTTGCGTACATACGACAATCAATGAGGCAAATAGTTGAATCCTCTGTCACGCCTGAGGGATTTCTTTTTCGACATTTGTTGTAGCTTTGCGCCTATTAAAAAAATTACCAATCTTGTTTTCTCTTAGTGTTCTGGTTTACTGTTGTATTAGAAAGTTGTTAATAATGCATTAAAGAAGTGCGAGACTTTTCAGACATTCTGCAAACTGACCAACTCAACAGGCACTTTGTGATGTTACATTGCTTTGGATAATCGCAAACTGAACACATAATTAGTGCAATCGTTACAAGCTCTGACGCACTAGTTAATATCTGACTGTGGAAGACTTTTACCCTTCACATTAATTGGACAGTGGTCATAATATTTCATGTGATCAAACTTTGCTGTTTAGTTTCTGTTGATCAGAATCTTTATCGGGAAGACAACATTTCCAAATGTGTATGAGTATTCAGTGTCTTCCCCATTCTTGTTCACATTTATTATTTTTCGTCCTGTCTGTATTTAAGTTACCTTGTCCCAACCCTTATTTAGCATTAATTTTATTGATGATGTCTATAGACTGTTGGTAGAAATTTTTTAAAAGTGATCCAAAATTATCTTTATGTAGAGCGCGGCGGCTCCTGCATGCGATGCCATTTTTTATATTTGCATAAAGGGCAGAAGTTTTCTTCTAGTAAATGGATCTATAAGCCACAGCAGTAATGATAATATTCCCCAAACGTTGATTAAATCTTTCGATACTACCTTGCGATGGGCTCTGGCGCGGATTGCGATGGACTAACTTTATTTTCCTGTGCAAAGTTTCCAAGCTACTTCGGCTGTCGTCTTTAATTTAAAAAAGCGCAACAGATTAAATTTGCGACTTTCGCTACCTTAAGAATTTTTATTTGATTACCCTCGTTTGTCAAAAGATTAAATAATATTCTAGTGTTGTTATTTGCATAATAAGTTTAGTTGTTTCTTGTTGTTTTAATTACGGTGCAGCGAAAATCGGCGTAATCCAGTTATTGCGCTCAGTGTCTAGTCAATTTGAAGAGAAAATATCTTTAGACATTTTGCAAGCTTCCTAAAATATTGTAGTCAATATTCAGAATTTCCAACGTATTTCTGTTATCCATGTATCCAGTTCGTACATCGCGGATAACAAGGATAAATTCCATCTATTAATGTGTTTCCTTATTTTTAATTTTTTATGCGTTTTTGCATTATTTAATATATTTTAGGTATGAACCTTTAAAAGATGCATATTTGGACCTAGGTCATAATGTAATTTATGTCAACTGGACCAAATACGGAAATTTGTCCTATGGAATGTCTTCCGCAAATGTTAAGCCTGTAGGCGAGATCATTTCAATTTTTTTGAGTAAATCTGGAATTCCTGCAGATAAGATCCATCTAGTTGGTAAATCATTTTAAATACACGAGATTATCAAACCATTGACCGATTAGAATTTAATCAAAATATTAATTGTGATTAATTTCCAGGCCACTCACTAGGTTCCCATTTAGCTGCTTTCATAGGCAAATCATATCAAAGTAAGTTTGGAGAAAAAATAGGCCGAATTACTGCCTTGGATCCTGCTGGACCGCTTTGGTCACACAAAGACATGACTAAGCAAGAGAAATTATGCGAATTAGGTTCGTTATGTGGTTTTTATCAATTAAATATTTTGCGTCGCGTTCCAGCTCATTGTTGTTTGACAAGATGATGTTGAATTGATGTTGTTTAACCAATCTTATATTGTTCATTGTTCACAAAGTTCCATTTAAGATTATTATCACGTCAACATAGCATGGATTATTTTACGTAATTCAAATACGACAAAACAGGTCTTGGCACGAATTGAATCGATTTTTTAAGATTTTTAATATCAACCGGACTTTTTTGGTTCAGATTGGCAACTGGAAGTTTTAATGCAGAACTTATAATTTTGTAATAAAAAGTTTTTTCATATTAACATTTATAAATTTTTCAATGTGTTAAGTTTTTATTGTTTAAATTTCAACTTCCTACTTGCTCCAGATGAACAAATATGAGGTAAAAAAAGCTTACAGGATGTGATATCGCCAATTTTTTCATTAGCACCTATGAATTTTGAAAAAAACTGAATATGAGCGTAAATAGTTAGCTTAACGGAAACATAATCATGTATATAAATACTTTTAAATTCCCATTGGTCGCATTTATAATTTATCATGAAAAGCGTAAGATCACATTGAGGAAAGTACGATGGATTACTACTTTCTTTAAGTCAAATTTGCGGAAATTTAAAACGGAAACTTGTGGCTGTTAGAAAACTTTGATTTATATATTCGAAATGGTCACATTAATTACTACTTCTTTTCGATGCGCACTAATATTCGGCAAATTAGTTGTAATTATTCATCCGTTCCATACTCCATGTTATTTGATACCAAAGCCTTATAATCTATGAATTGAAAACTTACCTTGAACGCAACTGTGTGCACTCATGACAATTTTCTAAGTCTTACAAATAACTAAAATTATTTTGCAGATGCACATTTTGTTGATGTAATCCACACTGACATTCAGGTGTATGGATACACTCATCCATGCGGACATATCGATTTCTACCCAAATGGTGGAACGAATCAACCCGGTTGTACGGATCCAAATAATATAGGTATGAGACATGTTTTTAAAGCTAAATTTTTGAAATTTAATTTCTATTGTTTTTCAGAATCCAGCAATCATTATTGCGCGCCTAAGTTCTTTATCGAATCTATATACTCACAAGTACCAGCGACGGAAATCGATTTTCAGGAAGATGCCGGCTACAACATAATTATAACGCACAAAGAGAAACCTGCCCATATTACATTCGGAGAACACGTTGATTCTAAAAGCACAGGAATTTATTACTTTGAAACTCACAGTTCCAGGCCGTTTCTGAAAACAGTTAATTTGAAGATTAATGATGATCAAGACTCGTAGTTTAAAAGATTCATTACATTATTTATTATATTATTTTAAAGAAATTTTTCAGCTTTTCAACAAAAGCACTAAAAGCGTCTGAACTTCTGCTTCTTTTGAGATAGTATTCTTGAAATCCCAGCGCATAAGGGGGCTGATCACCAGTTTCAAGGTAGTACGTTCCTCTGGTACTAAAAAGTTCCAAACAAATAAATTGAATAAAATTCTTGTTGTGTTGAAATTAGTTAAGGTTACTTACAAATAATAGACATTTTCACCCATTATTGCCATATTTTCAAATGTATTACATAGTCCTAAGATGTAATGACCAACATTGTCACATTTTCTTGCTATAAAAGAATGTCCACCAAATACCGTGTTCCTTATCGATTCTGCGAAGTACAAGCCTGCCATGATATGACTGCAAAGTGGCGGATCTGCAAAAATAACAAAATAATTGCGGATTCTGCAGCAGAAAGAAACTGACTACAAAACTACAGCATAGAATAAACATATATATTTATTTAAAAGAACACCACCAGGCTTATTTAAGTGTCGACTTTTTCCAGGCGACTATGACTTTAAAATAACTTATGATACAATTATCACTTAAAATTGAGATTAAATACTTTGCACTGGTTACTAATAATATACTTCTTTTGTTAACAGAGTGTTTGAAAGAGAAAAAGATAATTATGGAGTTAATAACACACATTATAAAAATAATTAAATGAGGCACGTGGGTGCGCAAAGTAATGCTTTCGGGAATTAAGCCGGTAATTCTATTTTTGATTTTTTATTTTTTATTATTTGCATCAACTTAAACGTTCTGTATTGCAAAATATACGTAAATGATTTGACAATTTATCACGTCAAATACCGATTCCGCTTACAATGATTGCTTATCTAAAAGTTACCATTAACTGGCATTAATTTCATTTATGGTTATTCTAATGGAAAACAAAAAAAATCAAATAACACTAAGACGAAACGCAGATGATTATAGACGGACTCTAAGAGATAACCATAAACATCAATCAGAAACGGAAGAGTTAGATATTTATTTATTTACTCGTGTAATCAATCGTGTGAAGTAATAAAATCCCTAACCAAATCCGAGATATATATTAATAAAATTAGTAAAGAACTGAGCGAAAGGCACTCAAGGAGAAGCAAGGGATAAAAAATGTGAAAAGCTAAAGAAAAATAAACTAGACTATGTGATCAGACAACCAGACTGATCAACAATAGGCGAACACTAATAAGCGAAAGTAAAAGAAGCACAGTAGAATACTCAGAACTGAAAAAACTTATTACAAGGAAAATAAGAGACGACCTAATAAAACAATAAAAATTAAATCCAGGAATTAATTGAGAGAAATAGAGGCCTAAAATGCTTGCGACCGAATTTAAGAGAACAACTGTTTTTCAGTAAACGACGAGACAGAATTGAACAAATTAGTCATGAATCTAAACTCGGACACACTACCAAAAATAGAGAATTATGAAATAAGGACTGCTCTGTCCCAATTAAACACACCCAGCCTGAAGCCAACTTAAGACGACTGAAAATGGTGACGCATTTTGCATGTGCGGACCGATTAAAAATGTCGAATATGTAAAGAATCCGTTGGAACAAAAGTCTTGGCTGATTCTTTTTTTAAGTTATTCATAATTTTAAAGAATTGAAAAAATCTGAAATACAGCTGTTTACATATTTAATATCACAAAACCCATTTTTAAAAAGGAACAGAAAGCACTCCCAGAAAACTATCGTGGAATAGCCCTACTTGATAACGCTCTTAAAGCATTCACAACTACTATTCTATGAGAAATCCCCAAAACAATAAGAAGAGAAAAACAACAAGGTTTCTGAAAAAACAGATCCACAATAGATGCAATATTCACAGTCAAGCAAATCAAATCAAATCAAAAAAATCAAAATCAAATCGATATGACTAAAGCTTTTGAGGGAGTGCGTTTAATTGATGGCCTGGAAATAATGAGTACAAACCACAAACTGCTTAATGTAATACACGCGTAAACTCCACTCCAGAACAACAATCAGAGTAGAACACATTGCAACGGTACACGTAAACACAGGAATTTGATAGGGAGAGCCACTCAGACCATTCACATTTAATGTGATAATGAATGAAATAATAGAAAATCTCGCCAGAACGGCTGGATACAAAAAGTGAAGTATTTTCTTTCATGCCGTATGCTACGCTGACGACGCGGACCTTATTGCAGATTCTGAAGACAGCCACCAGAAATTAGTAATTCTTTTAACATCAAAGCAAAAAACTAGAAAGAAGCTGGAAATCGACTCCAAAATAGTCGAACAAGTAAACCACTTCAAATATTTGGGAGCAGATATAACGAGCCTTGAAAACGTATCTTTTTAAGTGAAAGAGCAAGCAATGAAAGCGGCAGGAATTTCTGAAAAGCCAAAACCTAAATACAGAAATGAAAGCAAAGTCAAGATATATAAAACGGCAGTAAGACCGAAGAATAAGATATAGGGGGTGGGGACATCAGGATACAGGACATAGAAAGATGGGTGAGACAGAGAAGAAGATTCTGAAACAAACATGTAGAAAGAATGGAGGACAACAGGCTCGCCAAAACGCAAAAATTAACAATCCAGTAGGAAGGAGACCACAGGGAAAACCACCAAGGCTCTGAGGAGAATGTTGGATCTCATGCTGATGTCATAAAATGATAGCTTTACAGAACGATGTGCTTAATTATTTTTGAAATGCCTTACACTTTCTGTATTGACATGCCGGCTGTAATGATCCCCCATTCACATAAAAATCAACATGGCCAGTTGCTTCGAGTTTTCCAAAAGTTCCTGCACTGGTATGGATAACGTCCACAAAAGCTGCGTCAGTTTTGTCCAGCTTCCAATCGTTATTTAAAGTTGCAAAAAACGGAAGAGCTGGATCTAAACCTAGAACATGGATGCTGCTGAAACATTTTCTAAACATTGTTTGATGGACTTGATCTACCAGTTATTCGATAAAACGAACTTCCCAATACTTTTTGTAAATTGTTTCCTGCTAGTCCTGATACATGCGCGCCTAAGCTGAAGCCCACAACGTGCATTATCTCAGGACTTACACCCAGCGGTAAAAGGCTTACCATTAGAATAGAAATACATTGAGCCACGTACCAAGTATTTAGGTACGCAGTAGTATAACAGGGGATTTCTGCCAAGGGCTTCCAGTCAACTGAAACATATTTATATTATCATTAGGCATATCTGTCAAATGTTTTGTGAACATTTTACCTATGATAACATTGTAACCAACATCTTGGTAAGCTTTACTAACATTTCTGGAGCTGGTGTCAATGTCCAAACCACCATATCCATGAACTACCACTTTTATAGGAATCTTAAATGAGAAATATGTAATGGTGTAAGGACTGGTTAAAAATGCGGCTACTGAAACATCAAGTAGTCTAATCTTGCATCATCTCTGAAGCTGATTGTTTTTTAGGTGGTTGTTAAAAGCGGCAAAAAAGCGAAAACCGCTTGTTTCTCGGAAACAATCGCGTGTAACTATGTAAGTATGCATTAAAAAATGTGTATTTATAAATTTGTTCGTTACGAAATTTTATGTAAGATAGAACGGGTCCGGTGGATATCCGTAGATTTGAAACGTTCGGTTTGAAATGTTCGAAAGTGCAAAAAAGTAGATAAAAATATGGTAAGTTTAAATTATTTAATTAACAATGTCAAAGAGAAATGTTAGAGAAATGTACCTGCAATACCTAACGAGAGACGCAAGGCCGATTAAGATCGGACGGATAGTTTTGACATACGGCAATTGTTAAATAACCTACCTGAAAAAATACTCTTTTCTAAATTTTGCGCCAGGCTCAAATTTATGAATATTCTGTGAACCCTTAAGCTGTCATATACAATTGCCGTTTTAAGCATTTTTTATTTTTAATCACTTTTCGGCTTTCGTAAAATTTGGGCCTTTTATATTTATTTATTTACATATCGGTTTCTACCACACCGATTTTGACGAATTTTGGAGTAGAAAAACAAGAGAATTTCAATTTTTATCGTTAGATTTACAATTAAAAAAAAATAAATAGTCGGTGTCGATTTCCATAATCAAGCACTTTTAAATGTTGCTTAAAATTAGTGTTAATGATAATATCCTTATTGAGCATTGTGTAGTGAGCATAATGTTCATTGTAAATTAGAATTAATACTGTTATAAATTAATTTAATTGTTATTTAATGCATATATTATATTCAATAACAGGAGATATAAGGTATAAATAATCGTTAAATATTGACAATTTAATCAGATTTGCATAATTTACAGGATTTATTTGTAATATAAATTCATTTAAATTAATTTATTTATAATACAAATAACTCTGCCTGTGGAGAGAATGGGTGAGCGGAGTAGATCATTCGAACTACAGCCGGCCCCAAGCCTGGATAAAAGAGGAAGGACCTCAGCTAAGGCTAGCGACCGGCCAGAGGGTAGTACACTGCTCAAATAAACGATAACGTAGCCTCGGACAAAACAGGAAAAAACGATGACCACCAGGAAAGAAAAAGAAAACGGTTCTGGAAACAGAAACAAAAACCAATCAGACTTGGATGCTGGAATGTGAACAACTTTTTCTAGTAACTTTACCGATACCTCTAACGCTTCGCAAATTATAGCTAATTGTCATTATTTGCAAAGTCGTATTAAGCGGGGTTTTTATCTGAAGGTAGAAATTGATACCCTAAACAATTACGCTCATAACATTCTACCTCTGTACCGAAACTGAAAACACTGTGTCTAAAATCAAATAAAATATAGGGGTGTTTCCATCTCAAGTGCGACACACTGTATGATACGGATTGTTTTATCTCTTTTGGTTAATTCTCTTTTATACTATGTATTTCGAACCGGTACATATAAAAATATAAATATCTACAATCTGAATACTTTGAAAGAAAAGTAAATTTTTAAATTGGCATTGACAAGTTCAAAATACACCACCCAATTGAACAACAGCTACAATCAAACTATCTACTACCATACTATACCTACTACTATATGGACAAAGTTACAAAATATTTGTCGAGCATTTATATGTGACAAAAACATAAAAATATAAGGCATATTTAGTTAGAACATTTCGACATTGTGCAAATACAGGGTGATTTAAATTGGCGTCATTCCTCTTGAGGTGTTGTCTGGCGGTGGTTTAGGAGTGCAGATAAAATAGTTGTAGAAATTAATTGATTAATGGCATTTGAGTCAATAAGTTGGTGTCTATGTAATCTCCCTATTATTCTTATCGAACAGGTTCTCGTGTTAGGTAAATTAACTGCTGCTCAACTTGTACCGGTGTTCAGTAATCCATTGGTTTAATGTGTCCCAAAACAAATTGCGTATAAAAGAAAATTCATATAGGATAACTCGAGCTTCATTTTTCTGGAGGCGTTTTCTACAGATATGTAGGGAGTGTAGAAATAACCATAAAAATCATAATTCACACAAAAACTATGGATCTTCCCAATCTCTAGTCCACAGGTTCCCAAACTGTGTTTCGCGAAACACGGGCGTTCTGTGGCACCTGAACTAGTGTTCCGCGAAAACATTTGCTTGCCATTTCATACGCCCTGATGTGAGCCCCATGAAAAATGTAATGATTTTTTTTTTAGTTGTTAAAATAAAGTCAGTGTTCTGTTATAGGAAAATTTGGGAAACCCTACTCTATTCGCTTAACACGAGAGGCCAGACAAGCGAGTTTCCTCTTCGCAACCGTAACCCCACTGGAACATTTCCATTGATAAATATAAACATTTTTTCTTAGCATCGCTTTCAATGCAAAGGGGATATTTTAAATTTTTCATAGTTTGTATTGAATATCCCCATCAATCATCATATGTAATTCAGAGCAGAAAAAGCCTAATATGGGTCAATAACCTCTTTGTATAACAAATATAGATTTTAGATAAATAGAGAAAATTGGGTTATTTATAAATTCGCCGCTTTGATCCGCGGATTGTAATGCAATTATTCACAAATAAGTTTTCTAATTGAATTTCGAAAGCAATGACATAAATATCTGTCTGTTCTGAAAAAGTCCTAAATTTAGCACAAAACCACTCAACTTGACGTACTTTTTACTTTGGAGACAATAATTTATTCCTCGCGTTTCCCAAGTACGAGTGAGTTGCATCTTCAGGTTTTGTGTTTTTCGTTGACTGGTTACATTGATGTAATGCGATTTGTTGGACGTACTAAATATTTAAGTATCAATTGTGATCGCAGTAAATATGATGTGTCATCTGTTGTGTACGTATTTAAAAAGTTATTGATAAATATATCATGTAATGTGATATTCATTGAAATGCATTTTACATCATTAATAAGAAAACTCAATTGATAAGAATCAAATTTTCAAAAATCACATTGTTAACAGCTGAATAGAGTGGCAAGTTTATAGTTCCATCAGAGAAATGACCCACTTTCCTTTATTTGATCTTTAATGTCACCTGCTGATTGTTGTCTGTTCTGTATTGAATCATGTTACACATATACAGGGTGGCTCATTTTAAAAGAACCAGTTAAAAGTTTAGTAAATTATAGCAAGTACAAGAAAGTGTTTTATACAAACGTTGTACCAGGATGTAAACTATTATCTACTGGTTTGGTTTTTAGAGCAGAAAACTTTATGTCTGGCTATTTTCAAAGATTAATTTCAAATTGCTTTGAAAATATAATTAGGCAGTTCATTAAATTAAATATTAAGTTTGCGCAAATATATTTGCTCGTCAAACATATAGCCAACAGGTATGTTATATATTGCTAAAGTTCGAGATATGCTTGCAAATTTACGCCGAGCTTATTTTAGATCCATACATTACAACTTGAAACTTTATGTTAATTTCAACATTACCCAAGTTATTTTTTTAATTATAAGTCATTATATAGTTAATTTACATCTTTAATAAAATTATTTTATGAAAGCCAAAAGCAAGTGGTCACAGCAATTTTTGAATTTTTTCAAACAAAGCCGTAAAGCTTTCTGAATACTTTTCGGTTGGACCACCTTATATACGCGTTCTTAACTATTCCCTCGTAATCACTTGCTTATACATATATTCAATGCCAAGTAGAATGAATTGATTAATTCTATAAATATCATTACACTAAATATATCGAAATAACTCTTTAAAGCAATATGTTATAAATCCATTTCAATTTTGACAATGATTAAATGAGGTAGGTACCAATTTAGAGCTTCTGTTTAAATATCAAGTTATTTTAAAATTACTTAGTATATTCCACTTAATAAGCCACTAGATTAAAGTGCTAAAATATTTATGCTGCCCCAATAATATTCGTGTATTATTTTTTATAATAAATGGATGGTTTCAGAATTATGAATTGTTCAAGTCGGTTATCTTCTCGACTTGTAATAAACGGGAAAAATATGTTTTTAGGAAAACTTACGTTAAGAAAATAGCCTTACTTTTTAGTTTCAAAGTCGTAATCTTTAATTTGCTCATTTCAACAGCTAAAAACTTCATAGAACAATTCCTAAATCAAAATAATTGAAGAAAAATACCTTGGCATAAATCATTAGGATGCAAGTCCCCTATCCATTACTATATTCAAAAGGCGTTCGCAGTATACTTTTTAGTTCCAGAAGATAATTTAAAATTTTTAAATAAACTACGCGTTCACTTTTTCCTACTAACCTTTCAACATAACTTGATAACGAGTTAGTAATGAACAATTCCGTTAAGGTAGTTGGCAACTCCTTGCTCTATTATACTTATTTGACAACACGAGTTATTTGGAAAGATACACATAAACTGTGATCTTATGATTAGAAAACATTCGTTTACCTGCTGCAACCACTTTCTGGCTGTGTTGTTGTGAGAAAGTATACAATATCTGCATGATTTTAAGACTGTTTATAATTCGTCTGTCAGATATGTAAAATTAATCAATGATGCGATAAAAGCTGCAATTAGATTATTATGAAAAACATAAAAAATTAATAGTTTTCATCAATTTTTTTTTGTATGTCAGCAACTGTTGCTTTGTGTTGTGCCCTGTCTGGTTTAACATTTCATCACTTAATGACATAAGTGCATTTCAGCATTAACAACAGCCGTCGTTATGTCATCAAAAAAAAAAAGAGGAAAAAAAACCCACTGCCAGAACAGGCAATACTATTACATTAAATTATTAATAATGTATCCTACAAGTCGTCGGATGAGAATTATGCTGAACTCCCATGTCCATATTTATAGATACTAATTTGAGTTGAAATCACCAATTTGTTTAATACAAACACTAGCCACAATCTAAGTAAGTTACATTTTTCGCATAAGAAATCAAACGCGCAGTTCTGTTACGTCTGTCTAACCGGCATATTATTATTCGTCAAATAATATTCTTAAATTAGTTGGTGAAACGAAACCTCAACTGTTACTAAATGCCTCTTTATAAAATGTTAAGCGAAACTTTAACACCCCCAAATATTATACGAAAAGAAAGGCACTACAAACTACTTAAGGTAAGAAGGTATCAAGTTCCAATTTTTTGATCCATACGAAGGGGTCATTAAATTTGATAAACATTTTGAGATCCTGGACTGCTGTCAACATTTTAATCGTTGTCAGCACTGGTATATTCAAACATATAACAAAATTGTCTTCTAGTTTTAGAAAGTTAATGCGGCTCCATACTCAAGGAAATACGCAACTTTTTCATTCGTACGTTGAGAGATCCTTGCCACATTTAATATGTTATATACTATTATATGTATATAACTTTTTGAAAAATCAGTCGAAAAAGATGCTACTATCTTTATTCACTAAAAAAGAGAGCTCTGGATTCCCACAAACTGCAAAAGCAAAGGTGAGGTGAATGCGCCCAGTACTTAAAGGCTCGCAACTTAACCTTTCTATTTTTTCATTTCACCCCGAAAATGTCCTATGGAAACCGAGAAGAGCAGTCGAAAATATTGCATATCGAAGGGAAATAACTTTATCACATTCTCCATAAATAATAAATAAGTTTAAATAATAATATATTTTCGTTTATATAATTTAAGCGTACGGGCATGATTATTAATTATTTTTAAAAGGTAACTGACTATAAGCTATAAGCATTTTTTGGGCATTTCATTGTACTAAATCTGGCCACTTTTGTGATGGCAACTAAGAGTGACAGGATTTAAAATAAGATGTGGCCAATAGTCATATGGCCATATGAAAACATTCAATATTGACACTATTTCGAAAACTAACCAGTTTTGGAATAGACAACCTTACAGAAAGATACAATTATTTTTAATATTGAATAAAACAAAATTATCAAAAATGGAGGTTTTAATTTGAAAGAAATATTTTGTGCGGTTTTCTCAACTGTATTTTGAAACTTATTTTTTAACACTTTGTATTCAAAGTTTTCAAAATGTTCCCGAAATTCAAATAAAGTAAGTCCTTTTTAACAATAAAAGTGACTCAAATTAAGTAGCACATATTCCTTAAAGCAAAAATTAATAATTAAGCGAGTGGCTGCAACTGCAATTTTTTACATAAAATTTCAAATATATCAAAATACACTTAGGTATAGGATGTCATAAATGAAATACTGTGAGAATTCAAAGTAGAATTGCAAAATGTAATAATGGGGCCCATATGGGGCTCCCATTTGGGCCCCATTTACTATCAACTATCAGGGATACCTGGAGAAAACTATATAAGCGACGACGAGAACCATGGGGAGTCAGTAAAGTGACAGGAGCGACCGGGTGCAGAAGAGGTTAAGCCCCGCGAGTCTGAAGAGCGAGTTTTCCATGTGTTTTTGTTATTGTTTGTAAAGTTGACGGTAATTTTGAAGTTAGTTTGTTCCTGTTCCGCATTTAAAGTTATACAAAGGTGAATAAAAGTTGGAAGGTGAAGAAAGAGTTAGATACTCGGCCATCCACGGTACAATACGTATATAGGGTGTTCCATTTAAAATAAGCTAATAAGTTGATATCTACTTCCGGTATAATCGGACTTGTGCCCATTTTGAAAATATTTTAGACCGCTTGCCCCCAATGACTTCGCCGCACTGTTCAATTTTCAAATTTCTCCTAATTATACTTTGCCAGGTCCAACATATCAGAACAGTAGCAATAAAGCGAGCTAAAGTTTTTCGGTCACTAACATACAAAAACCAAGGTATAAGTACGAGGACAGCAACCCAAATTTACTACTATTAGCAAATGCAAGCAATGCAACAGAACAAGACTACATCTTGCACTGCATAACCCATCAACGCAACTGTTGTACGACCTGACACGGCTACCAAAAATAATGGACATAGATATAGTACTTCAAGAAAAATGGAATTACAGAGGAAACACCTGAACAGTACTGAAGCAACTGTGCTTATCAAGGCCCACACGCGCAATAATGGACAGACCACGACATGACCAAATACTTAGTTTTTACTTCGACTGTTAAATTATTGTATAGTGATAATTTTTATTGATTTTTTTGCTAATCATTAATTTTTTTTTGTTCATCATCATTTACTACCATTGGGCGGAAAGACTGCAATGGTCGATAGCCTTTCAATGAATAAAGATGTTGTTGTTGTTTGTTGTTGTTACTTTGCCAGATCGCGGCGGTTCCCGGTGGGACACCCTGTATTAGTAGCCCCGAAGGCAATATAAAGTAAGTTAAGTTTGTTTAATTTTATTCAGAGGTAGCACATGTACTGGGAATCAGAATCCTGATTCTAACACAATTATTACATAATATAAGATCCAATAAAATTAGTTTTTTTTCCTATTTTAGTGCTGTACCTACAGCCAGCACGGATAAACAATGTTCTCAACGTCAAAGGGATATTAATTAATGAACGGATACAAAATATTGGAAAAAGGCGCACAAAATGGGCTGGAATGTATCTATTGATAGTAAAGGAAAACTTGTGGAAATGAAGGCCGTGAAGGGACAATGTAAATGTCGTTTAAAATGTCAACTCAAAATAAACATAAACAAACAAGACCGAAAATCCAAGTTTGTTGAAAGAAGCGATAAAAAATAAGTAGATCGAGAGTTTCAAAACCGAAAGACAGGTATGAACAGCACACGTAAAAATATTATTTTGAATTGAACGGGACCGAGTACTGATTTGCAGGAAATCAAATTTGCAAGAATTTTCTGAAAATTTTGGATCGAATTCTTACAGATTTCCCTGAAATAACAAATTTTTAGTTTGATCGGATTCCTGAATTCACCAAAATAAAAACTTGTCATGTGGATTACAGCATTTCTTTAAAAATCATCCCCGAATAGAAACCAGACAACGAAAATTTACAGAACCCTCAGACATACTAATGTACAGGAAGAGGATTCAGTGCATAGTTTTCTCGAGAGAAAATTGCGACATTTAGTACACCGCCCAGTGTCGTTAATCAGAAACCTAGTGCACATTGCCTATTTAAAAAAATATGTTATAATACAAATGAAGTCCACTGATTTTTTAAATTTCCAAAAAACAATTTCCAAGAATTCCGAATACAATAAAATTCCTTACACAAAAGTTAAATGCGTTCACTATTTACTAACTACTACGCACGTTAGCGATAAAACGCCTTTTAACTACTGTACTTTGGGTACTTTGTCCACTGTGAGACTAGATGGTACAACACGTAATCAGCGTACCAAACATTGTAATAATAATATACTCGATAACTTTAATAATGTCAAACAAATCACAGAAAAACCATAGTTGAAAGCAAAGAAGAAAGCTGATATTAAATTAGTGTTAAAATACATGCCACAGGTGGACAGAGATCTATGAAAATTTTATTTTGTAAATCCGAGTTATATAATGTTCTAATAATTTAATAAATATTAGGTTGCAATAAATTTGTATTATTTTTGTATTAAACGTATTATTCAGATGGACATGGTTCAATATTTATTAACTACGACTAAATTTTGAAATAGATTAAAAGTTCGTTGTGAACCAAGTCAAATGTCATTTAATTCCGGTAGAAGCAAGTACAGTTTTATTAATCCCGGAATAACATTTTTATTTAAATTGCAAATAAAACCGTAGTTTGTGTGTTTTATATGCTACATTAGACTATTACTTACTAAAGAATTAAATCCCCTCGGTAAGACAGGGTTGAAAGGATCCAATTCATATAATGAGCTTCCATTTCCCGAAGGAATTGATAATATAAACTTCACAACTTCCGAATGTATACATCTTTCAAAGAAGTAAATTGGACAATCTCCAATAATAAGTTGCAACGACGCAGATCTGTCCAACGTACCTATAAGAAGTCATTGCGTGTTTTGAATATTTTCCCAAATTTTTCACTTACCAAAAAGAACTACTATAAAAAATAAACGTGAAGAAAAATCACCCATTTTTTTCATGTTTAGAGTTACAAGTCGTCATATTTGCCGGTATCTGAACACATTGACACACATTGTAACGTCTACTGAAGATGATAAAAGCGAGACAACTGTTTATGTATAGTGCCTTAAAAGCAGCAGTAAGTAGCACGAGATCGCTTTTTTCAAAACCAAGTGTTCTCGAAATTCACTGGTAATTAGAGAGCACTAACGGTATAAGCAAAACGAAAAAACTATAAAAAATCCCGTTTTAAGTATTATGCCATTTCGAATCAGCTTGATCCATTCCACCCAAGTTCCGAAATCACTTTGCTCAATTTGGGAAGGTGAAAAAGAAAGCTCAATGCTTGATGGTGACAATACCGAACTAACAATAGCTTGGTGATATGTAAAAACGTACGCCTACCGTGTGTGATTCGATGATACGGATCAATTCATATACAAGGTTAATTGAAAATATCTATTATCTTTGATCTAATTATCTCATTTGAGACCATAGGAGTTGTGATTGTATTTGGATATAACTAAAACTTTGTAGAATTGTATTTTACAGCTCAAAATATCAATTCAAATGGCAATTAATAGGCTACTTTTCACGTCAATTTTCTAAAGGTTGAGGAGTTCTGAAACAAGTAAGGCACTCGGTTTTCGAACCCTTCTACGACTTTGCTAAATCTGATAATATTTAATAAGCCCAATCAATTCTTTTAAAACCGAATTTATCTGATTTTATGCCACTAAATCGCGATGACTGATTTTTCTAATATTAATTTTTGCCATAGAAAATAAATGTACACAATCGTCTAATACCTAATACAAAACAAACTATTAAGGAACATCCAATCAAACGAGGTATTTTTTCTTCGAGTTAACGAGGATTTTCTTCAGTGCGTACACATCTGCTTTCTTCCTTTTTAAGGAACAAGTTCAACTCGAAGAACATGATTTTTGATACAAGCTTTTCGATTGCATTGCATGGGAAATGGCCTAATGGAGGGGTGGAATAGCGACACGTAGGTACCGCTTATGCTACAGCTTATTTATAGAGTATTATTACAACGAACTTAATTCAATTTATTTAGCTGGTTATTCTAAGGTTGGCCGAATCAAAAAAATAGCTGTATCGAATTGAAGGGAAATAATACATTATTTGTATTTTAAGGAATATGATCAGATTAGATATATTATATTTTTTAGATTTGCTCTGCAATTTGTCGTAAGTACGAGATCGATGGCTTATTTTAAATTTTCAACAGTAAAATTTTCAATTATATCAACTTTTCACTTCCAAATATTAGAAACACATTTTTTCCAATTTGGTAGGTAAAAAAGTATATTAAATGGTTAACGAAATCAAAGACACTTCCAAAGAACCTCGTATAAACGGTACATTTGATCGACTGACAAAGAAACCTTACTTAGTATTCCTAAGATGCCATTGTTATACATACATCGCCAAAACAAGGAGGTCCAAGTCAATTTGGTAAAGAAATTAGCTATGAAGCAACATTGGTTAAATAATATTCCTATTATGCCATTCGATTTTTTCCATTGTATCTGAGATATGTATAAAGGTAATATAATAACAGTCGCATTTAATGCGATTAATTTTTATGCGAATGTGATTTGCATTTAAACTGTAAGAATTTGTTTCTGAGTGATCGTTAACCAGAGGAACTATTCGTTTATAAACTTGCCTATTAGTTCTATTCAAACCACGCAGAACAACAGCAAAATTATCTTTTTAAAGTAACCTTTATTAACAACTTCAACTTATGTAAAGAGCATATAGGACCTTTAAGATAACCGAGGATGAAATATCATTGATTCACAGTAAAACCGCGTCGGATCCATTTAAAGTCAAATTTCTCAATAAAAATCGATTATAATTTTCATTTTTTATTACAGAATGTTGCTTAATTTTCCACGAACATTGAGAAGTCGATTGGGTTGCACGAATGAGCGCAAAAATATTAATTTAAACATATCATTCTTCGACAATAAACGTATACAATTTTTTATTAAGTATTTAATTTATTATACAGATGACACATACACATTTGATGAAAGGCCATAAGGTGTTGTACATTGATGCGCATATACAGCGTGATTCAAAATTGGCGTCGCCCTTTTAACGCCCTTTTAAGGAGTAATACGGAGTGACTTGGAGAGTACCAGAAAAATACTGAAATTTTTTTTTCTCTAATTTCTAAAATATATTGGCAGTTGAAAATCGAATTTCACCTTTGCTATTAAGCATTATTTTGAAATGGTCGCGTGTTTAAGTGGTAGCATATTGGAATACTTAAGCATAAAAAAAATTTGCTTTTTTCAAATGACTCCATATTTAATAATACAATACATTCGTTTTAAGGGGCAATAAGGGCTCACTTGGAGGATTCGAGAAAAATATTTACATTTTTTTTTCGATAATTTCTAGAAGATATTAACAGTTAAAAATAGACTATAAAGGCTTTCACGGCCGGTTAAATCACATTTAGAAATGTTTTCCGGGCTTTGAAGCCGTGGTCTATGGGAATTTCTTCCTGACGTTTTGTCCACAACTGTGGTGGACATTAAAGGCGATGAGGCAGTGGGCGAAGTAATCTCCCGTGCTTTCCGACTAAGACTGGTTCAACTTGGACGTTATTTATTTCAGACAAATTTTTTACAAATTTCTTATTGCTAACTTTCTACGAGTACTTAATTCTAACATCTATAGAGTGTTTTACACTTTGTGCAAGCTGACATCCCTGACTTAATCTACCTTAACCTAATGTGGGCACATTACCCCTAAGTTTAGACCTAAGTCTAATACAACCTCTCTTGCTACCTAAGCTAACTTACAGCTAGTCCTGGTCCTCTAGGGACTCCATGGGGGATAACTGGGTCAACTGCTGGGTTTCCGTCGTATTTATGCAGCCCAGCCGTGTGTGCTCATGCGTGGAGGATGGGTGGGGCTTGAAATGCTTCGGCGCACACGCTGTTTGGCGCAAAACGCGCTTTCAATCTGGATTGACTGCCGTAATTTCTTCTTTTCTGTTAAAGTTGTTTTGGTGTTTAAATATTTCGATGTCCTCTCTGGTGAGTCTCGGGTAGTATCTTGCAGATTGGTGCAGAATGTCCACTTTGTCGAAGCGTATTTGGTGGCCGTCTAGCAGTGCGTGCTCCGCTACTGCTGATTTTTCTGTTTGTCCCAATCTGCAACTTCGTTTGTGCTCCATTCCAACTCCATGTGTATCCATTCCATACTCCATGTGTATCAATTCCAACCAAAGGCCCTTTCCAGGTGTTTTAATTCTCTCTCCAGCTCGGCTGGTTCGCAGATTCTTCTGGCTCTTCGGTGAGAGTTTTCATGACTCCATTTTTCTGACTGGGATGATGGTTTGAACCACTGTGCAGGTACCGGTCGGTATGTGTCGGTTTTCTGTACACCGTGTGGGCCAGATTTCCGTTGGTTTATCTGGTCACCAAGACATCCAAAAAAGGCAGTCGCCCATCCTTCTCCACTTCCATAGTGAATTGAATTTTAGGGTTTATTGAGTTGAAGTGCCTCAGGAAGTCTTCAAGTTCAGTCAGACCATGGCCCCAAACAACAAAAGTGTCATCAACATAGAGAAACCAACACTTAGGTTTCCTCACGGCTGTGTCCAGAGCGTTCCTCTCAAATTTTTCCATAAAATAGTTGGCTATCACTGGACTAAGAGGGCTGCCCATTGCTACTCCATCCGTCTGCTCAAAGAATTCGCTGTTCCACTGAAAGTAGATTGTGGTTAGACAGTGTTCGAAGAGTTTCGCGATGTCTGGTGGAAATTCTCTGGCAACAAGTTCCATTGCCTCCCTGATTGATACCATTGTGAACAATGAAACCACATCAAAACTCACAAGGATTTCCCCGGGCGACAACGACAGTGAGTGCAACCTCTGAACAAAATGGGATGAGTCCTTTATAGAGCAGTCCGTTTTTCCAATTTTTGGCTGTAATATTTTAGCTAGATATTTTGCAATATTGTAGGTCGGACTTCCAATGGCGCTCGCAATGGGTCTCAGTGGTACATCCGGTTTATGGATCTTAACAAACGGGATCCTTTATCAGCACCAGGAGTCTACAGAGTTCCGTGCAGCTGTGGAAGAGCATACATCGGCACTACAAAACGAAGCATAAACACTAGAATCACAGAGCACAAACAAAGTTGCAGATTGGGACAAACAGAAAAATCAGCAGTAGCGGAGCACGAAGACTGCTAGACGGCCACCAAATACGCTTCGACAAAGTGGACATTCTGCACCAATCTCAAAGATACTACCCGATACTCACCAGGGAGGCCATCGAAATATTTAAACACCAAAACAACCTTAACAGAAAAGAAGAAATTACGGCACTCAATCCAGATTGGAAGCACGTTTTGCGCCAAACAGCGTGTGCGCCGAAGCATTTGAACCCCCACCCATCCCCCACACATGAGAACACACGGCTGGGCTGCATAAATACGACAGGGAATCCAGCAGTCATAGTCGGAAAGCACGGGAGATCACTTCGCCCACTGCCTCATCGCCTTTGATAATGTCCACCGCAGTTGTGGACGAAACGTCAGGAAGAAATTCCCATAGACCACGGCTTCAAAGCCCGGAAAACATTCCTAAATGTGAGTTAAAAATAGAATTTCAACTTTGTTATTAAGCATTATTTTAAAAGTGTTCCATGTTTAATTGGAAGTATAATGGAATACTAAAGCGTTCAAAAAGAAAAATTACGACCTTTGCTTCAAATTACGAAAATTTTTGATCTCCAAAAAGTTCTCTTCTACAATTATTAGATTAGTTCTGGAGAAATGCCACAGTAACATTGCAGAAGCGGTAAGCACTTACGCCAACAAAGGGCTAGAGATACGAGAGATTGGCTCCAGGAAGATAGTGAACGACAATTGATGTTCGTGTTCCAGACACAGAGGAACAAGTATTGGACATCATTGCAGAAGAGCCTTTCAGGGGCACTCAGAGCATTGCATGTAAGAAACGCACGCCACAAGGACACATTAAACCAATGGATTACTGAACACCGTTACAAATTGTGCAGAAGTTAATTAACCGAATTCGAGAAGTTGCTCGATAAGAGTAGATAATACGGAGACTACAAATGCACTAACTTGTTTGTAGGTAAAGACACTAATATATTATATTATGTGTAGTAGTAATTTATTTGCAATTTCCGAAAAAATCCGAATTTCCTTTTACGAATTTGCGGATATACGATTAGTTCTGAGGAAATGCTACAGTAACATTGCAGAAGCTGAAAGAACTCACGCCAACAAAGGGTGAGGAGAGGGGTTCCAGGAAGATAGTGGACGACAATCGATTTTCGGGTTCCAGTCACAGAAGACATTGGACATCATTGCAGAAGAGCCTTTCAGGGGCACTCAGAACTTTGCACACACTATCCCAGGCACCAAATTAATACCGGCTACATTCCTACCACGTATTTACATTGAAATAATTGATTGACATTGAAATAATGGATTACTGAACACCCGTATAAATTGAGCAGAAGTTAACTTTAACCGAATACGAGAAGCTGCTCGAGAAGAGTGCATAATAAAGTGATTACACAGGCACTTGTTTGGAGTTACTCAAATGAATGTTGTTGTAATTTGTAAACAAATTAATAGTTTGAGGTTATGTAATGTTAATTAGCCAGATTACATTAAAAAACATTGTTGTCGTTTTTCTAATATAGGTTTTTGCAAATTTCTCAGTGTTTAATAACAATTAATTTTTTTTACCATTTTTTCTGTGCTCTTAAAACATTGCTAGACAACACCTCCAGAGGAATGACGCCAATTTTCAATCACCCTGTATGTTTCTAATTAATTACACTTGAGACGTATACAATAATGGCAAACTCAAACTAACGACTTTATTCGTTCCAAGATAAAAGTTATTTTGGAAAGAAAAGGCGGGGGCAAAAGCCAATTTGTTATTTTTAGCAATTTTGCCAGATAAAACTTTATCTTAGCTAAGTAACACTTAATTGACAGCCGTGCAAAGCTGTCTGTAGTTAGAGTTAACCTTAATCCAAAGTTATCACTTACTAAGAATAAGTTTTAAGGATGACTGGTGCAAATGGCCGTCAAGCTCGAACGATCAGTCGGAAGCGTGGTTAAAATTAATTCTTAGGTTAGTTTCATTTAGCATAAACAACGCAGCAGTTAAAGAATTATATCCAGTCGCGTTGCTCCGCAAGTTGAAAAAAGGCAGAACAAATCTAACGTATCCTTATTTTATTATTAAGTCCTGCACGTTTCGCACATGCCCCTAAGTTCTCGGTCTAAACAGCGATATTTTAGTGCCGTCAGTCGCAGTTTAGCCAGTTGTAGCGCTACCAGCGCAACGCGTTATCAGGGTCACCCATAAGATTGTCAGCTCTCTTATTTTACTTACTCTATGGTGCAGACAGAAGTAATCATTCCTCCAACTACCCTCGCAGACGATGGAGCAGCATTTACGGTCTGAAAGTGCAAAACAGGGGCAATTTGAACTATGAGACCTCGTGAGACTAGTGGGTGCGTGTGGTGCAAAAAGTGAGGAGTGTAGTGTTTTTGCATCACTAAGCTAGGACAAATAGAAGTGAAGTAATAAACAATTTAAGGTCAGTAGTAAGTACATAATAAAGATTGACGGAACCCAAAAGTGACGAAAACCCGGCACTTCGCTATCCTCTAAGGGGGTCGGGTGTATACCTGGCAAGCCTTTTTTCGATCTCAATCGACCCACCAGGATTTGCGGCATTGGGTACTGTATTCATTCTACAACTAAGTGCTGCATTTTTCTGCTCCACATTTTTGCTTATTTACTCGACTTACTGAGTGACTAAGAATCCGGTATTTTCGTGCGATTATTGTAGGAGAAAATACTGTAAACAGTGTGCAAACCTAACGTCTTCTGAGGCGAAGAAAGAATCCAGGATTCTGAAATTTAGATGTCAAAAATGTGTTAAATTCGACACACACACTTTGCTTATTGAAAAAATTGAAAACAAATAAAACATTATGAAGACTAAAGAAGAAATAATATATCTTCTACGTCACAAAATTGCGGGATTGCAGTCATCCCAATCCGAATGTGCTGAAAGGAGGATACTCTATAGTGAAGCAGCAGGAAAAATAAAAAAGCCATCGGAAATGCTTTACAACTTACCAAGCATAATAATTAAACCAGCAGAAGACTACTAGAACTGAAGCAGATTTTAAGAGAATAATAATTCCAGCAGAATTTAAGTTGAACATAAAGAATGCTCGACTTACCAAAGATGGAAGTTTTCTGATTAAGTGTGCGACCCAAAATGATATAGAGATCCTCAAGAAGGAAGCTAATAATGAACTGAACTGAAAGGGTATGACGTCCAAGTGACTAAGATGAGACGGCCTCGCTTTAGGATTGTTGGCTTTTCGGACGAGCTGGACCAACAAAACATAATACGATCAATTATGAATCAAAATCAAATTTTAGATCATCCATGCAATATAAAAATTACGTTTATACCGATACCCAAAAAAATGGAGGATTGGCGACAATTTATGGTGAGTGCTCGCCATCTATTTTTAGAAGAATGATGTTGATTGAGTTTGCAAAATATATACATAGGCTAGCAGAGATATCTAGTATACGAAGATCTAGGTATCGTTAGGTGCTATAGATGTCAACAGCCTTACCGCAAATGCATGAGTACTGCACAGGTGAACATCAATGATATAAACTTGATTACCACGACCAACATGCGGCGAACGATCCTGAGTGTCCTTCTCATAAATACCTACTGAACATACTGCGTGGAAAGATAGACTATGAAAAAGAAAATTGCTTCTCAACGGCAAGAACTGATGGTTTGGAAGACATGGATTCACTGGAGAATGAAGTCTGTCATCAGTGTGTTGACCGCAATTTTTTAAATGATAGAATTAATTTTGAAAATAAGTTGTTTAATGTTTTGCATTTCAATATTAGAAGTATTAAAAAAATTCAATGAATTGCTGGTATTTTTTTGTGGTTATAATATATGGGATTATTGTGACATTATAGTCTTAAGTGAATCGTTTGATTGTCATGATGATCAATTTGCAATAGAGGGATCCTCAATGTATTTCAATAATGCGTAGTCGTGTAGCGTGTCGTAGTTTTTATAAAGGCCGGCTTAGTGGTTGATATTGGCCATTCCGTGTTGAAAAATTCTAGTGTAACCATAAGTAACATTACTTTACAAAAAAATAATAAAGAAATTAACATTATATATCTGTACAAGCCCCCAAAGACAAGTAAAGCACTATTTCTAGAAGACCTTGAAATTTATTTTCAAAATTGCAATAAAGGGTCACATTTTGTTATAATTTCAGATGAAATAAATAGAAATATAATGGACTAACAAGAAGGTACTGTGAACTTGTATTTGTCTATGATGTACCATTTAGGATTTTTGTTCTGCGTTAACGGCCCAACTCGGGTAACTTCAGAGAGTAGTACATGCCTAGATCATATCTTTATCAAAAATAAAATGAAAACTAATCCAACTAAAATTAATGCTTACACTATTCATTTTGGAGTAACTGATCATTATCCGGTTATGCTGTATATAGAAGTCAGAGTCAGATATACAGTCAGTCATTCATTATTATCAAGCGAAGCTCGGGCTGATCAAGAGGTGGGAGATAGTAGGCGCTATGGCTATTTCATGCCTTATTGATGAGGTTACCCAAGGCGTTCGGGAAAATTCCAGGACATTTGAAGGCAAGAGAGTTGGCGAACTTTACTCCGGGTCTTGACAGTCTTCTCGTGACAGATGCCGTGAGGACTCCGAAGCGGCGGAACCCAGGATAACTGGTAAGTCGTGGTGGCAAGGGCAAGACCCAGTGACGTACAGGTGAGGCGGAGTGCGGTCAGAGCTAGGCCTTTTTTTGTGAGGTGGACCAGTTCCACTTTAAGGTTGCAACTCTCTCTATGATATCAATCGCACCCGTCCTATGCCGCTCACCGCTCCATAGATCTCTGAGCAACTTGCAGCTCGGAAAATGCTCTCTTACGCACACCCAGAGCCGAGCATTTGGCGCTCTAGGCTGTGTGGGACTCCAGCTACGCTGTTTACCCACTAAAACCTTTTCCTCACCGTCGAGGTGGTGTTTGGCCTTGCACCGTGGTCATTTCTGTCCTATTGTGCCCTCGTAATTTTACTCCCTCATTATCCCTGTAAATTTAATAAATTCCAGAAGAATCTTGAAAGGAGTTCGCATGATCTGGTCTGGTGGAATTTCATCCCCTCCCAGGAGTCTTCGTCTACCTATTGCATATGACGTGCAGTGACACATAAGCATGCAGAGTAGTTTAGTTCTCTAATTTTCAACCCCTGTAGGTCGGTCGATCGCTCAGAACTAGGCTTGGGGCGAAGGCGCCTGCTCCAGGCGTGGGAACTCCGGCGGCGATTCGCTGCTACAACTTCCAGCAGTTTGGGGACCAGCTGATCAGGGAATATCTCAAACCCAAGGCCGAACGGTGCTAAAACTGAGAAATCCGTATGCTCCGGCTCAGCAGGTACCCGTCTGTTGGCGCGGATAGAACATTTATGAACGTGTCAGTTCGGCGTACTATCATTATTTTTGTGCTGGTGTTTTTTGGTGTGTAACAATGGAAAAGTGAAGTTGTCAATCTAATAATAATCAATAAATAGAAATTAATAAATCAGTAATCATCCAATCAATCATCTATAAAAAACGAAATAAAAAGGCAAGCAGTAATCCTCAGCGCACTAAAGCACAAAGGTGTGCAAAACACCGTCCATACCGAATTGTATAGCGAGCATGAGGTTGCCCAACTTCATTGTTATTGCTCATTCCAACTTCAAAGCTATTCCAGAGTTAGTTTAAGTTAGCTTTAATCCTTTCGACGAATCATTGCATTATTAATAATTGAGTGTGTTTTCAATCAGTAAAATTTTGTAACCCCAATCAAAATATTTAAATATCTACATTTTACTGCAAATATTTCATTGTTGTTCTACTTTTGTTATAATATGTAAATTACACTATGTGAAAATATATTCGATTTCTGTAGATGAAAATCTTCTGGATCTTAATAGACAATGAAAAAGTACGGGTCAACAATTTTGAATTACAGTATAATTAAACTTATTAAAATAATAAATAGTCTGATATTTTATTGTTTCGTATTGATTATTATTATCTTTTAATTTAGTTATTATTATTGCTATTATTAAATTAGTTCCCTTCAATTTTACGGCTTTAATAAAAGCAAGACCTGCAAGAGTCCATTACGTGAATGTGTAACTGAAAAAGTTGGAAATAACAAAGCAAAATTGAAAATAAAAACCCAAACAAGCGGTTAGATTCAGCTATTGCGCACTACAAAAACATTTCCACGTGGTCCAGAAAACTTGCGATTTCATCGACTTCACCTGTGTGCTTGTGTTCGCGAGTCGCGTAAGGCTCGAGCTGGATTTTCCGAGCGAAGAGCGTCAAATTATTTTCGTTTCGTAAATTCTCGTAAAACTGGACAGTTCCAGCTTACATTGAATAGTTTAGAAACCTAACCGGTTAGTGGAAAATCTTGGGACTTAAGAGTGTTTGCCTGAGTGAAATTGTTAATGTCATATAGAACAAAAGTGAAAGTGAAAAGGGTTCTCAGCTCATTTTTACTTCAAGTTTAAAAAGTTGATACATATTTTGACCTAAATATCAATCTGTTTCGTGTTTCAAAATTTTCTAATTTTGTTGATTTTCTATACATATGTTTTTAAATAACACATATGTTTTTAAATTCATTTGGGGCAACAGTAACCAGCCATTTCCAATGAGTTGGCAATTATTTCATTTAAAAAACTAATTACATACTCGATATTCCATTAAGATTTTTTTCCAACCGAGAATAATCACAAAAAATGAATTATTTATAAATAAATGACATGTGAATAACAAAAATTTTTGAAAAAGCAACTTTGTCTCAAAAACTGAACTTTGAAATAGATTCAGAAAGCTGCTTATTTTTCAGTTTTCTAGCTGATTCTAGTCACAGACAAACGCTAATAAACTTAACATTATCTTGCTAAAAAAAAAATTCCGATTGAAGAAAAACATGTGTGCGACATTTGACTTTATGTTTTTCGGGAGGCTCAAGACGTTTTGTTGAGGAACAAAATTAAAATATTCTGTTAAGTTGGAAAGTAATGAAGCTGAAAATAGTACAAGCGTTATGCGTTCCTTTGAGCAAATGGAATATGATGATGTTATTAGAAAATTTATAAAGCATTTTTGCCTTTCAAATATTTTCATTTAAGCATATATTTATAGTTATAAATATCGCATGCAGAACACTTAGTTTATGCTTCTTTTATGCCTACAAAGGATTTTTCAGACTGACGATTATAATTCGTCGAATCGAATTTAAGGTCTTAGGAAATTAGTCCAGTACTATTTGAAACGTTTTAGCTTTGTGCCTAAATTTCTAAATTGACTGATTAAACCGCACACTTATGCGATTCTTTGTTACTGTAAAGGTTGACAGAAATTATCTGCTTAGATTATATTTTCAGACAATCAGCTACATTTCAGTCCCTGGGCGAGGAAAGTCTGATAATCCATAGACAAAGACTGAAATTAATTTTCCCCTTATTTTTCGGTTGGTTGTCACATTTCCCATTATTTTGCGCAATCAAATCAGAGAGAAATTTAATTAAGCTACAGGTTTACATTTCTAAATAATTGAGAAACTTTTACATTTGTATTTTCTTTTTTGGCAAATGATTAACTGATTTAAGGAATGTTTGCAGAATTGTATATTATGCTAAAGCAAAATAAGTCGTATGCTGATATTAAACTTGATATAGAAGTATTTTATTTCTTTATTTAAAAATGTTGATAAAAAAATCCGCAAGTTACTGCTTTAAAATAGCAGATTAGCAATTTTGAAATAGGTCATTTGAAACATTAGGTTATTCTAATAGGAAGCTCTAATTCACAAGATAGCACAAACTTCTTTAATAGAAATTTTCGACCGAAATTAGACCTTTCGGTATTAAGGCTTTGTGTGCCGTCATTTTAATACTTCCAGATTAAACTACGATTTAACACTGCATATTATTAGCACCGCATCGTAACAGCTTTAGCCTTTATTGAAATAATTGGGTTCTTCATTTAATAACATCTTTCCAAATCCACATATTAAGATTGAAGTGCTACATATTGAAACAAAAATAGCTTAACAGGGACTATTATAACTAACGGTTCATCTCTTAAAACTGGACGTCTTGTACTGAAAGTGTCCAATTCGTGCGCCTTGTGTGTGCGACATATTCTATCAAGCTTATTTTTTTGTGTACCCTGCTGGATTTATTCATATCGGTAAGTAACATTATATACTCTGTTTAATGAAATTTTAAATTAATTATGTATATTGAATTGTTTCCCCGGGTAAGTTAACTACAACGAAATAGACCTATTTTCTCGGTTGATAGAAGAGTTATTTAAAATGCTCCTGCTTTATCTGGGTAAAGTGCAAATATCGCTAAATGTACAGCATTAAGAAGTTCACTAAATAGCTTTAAGTATTGATCAATGATTTAAAAATCAAATATAACTTTGCTGCTGAACTTAGCACGGGGATTATCTACGTAAACTGTCACTACATGTCTAGAATTAAAAAGTTCACCAAACAGGTTTATTACGGAGACTAAATTGAGGATTGACAAATCCGTCGTGAGTCCGGTGATGACGTATAGCGCAGAAACCAGGCCAGAAACAGCGAAAAACAAAAGATTCCTAGAGACAGCTGAGATGAAAATACTCCGTACAATCACTACAAGGACACTGCTGAATAGAGAGAGAAGCGAGGATGTCAGAACAGCCTGTAATGTCTAGAACATCAATCAATGGGTAGCAAAGGAAGAAGGAATGGAATGAGCACATAAGCAGGATGGACCACCGCAAACTTGTGAGAATCGCTCGCGACAAGTCCCCATTGGGACGAATTCTTAAGAGTCTTAAGAGTCGTTGAGCGCTCCAGGAAACGATGGAGCGACAGCGTCACAAAAGTGAACGATAATTGAACAGGCGATTCGCCTAAAATCAAGAATGAAGAAGAAGACTAAACAGGTCAAAGTATTGATTGATTATCTACAAATCCATTAGATTCTGCTTGATGATAACACAAAAGTTTCGATCTCAGTTAATCTAATTTTCATTTAAACTATAGTCTCTCAAAATGTTTAAAGAATTTAGCCTTCATAGAAATGTATTGCATGGCGTAAAATTGAAAGGGTGCTCCAACCTAAATGCTCGATATTAATTGTAAATCAAACAAAAACTTTTCAGAGAATTATTTGATGTTTTTTATTATGATAGAACGATCTACGACAATTATGTGTGAGACCAAATATCTACCAAATGTTCGCCAGGGCTTTGGTGGCATAGGTATCTCTATCCGATGGTCCACATGACTTGTGGATTCTCATTTGCTCAAATGCGGCAATTCTGCTTGTTAACGAATCCACTGAGGCAAAAGCGTGCCTCGTCGCTGAAGATGATTTTCATTGTGAAGTCACCATTAACTTCTGTCTGTTCAATCAACCATTCGGCGTATTGACGACGCTTGGTTAGTAGGCTTCAGCTCTTGAGTAAATTGAACTTTATAAGCGTGTAAATTAAAATCTTTATTCAAAATTCGTATCAGTGATGTTCGTGAGATGTTCATTTGTTGGGCACGACGACGAGTCGAGGTTGACGGCTCTTCTGCCACACTATCGCGAACAACAGCAATGTTTTCTGCAGAACGAACTGGGCGAGAATGCGCAGGTGTGTTCACATTTCCTACAAACCCGGTTTGATGAAATTTGCGAACAATTCTGCTGATTGTGGACAGATTTGGTCGATTATGCTGACCTAAAAAATCACGAATTGCACAAAATGCAATTTGATTTGAACGCCCATTTTCGTAGAAGGCATCAACGATCTTAACGCGCTGCTCAATTGTGTACCTCTCCATTGTTGAATTTGTCAAACACTCAAACACAGAAATGTTAAATTAAGTTGGGAAAAAAACTCAATGTTAATGTTTGACGTTAATTAAAATCGTGCATAATGGTTGGACCATCCTTTTCATATCCAAGATTGAAACCAATTTGCATTTTCGTTCGATGATAATTGTGCCTCAAGAACTAAAGACAGTTCCACAATGCATGCAAGCCAGTTGGAAATTCGCTTCTCTCATTTAAATAGTTAAGTGCAGCTTTCAATTAAGGGCAGTTGAGTTATCTGCAAATGAAACTTCGAAATAATTTTGTAATGCATATAAATTGTATTTTGAATTTATTATCAAACAGAATAGCACAAAAAACTGAAAAGTACATACTTTGTGGTTATTAAATTGCGAAAATGTTCAAATAAGCGAAGCAATAAACCGATATGGGATTATCTATAGCAAACCTGGCGAACAGCTATTAAAAGTCTTCAATTGGAGGTCTAATAATGACCTTTACGACTGACAAGGGAATAACGAATTTTAGGTACACAACCCACTTCTAATAGCTGAGCGAAACTTTTATTAGTTTCTAAATTGCCCATACTCGACTACAGTAAAAACTACAGAGAGATCAAAATTGGCGTCATTCCTTTTAAGGCGTAATAGGGGCTCACTTGGAAGGTACGATAAAATTAGTACAAAAGTAAAAAAAAGGTATTAAAACGTTTTTTTTCGATAATTTCTAGAAAATATTAACAGTTGGAAATCGAACTTCAAGTTTGTTACTAAGCATTGTTTTGAAAGTGTTTCATGTTTAATTGGTAGCGTAAACTACAATCTCTGCTTCAAATTGCGAAAAAATTTGATATTAAAAAAGTTATTTTCTACAATTTGTTGATACAATATAACAGATAGGTACAGGTGGATAGCCCTTGTCAATAATAACAATAATTTGTCAAACTGTGACTTACTTTTAAATTGCATTTACGAATTTGCGGATATGCGATAAGTTTAGGAGAAATGCTACGGTAACATAGCAGAAGCTGAAAGAACTCACGCCAACAAAGGGCGAGGAGAGTGATTCCAGGAAGATAGTGGACGACAATAGATGTTCGGGTTCCAGACACAGAAGAACAAGTAATAGATATAATTGCAGAAGAGCCTTTCAGGGGCACTCAGAACATAACACAACAACTGACACTTTCCCAGGCACCAAATGAATACCGGCTACATTCCTACCACGTATGTAAAATTCACATCGATTACTACCGGTATAAATTGAGCAGGAGTTAATTAACCGAATACGAGAAGCTGCTCGAGAAGAGTGCATAATAAGGTGATTTCACAGACACTTGATTGGAGTTAGAGACTCAAACTCTTGTAATTTGTTAATAAATTAGTAATTCGCGGGTATGAGTTTCGAAATACGTTCCGTCGTTCAACTATTCCTGCTGAATTTACGGTTTATCCTTGTTTATCTTATTGTCACTTTCTCTAATTATCCATGGTTACCGGAGTTTAAAGTAATCAGAAGCAGCAGGTTTTTACGTACTGTTAATTAGGCAGATTACCTTGAAAAACATTGTTGCCGTTTTTTTAATATAGTTTTTTGCAAATTGCTCAGTTTTCAATAACAATTATTTTTTTTACTATTTTTCTGTACTCCTAAAACACCGCCAGACAACACCTCCAGAGGAATGACGCCAATTTTGAATCACCCTGTGTAGGAACATGGAAAGGAAAGTGAGAAACCAATAACATAAATTTTTATTTCTTCAAGTGACGTGATCAGTAATTGCTCTTAATAATTATCAGCAATAATGACACAACGCAAAAGGTTTGAACCTAGGGTAGTTAAATAAATGGCTACCACATTTCACAATAACTAACAAATTATTTAGCAAGAGCTCAAGAGGTAGCAGAAACATTTCAGTTAGTAAAGAAATTGATTTAAAAAAGTTACATTCATTTTTCGATTGCAATTCTGCAATAGTCCTGAAAATATATCTGAGAAAGAGAATGTTAATAAATTGTTTAAATAAGGCTAAATGAAGGCAAATCTGTAAAAAATCGCTCTCAGTCGTTCTATCCCAAAATATATGCATAAATGAATGTTACTGTCAATTTTCATTAATATCAAGAACCGCAATTGTGTTTACAGTCTAAACATAGCAAATATAATGAAAACGGAATAACCAAATCAGACTTAACTAATGCCAAAAATAAATTAACATGCATACCATAAATGTCAGTTTTTGATAGTATTTTTCAAGGAGTGTCTTCAAAATCGTCAAATTGATTTACACTTTTTGTGTTTTTTTGGTTATTCATATATCATAACATTAATTAATATTCATAACATTAAGTCAGTTTACGTATCTTCTTCCGAATATAATTTCATCCTTCGAATATAATTATTTGCTAATTAATTGACAATCTCAGATTCATCGAGCCACAAATTTGGAAAGTTTTAGATAATACAAAATAGCAGTTTTCGATACAAGGGCTAAAAGTGTCGCTTTTCGAACGACGACGGCGTTGAAATTGTAAGTAAACTTAAAATTAGATCATTAATTAGTAGTTGTCTATGAACATACGAAATTTATTAAAAAAGCATGTAAGTTACGTTTTAATGAAAATACTAAAATAGTAGTTTTCGATACAGGGGCGAAAAGTGTCGTTTTTCGAACGACGACGTCGTTTGACACCCGAGACGAAGAGGAGGGTGTCAATCCGTTAGGAGTTCAAAAAACGAATTTTCAATTCAGCTTCAATTTGTCACATTTACTTTTGCGCACATGTGCGTACAAGTAAAACAAACGTGAGTAAAAAAAGTGCTTCTTTATGATCATATCTTCTGATCGAAAAATGGCAGTTTTTGATTCGTTCGAATAAAAATTATATATTAAGTATATTACGGCACAAGAGACGAAGGTTGAAGTTCCGCCACTTCTTCAAATTCGTCAACTTCAAGCAGTGGCTTGGTGGTTATCCTTCGACTTTCTTCTCATGTATCGTAATACACTATTAGTAAGCTGTTACTTGGAAAATCGTATGATAATGTAGCCCACGGTGGTCTTAATCTGATCTTAAGGATAATGTAAATTTGCAATATAACTCGTAAGTAAGATAACTCTTTAACTTCTAGTAAACATTCGAAACGGTAACGCAATGCGACGGTAAACCAAAAACCATTTTTGAAAGAAATATTAGGCCTTTAAGTAAAGCAGCACGAATTTCGAATTTCTATGTTTGTAATTGTATTCAGTGGTTATTTTAGTCAAGCGCTTTCGGCAATTTCTCATCTCGCCCGTAGAGAATCCAGATTCCTTTTGTGTAAACTCTCAGGTAAACGTGGATACGGACTTTATTTTCTTAATTCGAGAGTTTGGATGGCTCTTGGAGTGGGGCTCCTGTTGAAATTGGGAAATCACTCGTCTCAAATAAATTTACGTAAGTTTTTTTACTTTCTTTCCTGATTGATTCCATTAATCTGGTTGCCTTAGTTCGCAATTCTTTCCTTCAGCACACTAATTACGCACGGCATTTCTTGTAAAATCCATATAGGTACGAAATATGATTCTTTTGAATGCAAATGCCGTCGATGACAGATATTTGTTTGTGTTTAGACTTCGTTTCAAGTATTAAAAAATATTTTCTTGGCTTAGAAAAGTTTTATGCTCACGAAAATTTTTAGAAATTTACATATAAATTAAGAATAAATCACATTTTATTCTTAGGTTTATAAAAAAGCCTGAGACTAAATAGTTTTTTAATTCACTATTGAAAACTACGCTGCAACAGCTATTTAGTGTGACACGTTTTAAAGCCATTACAGTACGCTCTCAAGCGATCATTATAGATTCAGAATTCGAGAGGCGGCAACTAAATTATGCTTGAGAAAGGAAATTTGCATCAGTACACCTTTATTAAGGCTGATATCTTAACAATGTAACTTTAGCCCTCTTCAACTTCTCGTTGTGAGAGCCGGTCATCCGATCAGTATTACTTATAGCTAAAAGTTTAATGTTAGAACATATCACGTTCAGTTTTAGGGTTTTGCACGTGCTTGTTGATATTATGAAACCGTGAAAATAGTTTATTCACTTGGAAAATATATGTAAATAGATTAAACGAACTTTATTGCACAACTTTCAATGCTTTCATAGTAATTGTATAACTCTAATGAGAAATTTATGTAACATCTAAGTGAGTATTTAAGGAGCGAAGTTTAAGCGTACCCAATTTACTTTATAATGAGGATCTTACTGCTTATTACTGTGCTCCAACTTACGCAAAATGTCTTATTTATAATCAGTTATTTTGAGCTAGATAGTTCTATTTCATTTTGTGTCCCTAACGATTTAACTAGAAATGATATGAAAGTGTTAAAATATCAGTACTTGCAACACGACAAATTTCCCAGGACAACGAAATGAAAAAACAGTGATAAATCAAAGCTAGTTAATTAATTAAATAGAAAATTGGAAACATAAAAGGACCCACTCGTGTGCAAAGCCTGAAGGGTGAGTTTGTTAGAGCGCCACTAGCTTTCCCAGCAAAGCTAGAAAACTCAGCTATGATATGCTGCTGAAATTCCTAGTCAATAGCTAGACTCAAATAATAATAATTTATAAACTTTCCTAGCTAGGGCCAAACGTGATACTGATGGGAAAAGGACATACTATCTATATGAGGTTTTAGGCTATACTTAGGTAATATTCACAGAAATTAAATTATCAGATAGAGATTATTGTCATAAGCAATACGGCAAAGATATTAGAAAGTATTCTAATTGCATATACAGGGTTGCTCATTAGTGCGTCAAAGTGCGATATCTCAGTAAATATGAACTTTACAAGAAAATACGTCCTACGAAAGTTTTTCATGTTTAAAAGGTCCACATTTTAAAATTACTTTCCAATATACGGGGTGTATCATAAACGTGTGGTAGTTACCAACTTTGGTTTTTTAAATGGAACCGCCCCTTTTTTCATTCATTTTCAGATTTGTCGTCAAAATTTAAGTTAAGTTTGTGTCAAACGTTTTACCTGAAAAATTTACGATTTCCGAGTTATTCGTAAAAATGTGAAAGTTTTGACAGCTACTGGGTTCCACAGAAATCGATGCTGTACACTATCCGCTGCGAATTTTGGAAAACAGTTTTCAGCGATTCTAACAGAACATCATGATCTACG
>NW_026018715.1:2413052-2440861 GCF_020466585.1 Dendroctonus ponderosae
TTTACGAATAACTCGGAAATCGTAAATTTTTCAGGTAAAACGGTTGAAACAAACATAAATTAAAATTGAACGGCCAATCTGAAAATAACAAAAAAAAAGGGGGGGTTTCATTTAAAAAACCAGAGTTGGTAACTACCACACGTTTATGATGCACCCTGTATATTGGAAAGTAATTTTAGAATGTGGACCTTTTAAACGTGAAAAACTTTCGTTGGACGAATTTTCTTGTAAACTTCATATTTACTGAGATATCGCACTTTGACGCACTAATGAGCAACCCTGTATATTACTTTCTTTGAAGCCTTTATACAAGTATGCTGTAAACCGCCAGCCTTTAATCTAGTAGTCTGAGATTTAGTTAGTGCAGCAATATTATTTAAGCGTCTTCAGATAAGTTTTAAGTTGTTTTGTGAAAGCTATTTAAAAATATTCCAACATATTTAAAAATTGATGCCGCGTTCAAAAACTGCAGGTCTGAGATGATGTCATTTTCATGTCCTACAACAGCGATTTAAAAAAAAAAACAGATTTGTAATATCGTGTCTTTTCACGCGTTATCTCTAATATCGACGCTTTAGAATTGGTTTCATCATCAGCATCTTCGTTTCAAACTGTACAACATTTATTGGCCGGTAAAATAATTTTTAATAATGAGTTAGCAAAGCTGTATCCTCTCTAAGGAAACAGACACAGTGGAATTCTGGAACAAGTGGTATTAAATTCCCACAAATGCTTCAAATTGCTTGCTAGTTACATTCTCCGATCCTTGTCTAACACAAACTCACTTAGATTATATCTCACTTTCTTCCGGCTTTAGCTCTAGAGACATTTTAACTTTACAGGTATCACGTTTACTATCTTTTGTTAACGATTGACCCCTGTGACAAGAGGGGTTGCAGAAACACCAATTTCTTTAGCTCTATATGTCGAATTGATCTGGTTGGGCATTTTTCGAAATTTTCGGGAATGGCAATGAGATTTTTAGTGGAACGACCAAGCCAAACGCCTGTTTCTGTTTTCACGTCAACAAGAGATCAAGTTATCTTAATCTTTTCTTTAGTCTGTGCCACAGTGGTTTTATTTGGAGCATAATCGTTGCCTATACATATTTCGCAAGCTAGGTCTGCAAAATTTTCACTATTTTCAAAGTAATGTTACGCTTTAAAAGTTAAAAAGGCTCCAGTAATTCCTCTGTAAACACAATTTATTAAATAAAACCCGAATTGTGAGCAACCAATATTAATCACACTACAATTTAACCTTGATTCAATAGCTCGTTCGCTGACTAAGTAACTAACAAGAGCGCGTCGTGCTTGCTTTATATAGCCGCTTGGCAACACTCGAATATTTTGGTTCATTTATGGAACGTTACCTATTCCAAACCAAATCCGTCGAACTGCGTTGAAGCTGTGTCGAACTTTCAGTCATTTCATTGGCAGCGTGGACTGGGAGCGTGGCGTCTCCTGTAATATCAGCTGCTTGGTGGTCGGGTTTAGAGGATGGTTTGAGGTCGGGAGTTCTGGTACAGAGCGTTCTGCGTTGACCGGGCGTCCACACTAAGCATGGCGTCAATATGGGGATCCTTGGGGAACATGGGGTGGCCAGGTTGATCAATTGGTAGCGTGGCCGCTATAGCTTATTTCTCCGCTCTCGTCACAACAGTATTTTTATCAAAATGCAAATTCGTTTACATCAACTGTAAATGATGGAAATAATGACACTATATGGAGGGCAATTCAAAACCAGCGTTCTTATTGGAACACACTTTGTATCACCCGATTTGCAGATCAAGAACGATTAGGCTATTACAAGTCGACTATTAGAGTCGTTGTTGAGTCGCCATTATAAATGGCTTACTGAACCACTGCTTGGTAATTCAGTGCCTAATTTTTTTTATAAATTGTATAGGCACTTACAAAACTGCGTTTATACCAATCTCAAGTTATGTCTTGTAAACAAGATTAAAAATAGATTGAAACTGCTTTTTATGTCAATTGTTGAGTTGTGTGATCAATAGGCCGAAAAGTGCGAATTAGTACACACACAAAGGAAAACGCTTCGCTGTAGACACTCTTCTTTTTGATTTATTGTTTTTGGTGCTGACAAATCAAACAGAATCTTCCTGAGAAAATTGTGTGTTATACAGGTTGGTGCACAATAAATGTGACAAAATTCACTGTCATAATATGGCTATAATATAATATTATGGCTTAAACAAAAAGACAAAAAAAGGAAGAAGTTTCAGGCAAATTTATCTCATCCGATGGTTAATAGTTTCCGAGGTATACGGTGTCAACGTGTAAATAAAATTTTCGATTTTTTGAATAGTCTTAACCGGTTTTAATTATGCCAAAAATTTTCCGGTTTGGGGATTTTTTAGACCTTGGGATTCAAAGTTTCGGATTGTTAACACTGGGATTGTTAACATTATTGTTTAGAGGAAAGGGTGTTAGGAATATGCTGAAATATTGGTATATATAAAGTCATGTTACATGACTCAAATAATTTCAAATCTGAATATTTTCCGAGTTATAGGGCATCAACCATTTTTTTTGCTTTTTGACAGAGTTTTATATTAGCGATCTGTAACTTTCTAATCAAAAATTGTTTTTCTACTTTCACCCTAGATGGCACGTTACCTGTAATCCAAATTTTATTTTTCGGAATATGTACGCTATTTTAAATATTACAAAGCACTAGACAAAAAAATATGCTCTTCACACGACTTGAAAAACCTCCTCGTTTAGGAGCAAATCGACAATAAAGTTTTTGTCACTCGTAATCACTTCAATTGCAATTGCAGCAAATCAAGTCGACTAGTTCTAAAATGTGCCACTTATGACAATTTTTAGTAATTATTGTATTGCTGTGCAATTCAGACTTAATTTTTGTGCTCTAAAACCACGAAATTAAAATGGATCCAGAATATTCAAATGTTGCATTCAAATGCGGGACAAAAATTTAGTCCAAATTGAACAGTAATACAATAACTACTATAAATTGTCAAATGGGGCACGTTTTAAAACCACACGACTTGATTTGCTGCGATTGTAATTAACTCCAAGGACGCTGGGTTGAGAGTGATAAAAACTTTGTTGTCGTTATGCTCCTCAATTAAGAAGTTTTTCAAGTCGTGTGAAACGCACCTTTTGGCATGCCAGAATAGAAATGCAAAAAATTAAATCTGAATTTCAAATAAAGTGCCATCTAGTGGTAAAGTTGAGAAACGATTATTTATCAGAAAGTTAAATATTACTAAGATAAAACTTTCTGCCAATTTTCAGTTTGATCCACGAAGAAATGTTCAGAATCGGTCAAAAATAAAAAGGAATAATGAATCAATTTGATGAGCTCAAAATATATTCAGATGCTCAATTTTTGTTACATCTCCTACTACTATTATTTCACAATGTAGCATCGCCTTTAAAAATTGCCTAGCGCATTTCCGAACACCCCGTATAATTTTAATTTAATAATAATATTTTTCTCAATAAATATGTGAGTGAAATTGTCACATGAGTTGTGGACCATACAGAATAGCAACAAATAGTCGACAAGTACAATTTAGCACCTACATTTCTCTAGAAATAAACGATGTTTGTTCCATTGGAGCCCGCACAACTTTTCCCTAATGTGGCATTGTGCAATTTTCCCGTATACTTTTAATGTTTAAGTAGCAAGTAAAATATATTTAGTCTTGCTTCATTTAGCTTTTTCGATTTTCTAAAGTGATTTAAAATTGGCGTTATTTCTTTTAAGCAACTACCGCGACTTACTTAGACAGTGCAGAATCAAATTCATCAGTATATTCCGGTACAAGAGAAGAAAATTGAGGTTCCGACCCTGCTTAAAATTGATACCCGGGAGAAAGCGGAGGGCGTCATGCCCGCCACGAATTCGACTTTCATCTCGCGTACCGTATCCTATTTTTCTTGATCCTCGGTGGCAGCTAGACGGGAAAAGTATAAGTATGTATTTGAAAAAAAAATTTGAAAATGTTGTCACAACAGTCAGCTGACAGTTAGTAACAAAGTCAATTTGTCAGCGTGGGTGGCGAAAGTTATTAATTTCCACACGGGATGAAGAAAATTTGTAATGGGTAAAAGTGATGTTTTCGCCGTCGAAAACAGTGGCGACAGTACAAACTTTCCACTAAAATCAAATTTAATACAGATTTTCTGATAAATATCTCATTTTTTTTCAGAGACTGCAACGCCTTCAGAGGACTGGCGCAAATTTTGAATCGTTTAGTATATCACAAAAATAATACCGTTAAAAGACGTTTATCACTCAATTCCATAATTTCATTAACTCATTTCTGAAAGGTTTTGGTGCTTTAATAAACATACTAGTTTTTACTTAGGACTTTTCTAATGTCCTAAGAAATCCATTAGTGGAATCGTTCGTGCGTGTTGTGTGATTTGGATCAAGACGTAATTATTTTTTACATAAATATAACCGTCTTCCTAGGTTAATATTGTTTATATATCTCAATAAAGAAAATAAAAATATATGACACATGTCATCGGAAAACCCTCCAAATGCAAGTAACTTTTTTTCAATAACACGCAAATCGATGTAAGATATATTGATTTTTATATTCCATTATACAACAACTACAAGTTAATAATAAATAATGATAGAAACATTTGTTTTATGTAGTTTGCGCAGTTGCTATTGGCTTCTTTTATAGGTGCTTTCATGGTGCATTCGAAATTTTATACTGGATCGTCCAAATTAACGAATTGTTCGACGCTGAAAGTTTAATTATGTTAAATTCTGAATCAATCTTCCTTGTATTTTTTAAAATGCTCCAGCTTGTGTACTGTCTTTGCTGGGTTAAAATCAGAATCAAACCATGGCAATTTCAAAGTTGCCATGTTAGCTCTTTATAATTTATCAAATAATATTTTGTTTCATGTTTATATTAACGAATCTAGAAGAATATTTTTGTAGAATTTACGTTCAATATCAGAATGTACAATGCCTTCAGAGGTAAGAAACATTGTATTAGGGAGAAGTAGTCGCTTTCCAGCCAATTAGCGTAGCTTAGAGAAAAGATGCAGGATTCGTGGGATATTCCTAAACGCCTAAACCGTTAAGTGTTTTTTATGCCTTATACGTAGTATAAATAGAGCGTGGTCCGTCTGAACTTTATCTAGGGGATACCAAGGTAAATAAATGTGTGCTGAGCTAGGGAAAGTTTCGTGCAGTAATCCGTATAAAGGTTAATTGGGGTACAAAGTAAAATATCGACTCGCTTGTCTACTTGTATACGTCTACGCACCTTTTAATAGGCGATGTAATACATAAACCATGTTTCAATCAAGGGGAGCCTAAGGCGCACAAATTTGTCTTCAATTAAATGTACGCTTTTACTGATTAGTGGTGTTTGAGGATTAAATTTGGTTTCACCTATAAATAATTACCATCTTCACGTTTTGCCGCCGCATAACCTCCGTCAGTCGATCATTCACTTTCATGACGTTCTTCAAAAATAAATGAGCTACTTTCAGGCGTTTCAATATTGGATGGACATACCGATAAATTCCGCTCAACAAACACAAAACTGGAACGAGATTTCTTTCCGTATATTCCTTCAGCGCCCCACTTATTTCTTTGAAGACTTAAATTGATTATCGATTAAATTGGTATTGATGACAGGGCTTTGCACTGGCTTATTTAGACGCATAATAGCCTAGAACAAATATTGAGACATAATTAATTCCATACGGGGATATTGCTGTAAATTCAATACAATATAAAAATTTACTGTTCTGTGCGCTCTGTAGCGTCCCTTTGAGGGACTGAAAATAATACTTACTTATCGGTTTAATGTATTGTAATTGTATTGTGGAGAGTGTTTTGGCCTCAAAATATCAAAAACTTTCAAGTTGCTTATATTCGCAAAAACCGAGCTAAATGCTAATTTACTTATAAATGGAAATAAGAATGAACAAGTTAAGACCTTGAAATATCAGCTTACGAGTTGAACAAGCAAGAAAAGCATTCGTTACCATGACGAAATTATTTACAAGGTCCGAAATCAGTGTAGAGCACTGCTCTAGCTGCTATATCAAGAAAAGAAAAAACAGAATTTATAGGACATATAATGACAGGAGTAATGTACGACCAAAAGCACCAATACCTTCCCTAAAACACAATGGGAAATTGATCTTGGACCCGGTAGATCTATGCAGCACATGGAAAAGCTATGCACAATTACTATTTGAAGACCAAAGAGAAGCCAGGCAACCTATCAATGTTGAAGAATGGTCGGGCCCGGAAATTCTTGCGTTTGAAGTTCAGCATGCTCTGAAAGCAATGAAAAAGCGAAAAAGTACTGGTCATGACAACGTGCATGCAGAAGTTCTTAAAATATTTGACCCATAACATCTCACATATCAGTTATATCGTATATATCCTAATATACGATTCGGGTAAAATTCCAACCGACTGGTTAAAATCAACTTTTGTAACAATTCCCAAAAAGACATCTCCAAAAGATTGTAGTGACTAAAGATTTATAAGTCTGTCATGCTTTAAACGTTTTTCTTCGAGTCATACATGGTCGATACTGGAAATGTGAAGAAGGGAGCGGAGAGACACAGTTTGGCTTCATCAAGCGGTTGGGTACGAGCGAGGCTTTCTTTTCAATCAAACTACTGATTGAGAAGTGTTATGATCAACGCCAAGATGTCTATGTATGCTTCATAGATTATCATAAATCTTTCGATAACGTTAAATACGATATTCTCCTAAATAGACTGCTCGAGATAGGAATAGACGCCAAAGACATCAGAATCGTACAGGAACTATATTGGAACCAAACGCCGCAGATAAGAGTTAACAGAAACCTATACACAGATACCTTCAATGTATGTAAAGGAGTCCACCAGGGCTGCATATTGTCACCAATACTTTTTAATATATACGTCGAAAAGATCTTTCAAATGGCCCTGGAAGGAGAAAGTAGAGGAATTAATATTAACGGAATTCCAATTAACAATATACGATATGCAGATGATCCATATAATAATTTTTCTAATCTCATAGGCAATTTAAAAAAATAAATACTTTATATGATGACAAAACCCAACGCGAATGACAGGCATATTTTGAATATTATACTGTTGTTATAATTATATGGTACTTCAGTATGAATGAATAACTCTTAATTCATGACGATTTGGATCATTGGTCCTGATAGTTTGCAGGTGGAAAATATGATTTTTCAAGACAAATGTTATCCATGGTTTTTGGCATAGCGGCTTTTTATATTTAGAAATTTTCTGCATAACTCTGTTCATATCGGGCCGATTTGAAAAAGTTGAAAATTGTTGAAAAACGTACGATTTGGATGGAAAAACGTCAATAAAAAAAGCTGGATACGTGTTATTACACTAATATTTTATCTTGAAAAAGCGCTTGCCGACTCTTAAAGTTAGGAGAAAGCAAAAATTGTAAATTTACAAAATATTAACATTGGCATCTCAATTGATTGTTGATTGTGCTTACAAAGTTTATTATTTTACAATTGAACTGGGTTGGAATTGATGTCTTAAAAACGCTTCGCTTGCTGGCTATAGGCATATAACTCCTCCCTTCCTGAAGACGAACCCATGGAGTGTTTTACAATTATATAATTATTCCTGATTCATCAAACTTGGGATTTTCATAACTTTTATTCTATTTTAGTATTAGGCTTTTATAAAATGAATATAAATAATATTCAGGGTGATTCTAAAAAGCTGTCATTTCTTCTTAGGGGCTATAGAGACTACGAGAAAAATATTGAAATATTTTTTTTGTTCTTGAACTGGCGGCGGTTTTTTGAGAGCGAATAGATATTTCAGATTTTTACATTCCAATTTCAATGGGGCTTACACTTATCTCCTGTACACTAAACATTTTTTTTTATTTCCAGGTGACATGATGCAGATTTCGTTAAGTTTGATTTTATCATTTCAAGTTTGGTCTAAAAATTGAACATCATACTTTTAATACTAAATTTAATTTGATAATACTGTTTTTGATTGAACGAACAATTACGGAGATATGGGACACCCTCTACATGGCGACTGAAAATCTAATGTATTTTACATAAATTACGGAAAACTTATTTACTTATTTAATTTATATAAAAATCCATTTAATATTCGGATAGGAATAATTGTGTGACAAATTATAGACGCAGTTTTGGGACTGAATTGGAACACCCAAAATTTTGAAATACACTTTCAGCTTTGCTTGTTTTTTCTCAGTTTTCGACCTTCTTGTTGTGTTACCTGCATCTGACTATATTCTGCATCCCCATTGATTCAACAATTGATGTATTGTCAGCTTTTCCATACCACCTTTTTGCATTATATATCCTAAATCAAAGTGATTTTCCCAGCGAGGCCTCTGAAAAGACTTTTTTGGTATTACTTCATTTACGATTAATTTGTTGGTTCTGATGAGAGCTTAGGGTACTTTTAAAAAATTATTTTTCAATTTAAAATTTCACGCACATTAAATTAGTATTATAGACTTATTGTAGTGATCAATGTCGGTGGGTACCGCAAGGTGGATTTATCAGCGAAATAACTAATCTCATATTTGTTAGATTGATAGTTTATGGCTCGACTTTTCATGTTACCATATCGCCTATAAAAATAAATTATGACTTCTCCAAAACTTGGTCTTCAAACTCTCAGCAATCGCCGTTCGTTATTTTATTCCCATTGAATACGTTCCTGTGGTATTATCAGGAATTCGAAGTATAAATTCAGGTACACCTAGTCCGCGCCGTGCTGCTTGATTTCAGGTGTGTTTTGATTAGACCTGTCATTATTATGACTTGTATTTTTTGACGTATTGATGGTCAGTACAGGCGCCACTCAACTCTTCTCATCAGTTTACTCAGTGCACATTTAAAGCTCGCGAATATCGTGGTACAAAAACACGTCTCAAGTTGCTGCTTTCGTTTCACTGAAAAGTAGCTTTCGTTGTGATAAATTCTGATGGATGACTAACAACACATTTTTATCGTGTAGGTTCATCTACAAACCTTTGATTCTTGCGGTGTTGTTTTTTTGCATATTTTTACAAGCTTTGAAAAATGATTACTCGACATATTATAATATCTAAGTGTCTTTACCTACAAACAAGTTGGTGCCTGTGTAACTCCGTATTATCTACTCTTATCGAGCAACTTCTCGTATTCAATTAATTAACTCCTGCTCAATTTGTAACGGTGTTCAGTAATCCATTGGTTTAATGTGGCCGTGTGTTGTGTGTATCTTACATACGTGGTAAGAATGTAGCCGGTAATTGTTTGGTACCTGGGAGACTGTCATTTTTTGTCCTCTGAGTATCCCTGGAAGGCTCTGCCGCAATTATCTCCAATACGTGTTCCGCTGTGTTTAGAACCCGAACATCCACTATCGTCCACTATCTTCCTGGAGCCAGTGTATCTCGCCTTTTGCTGGCGTGAATTCTTACAGCTTCTGCTATGTTACTGTGGCATTTTCCCTGAACTGATCGCATATCCCCAAATTCGTGAAAGAAACTTCAAAATAAGTCCAAGTTAGACAAATTATTGTTATTATGGACAAAGGCTATCTATCTGTAACTATTTATTAATGACAAAAAACATTATTGTCGGCTTGAGCTTTCATCAAAAATTGGTAGAAGAGAACTTTTTTGATATCAATTATTTTCGTAATTTTTTTTTTCTCGACTTCTATATGTGAGCCTCTATTACCCCTTAAAAGGAATGATGCCAATTTTGAATCACTGTATATAGAGATCTATTGAAAAACATTCAATAAGGTCCCTAAACAATTTCGTTTTTAATTGAAAAAGAATGTTAACATAACCCTAATGAAGTTTTGATAATATTTCCTGGGTTAACTGTTTCAAATTAGACGCCATCGCTGGTATAAAAAGGAAAAGCAAATTAAGCAATTATAATTTCTCGTTTATATTTAATGTGAAGGCAAAATTATATTTCAGACCAGAATGAGGTTTTGAAAGCGTAACTTGTTTATTACCAATTACCTTAGATTATCGCGTTTGCTGGCCATTAAAAAGAAAAAAATACCTTGAGGCTTATTTAATGCTGTCAAAAGTTTTGTTAATTAAACCGGTACAGGGAACAGCTCCCCACAATGACGAATAATTAAATTAGTGTCTCAGACTCAAACATTGTTCGGCACGTCCGTGTTTCCTTCGTCAATTTTGCAGGATATGTCGACTATGGGAGATGCATTAAAGGCATTCAATGTGTTAGAGAGAACGATATTGATGAGACGTCTGTTCGTAACACTGTCAATATGAGCAGAAAATATAATGGCAAATCATGGTTCATAGCACATTTACACTGTATGTCTTCAAAGATTATTGTGAAATACATAAGGAAGCGAACGTTGTACTAAGTGCCGGTTGCCCATTGAAAACCTGGATTAGATAGAGGACCACATTAACGGTCTAATTCAGATTCACGATTTTCCAAGGGCCTAAAACGCTAAAACAACTGGAACGATCCCTGTGTACGTGTAACTGGATGAGGGAGAACGTGCCACACTTCTCCACTATTTCCACTCCGCTTACCAATTTGCTGAAAGGAGGAGCAAAACAATTCAATTTGACGCCAGAGGTAGACGAGTCCTTCGGAGAGCGGAAAAAGGTAGTGGCCTAGCCCTTCAGTAGATCGGAATTCTCCAAACCAAATGGATGAGGACAAACGTCTGATAAAATCATCTGCAAGTGCCAAATTTAAACCAGCTGAGACAATAAACCACGTCAACGAACAATAGTGCCTTGTCCTGATTTCGGGAGTCCAGACGTATAGACAATGCCTCGAAACGGATAGAACCTAAACACGAATGAGCAAATTCAAGGATTCGAGGGCGAAACTTACCTGTTGGACCCTAATGCTGCAAGAATATTCTGTCACGCTGAATTATGTTTCAGGATGGAATAATCAGCTTCCGGAGCTGCTATCCCAACACCCCAACTACGCCGAACACCGAGGCAGAGCTTGACAACGCCGGTGATATAGCCCAAAGCGTGCATACAATTTTTATATTTTGGGAAATAAAAACAGAAAACAATGTGTTTCGTGATGTCTAGTGGTTTGTAAGTTCGCGAGCGGTCCTCCTTTTAAGCGGTGCAGCGCCTTCAATGTTTTTTTGTTTGATTTTACTGAAGAATGACTATGACAGACGCCGGTTGCGTTGTTTTAATGATAGGAATGAATGAAGTGGTAACATGTTTTTTTCTTGTAAACCCTATTTGGCTCACAAGTCCCGTGATTGTTTTCGAACCTGCTGGGTCAGCCATAAATTATGACCGAATGTCTTTTGTTCCTTTATGTATGCAACGGCTGACAAAACCATTTAAGTTAGTTTTTTGATCTTCGGCGCCTGCTGATTTTTTATGCAATCTGGTAGTAATCAAAAGGCAGATATTTGCCTTTTTGCTTTGTTGAAATATCGAAATCCCAGATATTGTACTGGTACCTGCGACCAGCATACTATGCGAGCCATATCAAACCGAGATCAATAATAATTAATCAGCAATTAGTAGACAAGTATTTTGAGCACTTTCGTTCGTGCGGCTTTATAACGTGAAATAATACTTGCAGAGAGGGTCAGAAAACATATGGTAACTGCGCGTGGCGTAAGATCACGAACAGCAATCCGAAGTCTGTCCCCTTGAATGAGGCTAAATGTTAAATGTTGTTCAAAGTGCCGCGTCGTAAGAAGCCAAGTGTCGTGGCAGATGGACACATAGAGCGGCATCGACACACAAATGTCTTAAATCGCAGTATTACCCAGACCTAGTAGCAACCATTGGTGCTGGACAATTATTCCAGCTGATAGTAGCAGGACAGAACAAAAATTCGGCAAATCAGACACCAAGGCCATGTTGCAACTCATGGAAGGGAGCAACGAGCTGACTGCGGTTCATGGCAAATTAGTGAGCCGATTTGTTACTTAGACGAACTGCTATGGGGGCGTCAGCAGAATGGAGACCGGCTGGTCGTTCATCGAGAACTGGTACCGCGAGTGTTAGCATATTGCCACGACTCAGTCGAACACGGTGGCCCCGGCTATAAGGAGAACTTGAGGAAAGTCCAGGAACGCTACTTCTCGGGGAGCATTCAGCGAGAAATACCGAACTATGCAAAGCAGTGCTTTATTTGAGGGGCCTCAAAGCCCAGCAACCTCAAGATTCAGCCCCAATGACGGTCAGATCCCCATTTACTCTTTTGAGATGCTGGAACTCAATATACGTACTCGTCTCATATCCAGTTAGCGGTGCCCAGCGAAACGTCCACGTGGTCCAAGTAGAGGATGTGTTCAGCAAGTGGCCAGAGGCGTTCTAGGCGATGCACATTCCTGTCGTGCTTCAAATTATATTTCAGCATCTTGAAAATGAGATTTTTGCAAGATATCGACTTCCCGGGGTCATCATACTTAGTGACAATGGTACTCCTTTCACCAGTAATGTGTTCCAAAGGTTGTAACAAGTACAGGATATGCAGCACTGGAAGTCCAGTATACTCCATCAACCAGCAAATCTTCTTGAAAGAAGGACACAGGAATAGAAACATTTTGTGAATTTTGTTAACATGAAATCTAGGGAACCAGTAAGACAGATTCTTTATGAAAGCCTTAAGGGTATTACGTTCCCGAAAAAAGAACAGAGCAACAGAGTAAACCTTCATCTCGACAATAGGGGGCTATGAATTGCCAACTCCGAAAGTGTGTACCACACAATATACCAAATATTGAAGAATCTTTAACCCTAGACCGCGGCAAAATCACAATTAGAAAACATTTCAACCGCAACTCGTACTCCAAAGAGAATACCACTCCCGGAAACAGCCTCCATTCAGCTTCAAACCGGGTGATAGTCGTGACTCAAAATGGTCATCCAGGAGCATTCGTAGAGCCCAATGGATTCGATGGAGATTGTGAATCTGAACTCTCCTCTGCGATTGCGTCTAGAAAACCGACCAATCAGCTAATTTATTGTCAGGAAGTATTGGTCAAAGAAAGCTCATGGAACATACACTTAGACGATCTTCATCCAGCTCCACCGGGAAACCCCAAACCGAGACTGTAATATGAGATAGTTATTATTGTCGCCGTAGTACATGTAGCGCATACAATGCTTTATGATTCACGTTATTGTTTTCCATCAATTACTTATGGTCATTAGCATCAAGAAAGTTATATCTGTACCTGTATGATATAATTTTCTGATTTGTGATTTTTATTTGAAGTGGCTTTGATGTTCCTAACAACCAGTAGTAATTCATAGCACAAAATGGAAGATACTCCGTAAAACATAAGAGAGACCGCAGCAAAAGGTATGAATGTTCGCTTTTAAATATGTGCGAGACACATAATAAGGTAACTAACTAATTGGAACTCGGACCAATCTGTTGTCGGTTCTGCATTATTTTGAGAAACCTTTACAAATTGCAATTTTAATTTTGAAAATAGAGTTCAGTTATCGGAGATTGTTCTAATTAAGTTCTTGTTTGTGGTATAAAGTGGAAAAACTTCTAAGTAAGGGATTGAAAATGAAACCAATTTGCAACTTCATAATAATTAAATGAGCAGGCATTATAAGCGGGCGGTATTAAAATGCCCTATTATAATGCCCTGCGGTTGTTGTTTATTATATGTTTTATTTCTTAGGTATTATGGATCTATAATATGTAAGTGAAACATAAACATATTTCATTATTTACCTTTTTTGTTATTATTATTGACCTACGGCGAGAAATATAACTTCTCACTAGGAAGATGGACTACATAATGGTGACTTCTCAGGTTAATAGTAAACAACGTTCTTGGGTATTTCTCAAAAAACAAATGGCCTACTTCTTTTCGAAACTATTTCTAAGCGTTCCTTAGTCATTATTGCCGTCGTTTTTCAAATCAAAACCTGAGCTTCTGGGCTTGTATTCAGATTATTCGCAAACGGGAAATGCAAAATTTGTTTTTATACTCAGTTTTTATACACGTTTTATGCCGCCCTTTGTAGGTAAAAAACGACGACAATCTGCTAAGGCCAAAAACCGCCGTCCTAAAATCGTCACTTAATCAATACGTTTTCATAAAGCTGTTTTGCCTTCGAGCAGTTAAACACTTACTCGAGATTTAAGCGAGATCTTAAGAATTTAAACAGATTAAAAACTTTTATACATTTGGAAGTTTCAATTTTATTATGAAGCATCGGCTCGAATTGAGTTAGAACCTTGATCCAACAGAAAAGTTTAATTCATTTCTTGGTTCAGGAAATACTGGTTAACCAAATATATTTGATAAGTATTTGATAAATTGTAAACAGCTTTGTTTCATATTAATTGTTGGTAATTTATCGAAAACTCAGCATTAAGCATATTAAGCGATATACAGGAAGTAGCAGTTTAGAATGAGATAAAAAATAAATTTTACTTTTAAAGTAAACCGACGTAGCATTAGATGGTGATGGAATTACTTGCTCAAGAGGCTTTTGTCGGTAAATAAATATATTATTAGCATTAGGTAATCTGAAATATGTGCTTAATTATATACAAACATTAACCGCGATTTACAAGGAGTTATTTAAATTTGCTAAAGTTATTGAATATCTTATAAAGTGATAGAAATAAGGTTTTTTAATCGAACTCTGTTGATTCGATAGCCAGGAAGCACAATGATGCCGTATTAAACGTAACTACAATAGTCTCTAAACAGTATTCACGCATTTCCGGTTGACCAGCGTGCTTAATGTTTAATTAACTAATTAGCTAATTAACTATAGTAATTGAACGCAATTTACACAGGTGCTCCTCAGTGAGAAATGTATAAATCTAACAACTTAATATAAAACAAGTAGAAGTTTCTTTATTAAACGAACTTCGTTCTGAAAGGAATTATTAGCTATTTTAATTACCATGTTTATGTGCACAGGCACAATGAAAATATCATCTAAGATCTAAGACGACCAATATACTTGATTAAAATTGAATAGAGCTCAACATCTTGATGGATTCATAAGGTGATAAGTCTTAAACCATTGAAAATTCTGTCTGACCGTTCGCTCACAGTTGCAGTCCGCATTATTGAATTCAACTGTCTTACTTGTCTCACAGCGACGACCTTTTCTTCAGTTAACAAGAAGAAGAAGTACACACTGCATGAAAATCGATCCAACAAGTTTTATGTAATGAAGTGTCTATATTATTAGATAAATAATGCCAAGTACTTTCGACAATTACGTCATGGGCGCCAAAAACCATCACAGTAACTGTAAGTACCCTGGAGGATATATTGCAGACACAACTACGCAAAAGGAAGCAAAACAAAACTTACTCGTCTGGTGTTTCTTTAGTTGTTTGTGGACATATTTATTCCCAGACAAGGATTTTACTGCCCTTCTTACTGCTACTTAATCTACGAGTCCTGATCTCATTGGTCGTCTTGTCGGCAGCTGATCGTCGACTATGAACTGGAAGCTGAGTTCAGATATTTGGACCAGGATTTGGTTCTCTGGAAAGCCTGTTTCATTCATCTTGGCCATCAGGGCTTAGTACCAAACTTTGTCGAATGGCTTTTAACATATTTAGGAAGACGGCTTCTAGATTGTGTCTGCGCTTTAACCTTTACAGGATCCTAGTTGTTAGCGGGCGGTGAGTGTGTTAGTGCCGTGGCCCGGTCTGGCTCCATGTTGTTCACCCAACAGCACTTTCGTGTCCTCTATTGTATCCTGGATGTGGTTGGGGATCTTTTACCACTATGGTAAAGTCCTCAGTTGAAGTTGTCGGTAGTTTTTTGAGGCCCTTATTTGAGATGTCATCATGTCCAGGGGCTGTTTTCCTCTTTATTACCTTGATGATGTCCTGGATGATCTCGTTGCAGACTCTTCATTCCTGGGTTTGGTGGTCGCCAGAAGTGGGCGGCTACTATTTTGTTTTGGGTGATCAACCAGGTTTACTCTGTATTGGAGCTCTAGATGATTGGCAACAAGCTCCACTATCTCTTTGGGATCCAGAGTGGTGATACCGTTTTCATCTATAGGTGGCCAGAGCTGCGATCGAGCTTCTTTCTTTAATCGCATTCTGGAGGCGGTTCACTTGCCTTTTTAGATATTGGTCTTGTGTTCGCATGGCTTTGTGTCAAATCCGGTTTTTCTGGCTGATTTTGACTCTTCACCATAGAGGAGTATTGTCTATTTGGCATGCCGGAACGACTGATTGATTTGTTGAGGCTTCCAGGGCGTTCTGGATTTTCCTAGTGAGTTACCTGGTCCATGTAGTCCTTTGTTTTGGGGTGAGGAATCCTGCTGGAGCATTCCAATATACGTGGAAAGTCTGCCAGTTGATAACCTCTTAGTCGCAGTGATGCTATCGACTTGGTCTGGACCAATTTGCCTGAGTATGGGCAAATGGTCCGATGATAGTTCCCGAGGTACCTACTTCGGGGCTGGCCGGCCTTCCTGCGTTCTTGTACAGAAATATGTCCAGGATCTCGTCTCTGTCATGGTGAGCAATATATGTTCGCTCTAGGGGTGCGGCTTTTACAAACATTGCCTTTCTGGCTTCGTTTCATAGCATGATGCTTCTATTAGTGTTGCAGTTGCATCACCAATTGGTGTTGTTGGCATTGAAATCCCCGCAATGTATTGTTGGCCTGTTGTCCGGAAAAAGCCTTTGACCATCCTCGGGACACAACGTAGCGCTTAGACTGACGTATACGGATCCGAGCCTGTTTTACTCTTCCGACCAACTTTTCCGTTTGGACAGTTGCACAGCGACTATGGATTCCTCCAGGCTTGCCGATGGTTTCTTTAGTTGGTGTTGCCGCTGTATTGGTAGGATCCTTTATCTGTGGAACGGGATGGCAAAGTTTACTCGAACCCGCGAGTTTTAAGCATCACTAGGGCGCAATACAATGCGCCCCTCGAGTTCTGGTCTCAAAGACCAACTTATTTATTGCTGGTTGAAGTCCTCTCAGTGTTCGCTCCCTTCACAACTTTTGGAAAAAAAGTTCAAAATAGATCCAGGTATGAAGATCCTTTGGTGTACTTCCATACGAACGTGCTTTCCGAGAACAGATCATTCCTTCTGTTTCACTTTTTTTGTTTTAAGTAATTCTCGTGTAGGCTCTCCGTTTCGATGTACCAATGTAGACTGAACCGCAGCTGCCTGGAAGGCTGTAGATCTAGGATGCTGCTAGAAGAGCTAGTTCATGTATGAATGGCCAATGACGTTCTGCGTCTGCTGAGGATAATGTTTTGATGATGATCTCAGTCTCGACGTAGACGTCACGATTTGGTAGGCATCCTAGCACATGAAACCAGGGTCTGGTCTTCCAGTCTGTATTAAAAACTCTCAGTTTTAAGATCAACCTTCTCAAATTATTCGATGCTTTCGTGTTGCCTTAATTTCGCCGTTGTAAATGACGCATCGAATTAATCCCCTTCAATTATACCTACGAAATATGCTACTTCTGCGTGTCACATTTCAATTTTATGTTCTATTTTTGTTAACCGGCTTGCTTGGACATTTGTGTTAAACCTCGTCACCAATTTTGTTAACAACTGCTTATTCACGTTTAGAGCTTCAGCTTGCCGCTTTGGAAATATTTATTTCAGGAGGTTTCGTTAATGTTCTTGACTTTACCTTCCCTTTTCTTTAGATTATATCTATGTTTTTGATTGTGTTTCGTTCTTCCACTCCTCTATTCAGAATTATAACAGTGTTCAGATTGGTATACCTTTCAACCGGGACCTTTCTTGGACTTCAGCTTGATTGGTCTTTGCTGGTCGATCAGTCAGAAAAGCACAAAATAATATCAACTTCATAAAAAACACCGTATAGGGAGAACAAATGCCTATTACATAAATTGTGAGTTGGAAAAACCTGAGTGGCTTGTCTTTGTGGTGATCATCCAATCACTAACAGCCTTCTTCTAACAATCTCAGAGGTAGCACATATTATTATAGTTAAATCCTTTTACTTTGAAGCATCAGAATCTGGGTAAAAGTTTTATCAACAAAAAATTTAAAATGCAAATTCTAATTAATGAATATTTTCCTATAGGCGTGCCTCTTGGGAATGTCGAGGAGTTTGTGCCACTCCACGACTTTAAATGTAAATAATATTTCAATTATCCGCTCAATAGAAATTAAGCTGAACATACTTTTTGAAGATTTTTTAGGCAGTAAAGTAATTTAAAAAAATATCGAAATTCTAAATTGGATTTAGCACAACAGTAAATCAAATTAAAGTGCGTGCAGGTCGTGACTGAAATGCAAGAATTGATATTTTGATAGCCACCTTCCACTATAAAGTTTGCATGTGAACATTTGATCAAATTTGTCTTCTTCGTCTTCCAGTCTTTGTTATCATACTTTAAATTTAACTGTTTTGTTTGCTACATTCCAATACCGAAATAAATTGTCGTAAATAAGCCTTTAAATTTGCATTTAACCGCTCAATTTAATCTAGAATTAGGGACACTCACTTCTTGTATTTACTTTTTCTGAGAACGATTTCAGCCTCACTACCGAAGCAAAAAGCTTATCCACTCAACCTAGTTAGAAAAATCGTTCCAACGACTTTTGTTGCTTTGGCGGGCACGTTTACCTAATTTTCCTAGGTTCTCTGTTTCCACATTTTCGCAATTTATACGGTCACATTTCACGAGCCGACGACGTAAGGTAATTTAAAATAAGCAAGTAGCTCACGGATAGTTAGTGTTCTGATTAGTTAAATTACCTATGCAAAAATATCGAATTATTGAACTTCGAAACTTACTGACACACATGCACTATGAGACAAAAGTAAAGCAATAAACTTCGTTTTCACTAATGTTTTTTCAAGCAAAAATTAAAAATTACGATTTTGGTCGATAAATTATTATTTTGGAAATATTTTGAGATGATCTAAATGAAGTTTATAAATAATGTTTGACATAACTTAGAAATTAAAAAGAGGTGCTTCCAATTAAAAAAATGAAGTTAATGACAGTTAGTTCTTTTAACATCACCCTGAATTTCAAATGAATTTAGACATTACTTTTGGGGCTCACAGTACATTTTTTAATGGCGAGGTTTAGTAAATAAAAATATCGAAAAGCTTTACCTATACGCAAGACGGCAAGATTTTCGTTTTCTTTTATAAGTAGGTAAATACTTCTAAAAGTTTTCGACCTTTGTACTCTACAATATTGTGAAACTTCTGCAGATTGACAAAATTTATGACATTATCACATTAAGAGACTCGTTCATCACACGTTTTAAATGACGAACGACATGACTCGAACATGTAGTTTTCCAACATTTTCCAGCAATTCCTGAAAAAGTAAATCCTGATTTGCTCTAGCTGCATACTTCATCCCGATAGAATAGGGTCTCGTCGACATAAATAGAGTCTCGTTGACAGATTCTTGATTTAATCTTGAAATATTATTAACGTCTTTCGTAAAACTAACAACAGTCTATAGACTATTATAAGTTCGGTGGATAATAGTAAATACAATTTGCCATAAACTGGAAATTAATTCTTCAGATTAGAGTCAACATTTCGCTTTCTGAGCAGAATAACACTTGCGTAGGAGACCGGTTATCTTACTGCAAATTAATTGCATTCGAACTTGTTGTCTTGTAAAAACTGCATTCGTTTATTTTCACATTGGAACGAAAAAGCACTCCATCTTCGGAGTCGGGCCTTTTCGCCACAATATGAAAATAAACTCATGCAGTTTTTAGACAACAAGCTTTCATGCAAAATTATCAGTAATTTTGAAGCACTTGTGCAATTCCCCCGATAATTTCACGTCGTCATGGAATCATAAAAAATATCACTGTCGACTGATTTATTTAAAGTGATTGATGTCAAATATATTTTAAAATTTAATTTTTAATATTTAATTCGAGAAATAATCTCACTAAATACCAAAATGAGCTTTAAAATGAACCATATAATTTTTCACTCTGGCATGTTTTCCTTGCAAATTATGGAAAACATGCAATCCTGAAAAATTATCGGTAATTTCAAAGCACTCGTGGTATTACCCCCGAAAATTTTAATTTATTTGACATTTTACGCTAGTTGGCATTTAGACAGTACTTATCGTGACGAACGCTTTTCCAATTTATAAAAACAGCTTTTTAATTTTGCTGTGTGCATTCGTCGTGTTACGTGACAATATATCAATTCAATTGAATCGCTATAATTAACTAGTCCGAAGCGATTATAACTAGTCTCAAACTCCCAAAAGTGAATAGCGATTGGATATATAAAAACGAAAAGTATGCATAACATTACCTACTCTTCCTGATATATCTGAGTGTAGAAAACCCAATGATAAGAAACTCAACTGTTGAGTTACGGTTTGAATATGCTCTTGCATATGCATGGAATACGCTCGTGGCTTACGCCATTTTTTCATTCATTGCATTTCATCGTGAACCGGCAAGTGCAACTCACTTTTTTTCTTTTACCTCCACACTGGACTAGTGCTTTCTAAAAAAATTATACTTTGAATATATTCCGAAGCAAACCACAGTGTCACATACAGTCCACTTTTTCCAAGAGTATCTACACCCCAGGCACCATTTTATTGGGTCAAGCAGGGCGAATACGCACAACACTGGCTAACCATGAACAACAAAACATAATTTGTCGTAACAAAATCTCTGTTTGCTGAAGTTATATTTAGCGTAATAATCATCAGCTCGATAGAATCTAATAATTTATCGATATATATATATTTGTTATCATCAAAACCCATTAAGTGCCTTTGCTTCATTCTCCCTGATTACCCTTTCAAGAAACCCCATCCCGTAATAGGGCCTACTACGGCCGGAAACGTTTGCTTTTGTTGTAAAACTGCCAGATCACCAGACCCAAACATTAACACTGAAACACAGGAAATTTGTACTGAAGTACCATGTTTTGTGCTAATTTTATATAGGTTATGCATACAGGATTAATCAAAATTGGCATCAATACTCTGGAGGAGTTGTCGGTGCTTTAAAAGTACAGAAAAAATAGTTAAAAAAATTAATGTTATTGAAAACTGAGAAATTTTCAAAAACCTATATCGGAAAGACGGCAACAATGTTTTTCAAGGTAATCTGCCCAATTAACATTACGTAAAAATCTGTTGCGTCGTAATTATTAAAAACTCCCGTAACCATGGAATTGTACAGAAAGTGGCAATAAAATAGACAAGGATAAACGGTTAATTCAACAGGATTCGTTGAATATGGAACGTACTTTTTCGAAATGTCAATTATTGTTTCAATAACCTTTAATCGATTTTTACAAAAAAACATACTTTTGAGTTATTAACTCCAAGCAAGTTAGTATCTGTGTAATCACCTTATAATCCACTCTTATCGACCAGCTTCTCGTATCCGATTAATTAGCTCTTACTTAATTTGTACCGGTGTTAACAAAGTAAGTAATTGGTTTAATGTGGCATTCTGATGTGTATATCTTATTTACGTGGTAGGGTTATAGTCGGTAGTAGAATAGGTATATAGTCGGTATTTATTTAGTGCCTGGGAAAGTGTGAGTTGTTGTGCTCTGAGTACCCTTGGAATACTTGTTCCTCTGTATCTGGAACCCGAACATCTATTGTCGTCCACTATCTTCCTGGAGCCAATATCCAGTACCTCTGGCCCTTTGTTGGTGTGAGCTCTCTTGTGGACCCTATGTGTTGATGACTAGAAACATCATAGCCGCTTTGACTTTTCATCAAAAAATTGTTAGAAGAGAACTTTTTAATATAAAAAAATTTCGTAATTTGAAGCAGATATCTTAATTTTTGTCTTTGAAAACTTAAATATTAAATAAATAGCAGCCAATTAAAAATGGAACAATTTTAAAGTTATGCTTAATGACAAAATAGAAATTCGATCAAGTGTTAATATCTTCTAGAAATTATGGAAAAAAACTTTCAATCTTTTTCTCGCACTGTCCAAATGAACCTCTATTACCCCTAAAAGGGAATGACGCCAATTTTGAAGCAAAACGCTTTTTTTAAACTGAAATAAACATCATAATAAATTTAACTGAATCGTTCAGACGCTCTTATTGTCACTAGACATTGTCTCAACACACCAACAGTCATCACCAACTCTAGGTATTTGTTGCATTGATTTCAAAGGTTTAGACATCAGTTTGTGCGGTTTTGCTGTACGAAAGTAATAATTACAAGACTGTGAAGATTTGCCTTTCAAATACTTAATGTTCACTCTATTTTAAATAAATATAAAATTAAAAAACAAAATAAAATACAATTTATTTGTGTTTCATTTATTAGTCATGGATGGCTCTTATTAAATTATTTTTTGAAGCTTAATTTTTGATGATTGCCATTTAATACCTTTTCATTGTCATTTTATTATCACGGCTTCATCTAACGTTGCAGCGAATGTCTGCTTCTATAAATTTGCTTTTTAATTTCGATTTTCACATAAAATCCGAAACTTATCATTCATCCTTTGATTGCACATTTTTTTTCGCTGTACATTTTAAGCGTTGACGTTTCTCTTAACGTGATATGCTGCCAACTGCTCCCTGCAAACTTGTAATTCGAAAACTTGGTCGAACTTCATTTTAATGCTTCTGTAAGAATCGTATTCTATATTATTGGAATTGGCTACTCAGGGGTGTAAATAGGATCACTTTTGAAATACCGTATTTTCTCGCATTTGATTAAGTCATGGACTGCATCACTTTCATTTTGCTCAACTCAACAATAAGACATTTGTATAAAATTTTAATTTAATTATTTAGTTAAATTAAAAATAGTCAAGTTTAGATTTATTGCTGTATTAGACTGAGCCTGAAACAACAATATTGAGGCATTGAAGTTTCTCCAACTGAATTCAGTAGTCACTATATAATTATTTTATTAAATTATTGTGTATTAAAGTTCTTTTTCTATGACTTTAGGTCTTGCTGCTCATTCTTGCAGATTTTTGCACAAAACAACTGAAGTAAGCTTAGCAAAGATATGAATCGTTGCTGAAATGATTATTTAGTGTTTTTTTGCCAGTATCTAAAACCTTTCTGATATTGTTTCTGTATCTACTCCCTAAATAGTAGGTCAATAGGTAGATGCTCCAGAAGAATGATGTCAATTTTGAGCCCCTTTGCCTGAAACGTTCCCGATCCTACGACACAACCAACATATTTTCATTTAGTACCTCACAAAAAGCTATTATCAGATAGGTGGTATTATATTCTGCCATTGCTGTAATTTTCTCCATCAACTTGGTAATGACTAATATTGCAAATGTTTGAAGCAAAAAAAATAAAGTGTTGATTGTATCATGTTATACTCCGGAACTTGATCAAAAACATTAATTACGTTAATGGTGTCTTCAACTCGTCAAGCTCTACTACTAGTCATCAATAGTCTATCAGGATATGCCACCCGTAATAAACTGAAACTTGGATGAACTTGAAAAATGGTTATATTGATTGGCAGTTCTAATTTGAACTGATCTCACCTTTTATTTCCAATAAACCGGAAAATTTAATCTAACACCCTTTTTATAGACTCGCTTTAAAATTAAAGCATTTAATAAAACCGTTTCAGCTAGCTTAATGTTGGGTTTTACCACCGTAATTTAAATTGGAAGTTATATCAATGTGAAACGTTATGGCTTACTAAAAATTAATTATAGTTTCTATCGAATCTATAAGAATAGATCTACTTTATTATACACCTCTAGAAAGTGAATTTAGTAACATTAGTAACATCAGACGAGGCAATAGAGATAAGCTAAGGCGTGATTTTAAAATCACTGTTATAACTGTGAATTTAACCTGTGAATGGGATTTCACTTGTGGTTGCAGTTTTCGTGATATAGCAGCGTCATACGGGACGGGCATCAATATTAAAACATTTGTAATACATATTTTTTAAATAAATAACCTTATTTAGGTATACAACAAATATTTTATACTTAAAGTACAAATTATTTTAAGGACACTAAAAAATAACAGTATCTGCAACTAGCAACTGGCTACACATTTTGTAAACCCATGTACTCTAAAAGTGCTAAAAACATTCTGGAAAAAAAATAAAACAGGAATAAAAGAACTATTGTTTTAAACAGAACGAATAGCGTATGTAGCTGTTAATGCGTTGTGAACAAGCTGTATTTAATTTAAATTTTTATCTGAAAAAAACTTTATTTGAGCGACAATGGGTTCAAAAATATTACTTCGCTACTCTTCGAGAAAATTTTTAGAATTTATTGATATTGCGGGATGTTGCATTTCATGTGCCGTTTCAAATTCGACGTACTTGTTTTGCAAGATAATTTTGTTTTGAATAAATTGCATTTTGCAAAATTATCATCTAGTGCAGAAAAGAAAGTCCACAAAGAGTAATTTTCCGTCGCTTAGGACAATGCATAATAGACAATTTCAATTCGAAAACATTAACAAAACAGAAACACTAAGCGTATTCCCAGAAAATTATTTAAAAAATACACAAACAGGCTACTGAGACCCAATCAGAATACGGCAATGAATGGTGCATATTAAAATAGGTGCCTAAAAATATCAATAAAATCCAGGTTCATGGGAACCCGTCAATGCAAGCTTTCATTAGCGAACAAAATAATTTTATTTGGGTTTGTCGTTTCGCCGGGCCACATGTGCAACATAGGATCACCACACGCAACTCGCAATAGGAGCGTTACCAGTGGAAATAAGTTGATTAATAAATTAAGTGGCCCTTTAATATCACGGTTGGGACCGATCACGTTTTAAATCATTGTTTATTTTTTACGTTAGGTCTTTTATATGTTGCCACTAATAAATTTTCACACGGATAAAGTCTTATGGAGTACCTATTTAGGATTGCTTTCTTGACTAATATCGGAATTACTACATTAACCTTTCCTGAAATAAAGCCAAGACAGCGTCAAATTATCGTTATTTATTATTGACAAGATAGTGTATGAATAATTAAACGCACATACGAGTATTTTACAGCTCTCCTGTGGTTTACCAAGCCGCACGCTAACGGCTCCGCGATTCTTGAAATTTCCCACTCGTAGCTAAAATTATGCTGATATTACAGTCGCAACGGAAATTATTACTTTAGCAAATAAAATACAAGGCGGTAAATTTGTACAAGGGGCATCTAAAAATCTATCATATAATTCCATTTTTGATTTGTCATTTCCATTATGTTGAATTATAAAGGGTCATTCAAAACTGGCGTCATTTTTCTGGAGGTGTTGTCTGACGCTGTTATAGGAGTATAGAAAAAATTGTAAAATAAATTAATTGTTATTAAAAACTGAGAAATTTCCAAAAAACGATATGGGAAATACCACAGCAATGTTTTTCAAGGTAATCTGCCTAATTAACAGTGCGCAAACACCTGTTGCTTCGTAACTATTTAAAACTCCGTTAACCATGGAATTATACAGAGTGACAATAAAATAGACAAGGATAAACGGTAAATTCAACAAGATTCGTTGACTGCGGAACGTAATTTCGAAATGTCGACCTGTTCTCATAACCTCGAATTCTGCGGGGTTTGGTGTTTACCTAAATAATCCATACAACACCAAACATTTGAATGGCTAATTCCAAACAAGCTGGTGCCTGTGTAATATCCTTATTATCCTTTCACCTTATCAAGCAGCTTCTCGTATTCAGTTAATTAACTCCTGCTCCATTTGTATCTCCTTGTGATGCGTGTATCGTACAAATGTGGTAGGAATGTAGCCCTTCCTCGGTATTTATTTGGTGCTTGGGAAAGTGTCACTTATTGTGCTCTGAGGCCCTTGGAAGGTCCTGATTCGATTATGTCCAATACTTGTTCCTCTGTTCCTGGAACCCGAACCTCTATTGCCGTCCACTCTCTTCGTGGAACCACTCTCCTCGCCCTTTGTTGCGTGAGTTCTTTCAGCTTCTGCTATGTTACTGTAGCATTTCCCCTGAACTAATCGAATATCCGCAAATTCGTAAAAGGAAATTCAAAGTAAGTCACAGTTTGACAAATTATTGTTATTATTGACAAGGGCTATCCACCTGTAACTATCTCTTAATGACAAAAAACATCATTGCCGCTATGACTTTTCATCAAAAAAATTGTAGATAAAAATAAAAATAGTATCAAAAAAGAGAACTTTTTTGATATCAAAATTTTTCGTAATTTGAAGCAAAGATCGTAATTTTTCTTTTTGAATGTTTACGTATTCCAATATGCTACCAAATAAACATGGAACAATTTCTAAATAATGCTTAATAACAAAGTTGAAATTCGATCTTCAGGTGTTAATATCTTCTAGAAATTTTCGAAAAAAAAATTTTCAATATTTTTCTCGTACTCCCCAAGTGAGCCTCTATCACCCTTTAAAAGGAATGACGCCAATTTTGAATCACCCTGTATGGGCTCTCAAAGAAAATTTACAAAAACAATTAAAAGGCAATCGAAATTTTACAGTAATTATTCAAGATTTATCAATATTTGGGGTCTTTAATCAAATGACTTCTGTTGAATTGATTATCATTGAAAGGATGCGATGTATGAATGCTCTTTGATATAATTTTTGATTGTCTGATATCATGTTAAGTATCGGAGCTATTGAACGTGAGGACGATCAGTTTCACAATTTTTAAAATTGGCTAATTCCGCTGTGCTGTGCAACTGGATTCAAAACAAGTGACAATAATCTTTAATTGTTTCTTTTTCTGAGTGGTTAAAAATTGAATAATGTTTTATTTCGCAGCCACCTAACTTGATTGATTGTGTTCAAAAATATTTAGTTTTGTGAAATCATCCACAAAATATCCCGAAACAAGAGGACAGCTTTGGGATATACAAGGTGATTCCTTAAGAATGGGTAATTTAGAAACTGAAGATTCAAATGTCGTCATTTTAATTCCTGGTTTCGCCATAATTCTGAAAATATCTGGGATAGAAATTTTAAATTTTGTGACGATAGGTTTATTCAGGTGACAAATAAGATAAGAAGTGTGTTTTAACTTCTGCGTTGCTCATAGAGGGAGCTACTTGCGACCGCTAATGCCCACATTTAAAGTGATAATTTTTCACTCCATAAGTGCAACATCGCATAGAGTCAAAGTCGCAAAGAGCTATACTTTCTACGTAAATTAGGTATTCTTGTTTTAAATGGATATTTCGTAGCTTCGTTGAATTCAATGAATTCAAGGAACGTTAAATTTTAATAACGCGCAAAACTAAGAATGTGTCAAATCACTTATTGTAAATACCAAAACTTCTTCGACTTATATCTTATAGTTTCTTAAAGTAATTGGTCAAAGGGACCACCAATGATACCGATATGCCTACACAGCGTTTTGTGAGAGGGTCAGGTGTGGAACAACATATTGGCTTTGACTTCGCTGGCAGTGACTCAAATTCCTTGCCACTATTCGTCACGCAAACCATTAGGACTTTTGACAACTCTATCTTTCTTCCATTCAAGGTCAAATTGTAAAATCAGATGGGCCAAAGTGCAGATTTCTGTGTGGCAAAGCAGTTCCGCTACCGCTTCTAATCCAACGATTAGGAAAAATTGCATCTCAGTCAGTAAAAGCCAATAAAAATATGCTGGAGCTACAGAGTGGATAGCTGCATTTTTATCCCTCTTTTGATCCCTAAGTGAAGCGAAACCTCTTCGCGCGATTCCGCCAAATTTGGCTAAACATATTGTAACGGAAATGGCCTGAGGTACTCACGTTTGGAATGGGGGATCGAAATTCATGGTATTTCAGTAAATGGGAGCCCCATTTGGGCCCCATTTAC
>NW_026018715.1:2440911-2442080 GCF_020466585.1 Dendroctonus ponderosae
TATGACACTGACAAGCGGGAAGTTTCGCACCTGTTCTGGAGATTTCGAGAACTATCTGGGATACCTGGAGAAAACTATATAAGCGACGACGAGAAACATGGGGGGCGGGGGGATAAGTGACAGCAGCGACGGAGTTCAGAAGAAGGTTAAACCTCGCGAGTCGGAAACGCGTGTTTTCCGTCTGTTATTTTTATTGTTTTTATTATTGTTTTTATACTTTCGTAGACGAGTGAAATAGTTCACCAAAGGTTTGAGTGAAAATAACTTTAAAGTGTATTACCGGGAATGGACAATAAAATTGTGTAATTTATATGACATATAGAAGTGTGTCCAATGAGATGTAATAGTAGGTGAATAGAAAAATTTGAATTTTTATTATGTAATGAATTATGTTGGATGTTTCGGTAGCCAAATTTCACAACAATCAAAAGGATCTTTAGTCCAATGAAAGTGTTTATGTATATTCTGTCGGTCTACCTAAAGTTCTCATATCGATTTGCTAGGTGCATACGTGAATAGTCAAAAGCGCTCGAAAACTTTAAGTTTCTGTATTTTCACTGGGTAATTTTGAGCTTTTGAGTGGAAGTTATAAGTAATTTTAAAAATCTAATTGGAAGAACTTTCTGAATTTTTTTTTAAATAATTATGGCGATTTTTAACACAGCTTAATTATTATTTTAACTTGTATGGCTCGATTGCAGTTTATATTTATATAAATTAAAATTATTGGGGGTAATACCATGAGAGCTTTGAAATTATCTGGTCAAGTTTAATGCTCAAGTGGTATTTAGTGAGATTATTCCTCAAATTAATTAAATACGACATTTAGAAATAAAGAAATAGTATACATCATAATAATAACAAACTAATTTATTAACCCAGTAAGCAAAATTACATTTATGGTAATGATTCGTTATATGTGTGTGCTTCTCGGCACTTGTAGGCGCTAGTACGGGCCGCTGGAAGACAGTTGAGGGTGAATTTTGCCCGTTTCTCCCATTTTTTCGATTATATTTCTGAGGTCTTATTCATACATCTGTTGGAAATCGACTTCGCACTTCAATAGTCAGTAAGGTTTGCAACACGACAAATTGAACGGAAACAAAGAAAAATAACAACGTAAAATGAAAATAATTTAATTAATGAAAGTTTAAAAAAAGTACAAATAA
>NW_026018715.1:2442130-2449401 GCF_020466585.1 Dendroctonus ponderosae
CTGCCCCTGGTCATCCAATCCACAATTTCAGTGGTAGCAATCCCCAATCGGGAACCGGAAGGCAGCTGAGGATACTCTTCGGATAAAAATGGACTCTGGTGGAATGCTCTACAACAGCGTTAGAAAAAAAAAAACTGGACCAAGATGGACGTCTCTGGCTTGGACGGTCGCTGGGACTGGCAAAACTGTCGACCGCTTATTTTGAAGACCTCCCTTCCTCTCCTTCGTTGGTTCTGCTTTCTTGGATCGATTTTTCGTCCCTTCCCTTCAAAACGCTGGTCAGCAGAAGGAAGGGCAATAACCATGTTGCCAGACGGAACCACGACAAAGACTGCTGATATTTGGGAGCGAGATACACTGATTTAAACGGTTTACTAAATATAAATGATATTAAGAATAAAATAATCCCTAACTCAACAAATTCTTTACCAATTTCGGTTGACTACAAAATACTAACACAATTCAGGCCTTAATCCAACTTACGAGCTAGCAGACAGGTGGACCGCTAGTTAAATTCAAAAATTAACCGTCACAGGTTTCTTCGGACAAAGCCTTCTGGCCAATTAGAAAACCGGCGGGTCCCATAATGAATGATTTGCTATTTTTTGTCACTCTTGAGTCCCACTTGCAGTGCTTGGTTTTTAGTCTATATCGAGATCTAGGTTGGGACTATTGCTGAACCATTTTCTAGTTTTTTTCTCGCTGGCATTGTGTTTTTTCTCACATTTCTTTCAGTTTAAAAAACAGCCTTACAAGACATGAGTTCACGATAGAATTGTTTTTGACAAACCATTTGGGATCGGCATATTTTTTATCGCCTCTATGTGAGGTTTTTGCAAATACAGGTTTGGACTCAATTCTGCCTGTCTTATCACCGTTGATGTGTAATTCTGCTTTAGAAAAGCCCATTTGTGGTCCTGTGTCTTCGCCTCCTCTCCAAGCCAGTTCATTGGACAGATAAAAAAATGCCTTGATGAAGTTCTTCGGGGGATTCTTAATTACATCTAGTGTTTAGCATTTTCAATTCATTAAAAGGTGGGAGACTCGCAGATTGCTTACGTTTATTTTCACAACCTTGCGAGTCTTGTCAATTTGCATTTCTTGCATCTCGCGCTCTTATAAATTCTATTTGCTCAAACGGATTTATTTTTCTTCTCTACTCCCTAAAACATTTCTCCATCAGTAGACTAGCTATGACGTTGCAGAGGGTTTTAGCAGTGTGTTCTTTGTATTCGCCTCTATCTTGTTTACACATGTTGCAAGGCCAATTTTTTTATATTGAAGCTAACGCAGAAATTGGAGTATTTTGATCTATATTGTAACTTTTTGCCGTACAGAAAACAGAAATTGTTTCCAAATGTACTTCTTGCTTTTTGCGGTGTTTGTTGGTTCGCATTACCCCCATTTCATCAATATATACGTCGGGATCATATCAAAAACCGCTAATTTTTATTAATAATTACGGTACCAATTAAGTACGCAGCATGAAGTTTGCTGACTTTTCAAAATGTAAACTTGCAATAGTAACTGTAGTTCAAACTACGGGTCTAAAATCTTCAACTTACGGATGGTTGTTGTTGAATATTTTCTTAATTTGCACAAACACAAATACAATTAACAATCCTGAACATTAATGAAATTATTCTATCCAGTATGAAACGAAAAATAGTTCTAATGAAAACAAGCTGCGAAGCTACTTCTGTGTTTTTCAGCGAAAAGTGATTTTACACTACACCCTGCAGCATTGCAAATTTTAAATACATTTTCTATTGATTTCGAAGTGTTTGTAGCATAATTCTGCGACTTCAGATCATGTTGCTCACTGGCTTCCGTAGCTAAAATAACGCCTGGCCATCCCGCTTTATACAACTGCATTTTCAGATATAACTTCAGAGATATTTTATTCGTTTAAAAAAATAATAGAATTGGTACTCTAAGTCTAGGGATTTCTGTAGCGCAGTGTATCCCATTTAGAAAACACGTGACGACAGCATTGAGATAAAATATTTTTTAGTTTAAGTCCATTTTGGAGTCCTCCCTGTAGCTAAAATATAGCCAACTCGATACCAGGCAACAATGTTTGTTGACTGAAAACGCCGTTATTAACAAAACTCATACATATTAGTTTTAATATTGCAAAAATAAAATATAATTTAAATCATAAGACAGCTGTGTGCGCTGCAAACGAGGCATTTTATAAAAGCAATATTCAGTTTAGCAAGTTTTAACAATGAGGTTAAAGGATAGCAGAGTAAACTTCACTTACGGTTAACTTCTCTTACAATTAATAGTCACTTTCATCTTCTAAATTGCAATCAATTTGTTTAAGGTGTTTGCAAAATGAGTTCGCCTACCACTCTGGCTGTGCACAGAGAACTTGCCGCCCGATTGGAACACGACGATATAGTTTCAAATATGTCGGCTGCAAGAACATGTTCACCCACAAGAAAGAGTTACATGTTAAGTGTGCGTGGCGATCGATCAAGATCAGAACAAGGTAACAGGAACAGTATTAAATGGAGAATTTAAGAAGCTTTGAACTTTTGAAATCTGAAACGTCTGAAACGAATTTTCAGGGCCGCATCCCTTAGCAGTCACGCAACATTTGTGGGGTGGTGCAAAAAAGACTAGAAAAAGAACTTCTGCTCCGCAAATGGGTGGAACAAATGCTGGAGGGTTAAGAACAGCGCTGATCTTGAGGTCAAGGAGGTCGTGGCCAGTGGCTCCAGTTACGCAATACAGGTAGGATACTTTTCGTTATGCAATTTTGAAAGAGCCATGTGTATTGTGTACTTATTTTGCGCAATAATGTCAATAACATGAATTGTTAAGTATTTGACGACGATAGTTAATAGGCATTTAATTCTATGGACATGTATATAATTTTATTTTTGAACTATAACAACGTTGTTGCCAAATATTTGATGCCTACCAAGCTTATGAGTTTTAGAGTTGCACTACTTTTCATTATAAATTACAATTCTAAAATTCACCTAACTAAACATAGCAATCGAATGGTGATTAGACGTGTTGCAAAATTGGAACAAAATTGAATCGAAAAACTCGCATAATGATAGTGATAGCCGACTACTACTGGAATATATATTAAATCAACTGCATAATACATGTATTGTAAAGACGTCCAAAAATTATTGATCAAGAAAATTGTGGAACATGGCTTAAATCTTGGTATACGATCTAAAAATAGGTCATGTCATATTTGTCAACTTCCTATTATAATTGGTAAGAGATGCCTATTTAAGTCCTTGGGTCTATTGCTCGATAGATAGATTTTCTGGGACCAACGTACATACCCTCAGAGATAGATGTGTATTTATTTGTCATCACCAACTAATGGAAACGAAACATGGTGATTTGTTCTGAGAGCTGCAGAAGCGTTTCTTAATTTTAGTTTACTAAATGTTTCCAATGGATTGTGCTTACCTCGAACATATCTGAAAATAGTAAGAACATAGTTCGCACTGTTGATTGCGTAAATAGTTTACTTTTATAACGTTAAAAGCACAAACAAGAACAGAAAATGTATTTCTTTAAACGAGCCGCTATGCAACCAATTTTCATCCAGCAAACGGTAATTTGCTGTAATTGTGAAGACTGACTATGCATACCAATATACGCATTTTCCAATAATGTGGTATGCAAAAGATGTACATTCAGATACAGCAGACACAGATTCAGCAGTATACCGGGTGTCAATTGGAAAAATTTGCATCTTTAATATCCTTCTTGCAGTTGAAAATATGAAAAATCGGAGAGACACGTCAATTTTATTTGTAAAGGGGTCACTTTAAATAAATAGTTTTAGCTTTCTTAGAAAGCTTCCTGTTTAGCATTAGAATCTTAAATACGAATGGGAGTCAAGTGGCACATCGTTTTAAAGGGCGTTCAATTCTTGTAACAGTAGTAGTTACTTTGTTGCTGTTGCATGCAGCAGGTGTCGAATAACCGCGCTTCAAAATTGCGCAAACAATTAAGCTTGCCTGCTTTCAGATTTTGGTTTTCTGGTTAGTGTTTACACAAAAACTATTGCATTAAGTCTTATTGTACTATACATGATCAGGAGAGTAGATTATACTGTTGAATAACAAGAATATAATCTGGTTTAAATAATTTATTTTTTTAATTTGCTGATTGTTTTGATTCGACAAAAATATTTTTTATTTGCGGAAAAGAAATTGTTTATAAGTTGTTCAATATGTTGTACATTTTCCTGTAAACAATAATAAAGTCTATTTTCGAACTCATCCCTAACATTTCGGGAAAGTTCACTGGGAACTAACCGTCATTCTGCTGAAATTCGCCTTTTAGGATCATCAGTATCAGCAGGTTGGGTTGCATAAACAGCAGATTTAAGATGCTCCCAAAAAAAGAAGTCTAAGGGTGTTCATTTCGGTGATCTCGTAGGCCATTCAATAGGTCTCCTTCTGTCCAACCATATATACGACACTCTCTCGTTTAACCACTCTGGGGCCGGAAGAAAATATTGAGGTGGAGCACCGTCCGCTGGAATGTTAACAAATCCTCCTGTAAAACTAAATTACCCTCTGCATACCCAATGTGAGTTACTAGCTCATTGGTGATACGAGGATTTATAGTCTCTTCAAGCATGTTAAAGTACAGATTATCTGTCAAGTTTTCTTCAATAAATAAAGGATCAATTCTGACAGTTCCATTAAGAGCAGCCCAAACGTAAACTTCATGGGGATATTGTGGATGTCTTTATCGAAAAATATGCGGGTGTAGGGACGATACGATACTGAGAAAGTATCGATACTCACTCAAATGAGTAGTAACCGAATCATCTTGCGATACTACTCATATGAGTATTCTGAAAGTATTGATACTTACTCAAATGAGTAGTAAGCAAATTGTCTTGCAATACTGCTCATATCAGTATTCTGAAAGTATCGATACCATTACCTGCTCACAATTTTATTAACTGACTCGATATTGAGTGACTCTACGTATAATCGTCAGAAACACATTTTAAGTATACACTTTCGATGAGTTTTTCAAAACCAAAATTAACTCTTACCGTGAATTTTAATAACGTTTAAATAACGTATTGTAATAATATTCATGGAATATATTTTAATGCACTTATTGCCATAAGGTAAACAAAAAATATCCTTTCCGAAGGTTTCCCAAAAAATCAGTTGCTGCCAGCATAGCACCAGCTTTTGGAAATAGATATTCACTTACCATTACATTACCTTAAAATTAGGTTGAAGCACGTTCAGAAGCCGTAAAAATGCTTCTCCTTCCACAATGTAGGAAGGCAATAATTGCAAACAACCAACGCTAAAGCCTGCACTATTTTGTTGTATTTTGAACCTCCCTCCAAAATAGATATATTCGATAAAGAAAAAGTACTAGAAATTATTTATTTTCCGTATTGGCCGCAACTTGTAAAAATGCGTCTTCTAAAGTACTTTATGGAAGTTTGTTACTATCCGTACTAGCATCAAAAAAACTTTTTCCTTCCAACCTATTTTATAATTTAGAACAGCTAGATGTTGACGGCTGTGACATATCCAACTCAAGTTCTACAATAGACTTCATAAAATATCCTATATCTTCGTAAATATATGTTCTGTGACTTTGGGCAGTGTTTACACTTTTGATAATTCGATTCGATACGAGTACTTTATTTTTATTTATTTTATATTTATTTATTATCAAAAGAATGGAATACCTACTTGTATTTACTTGTATCCAATAATCACTATCTAAGAGGCGGCACTTCACGTAAGAGTGTCATAACGCATATTGATCTAATTGATCTAGTCGTAATATGGTACCATATTAAAGTTAGGCTGGGTCAGTAAGAGTGACATAACTCACGTTTAATGACTTTTATCAATTTTCACTATTTTTAAGTTCAGTTAAGACGATTGACAATAGTCTTGACTGTGACGGTGTGTACAGTTTCGATAATTTGATTATTTACGACCATGCGATACTTCGATTCGATATGAGTACTTTATTTCGATACCAAATATTGGTATCGAAAGAACGATTCAATTACCAAAGTACTCGGTATCGAAACAAAAGTATCGAAATTAATTTCAATCCAAAATCATGCTTACTTCACAAAATCTATCCAATAACAAATTGGGAAACAACCATTTAAAAGGAGCATTCTAATTCAATATATTTGATCAAATCTTTGAGTATATCACAAGTACGTAATCCCTTTTTCATAGCTTGGAAAATCAGCAAATTGTTATAATGTGTCTAAAACCCCTTTTATTCTGGGTCGACAAAATACGGCCAACTTCTGATCGAGCAAAATCTGAGGATTATTTGAGATATTTCCAGGTTTGTAGTCAATGCTCCCCAAGTTCGATAAAGCTAAAATATGGCGATATTAAACTCTGAATTCTCTGGAATGGCACCTGATAAATACCTCTCATGGAATCCTGGTATAAAATTTCAATGACATTTAGCAGTGTTTTTATTGAGGTAGTTGTAAGGCGTGAAATATTGTGGCCTGTTTACCATTAAGCAAAAAACATGTTTCAACTAAATAACGTTTTGCGCCAGATAAATTTCAAAAAAGTTAGAAAATATTTTCTGTTATTTAAAATATTCGTCCACGTAATATTTATTAATAAGCACCAATAAATATTTTATTGAAACTAATTTAACTAACTACTTCCTTTTTGGAAGTTTTTCTTATAGATTTTTGAAATCATCATTGCGTGACAGAAGTCTGAAGGCTCTTACCATCAAAATTATTTTGGAAGGTTAAATCATCGGTCACTTCATATTGATCTAAATCCAATTCAATTAGTTGGTCAAGATGTGTTGCACCCTTCAGGATCAAGTTTCTGAGGGGTCAGGCAAATCTGCTTAAATCTCTCAGGCATTTATTACGTTATCTTATCTTATTGACCCTTGTTTGTCCCAGTAAGTTTTTCGGGTTTACTAAGCATTTCTAACATGGCAATTATAATTGAAACTTTTCCGAGCTGTAGTCTTCTGACACATTTTACTAATACTAAGAATTCATGATTAATTCCATAGAAAAAAATGTGGTATATTATACAGGGTTATTCACGCTATACGGAACTGACGTTTGCGGCCAGCCCGTTGGTTTTTTGCAAAGTATTATTTGAAGAATCGACAGACGCCTATCGGGTGCACATTTAGAAAATATTTTTGTAATGTACAGAGTGTCCCAAAAGCCCTAAAAGTATCAAAGTTGTGTTTTTCTAAATGAAATACCCTATATATTATTGCATTTT
>NW_026018715.1:2450400-2452671 GCF_020466585.1 Dendroctonus ponderosae
AATCGTAAATTTGAGTTGAATTTCCCTGATAAAGTTGTTGGCAACAACGCTTTCCGTGAACGCTTCTCACATCGTTTCCTATGCATTCGAGAATATGGTTTTCGAACCATAGTAGAAAGGGCAGGGAAGGGAATGATCACATCGGCGATGGGATCGTTCACGTTCTCTCGAGCTCGAGAATTGGACACCAGGCATTTGCGCAATGTTAATTAGGCAGATTTCCTCGAAAAACATTGGTGCGTATTTCTGATATAGTTTTTTTGCAAATTTTCCAGTTTTTAATAACAACTAACTTCTTTTACTATTTTTTCTGTACTCCTATAACAGCGCCAGACAAAACCTCCAGAGGAAAAACGCCAATTTTGAATCACCCTGTATATTACGCGAACTTTTAAATTTTTATTTTATTTTAACGAAATAATTTAAGAATAGTTGGGTAAGCTCTTCATCAATTTTGGACATGTACACTCCAAACTGCTGCAAACTGGACATAAATCCTGAAATTGATAGTTGTTGAGAACTGAGTATAGATGAACGTTATAAAGGGGTTGTTATGTGATAATTGGACCTCGGCGCATAATCTGTAACACGCCATCTAATAAGTGTAGAAATAGGTATTTGTCTGAGAATATAATGCAGTTAGTTGAAACTTTTAAGTTGAAAACATGCATTACCATCTTCCGGGCTGAAGTCGGATAATTTTTTCTGTTTGTTCTTAATAAAAAGTATAATTTGAAAAGAAAATAATTTAGAGTCCTACGTATCTCCTTTCCAGAATTCAATAATGAAGCAAATAAACTTTTTGTTCCTCCCTATTTTTTTAGATAAAGGGTGTCCGCCTTCACGCCTATGGGTGGGATAAAGACGGACGACTCCTCATTAAGCGGTAAAAATGGTCTTCGCACCTAGTAAGAGGCGTATTATTATTATTATTATTAAGCTTCTCTTCTTCTTGTGAAACTAAACATTGTCCGCCATGCTTCTGCTATGTTAAGCCTTTTTTTACCGTGTAAGGTGGATGTTGAAATTTTATAATTTTCAGCAGCTTGCCTTAAACTTTTTCTGCCTTGTCGAATATCTTCGGGAGCTCTAGCGACGTTTTCTTCATTGTAGTTCTTAAAATTAATACCGGTTGGCTTTTTATATTGCCTAACCATGGTGTCCGCCTACACCTCTATTATGGTAGTTTTCGATACAAGGGCGAAAAACGGATTTGTGCCTTCGTATCGATCCACATTTTTTGTTCGAATGAAAAGCATCACACGAATCATATCACAAGTTATAATAAATAAGAATAGCCAAAATTAAAAGGCATCAACTCCATATCTTAAATTTAATGTCAATGCCATTTTTGAAATTGTCAGGTTTTGACGTTTGAAATTTCTTAAAAGCGTACGTTTGTAAGCATATTCAAGTGAAACAATGAGTTTCAAAATTCAGGTGCTGCTTTTACGGTATGGTGTTTGTATATCTTGTATATTTGTGTGGCAACATCGGGGAGAGCAGAAAACAATTGGTCATTAGAACGACTTTGAGACGGAACTTGTAAAAAAGTTATAATTCATAAATTGTAAGTAAACTTTAAGCTATGATCACTAGTTGTCGATAAACCTACGTAATTCATTAAAAAAGCATGTCCGATATTTGTTAAGATAATATAATAATAATAACATAATTATGATATATTATATATTCATCGTTAGCGTCCCTGGTTTATGAAAACTGGTGTCAAGTTTAGCGGGTTTGGGACGGTGAACAGAAACTCTTTATTTTCTTGAAAAAGCCTACGTTTCGACTATATATTTAGTCTTCCTCAGGGCTAAAAATTACATACATAGGGAAGTTACAAATTGAAGGATTAGAATGTTACACTACGAAAAAAAAAAAAAAACCATCAAACTGAACAAAAAAGTAAATCAAACAAAACAAACATTTAGATCAGATTAGAAAAGAATTATATGACAACATCATTCGAACTGTTAGTGTGGGCGGTTATACTTTGTCAAAAAAACCAAAAAACCAATCAGTGCCGTCCATGCGTTCTGACTATAAGCATAAATACCTATTCAACATTAAAGGGCTTCATGTCAAGACAATGACCACATATCCACAAAAAAGACGAATTCTGGTTGATAACGCACATAAATACGCTTTTCACGGGCAGACAGACTGGCGATTTCACTGGCAGCACATATTGAATTGAAGCAATGTATAAGTATTTTATCTAGGAACGCTGAAGAATGTTTTTTTGATTGTTCTTGTTTCCATTTA
>NW_026018715.1:2453670-2470798 GCF_020466585.1 Dendroctonus ponderosae
ATGCTAACATCGCTAGAGTGTCTAACACTCTGTGTGTCTTAAGATATCTCATATAACTAAATCTAAATTAACCTAAGTACCTAATCTAAACCTAACAGCCTCTTTTGATTCCTATACTAACTTAAAGTTAGCCCATGGTCCTCGATGTGCTAACTGACTCCGGTCGCCTTGCCGTATTTATATTAGCGCGCAAGGTCTCTCGACTACCTGCAAAGATTCTCCATTTTTTGGGATTTCCATAGCCCAATCGACTGTTGCCGTTCGTTCTCGAAGTATCGAGCTAGGCGTAGCGTCCCGAAAACGCTGGAAGCTGCGTTGCCGCTGGGCGCTAAAAATCAAGCCGCAACAATATATAGATACGCTCGATATTGCAAACCGAGACTGTATTCGACCAGAAAGTGCCACTTTGCTTGTTTTAAAGCTATAATTTGTTATTGTAAAACTGGCGAATTTTAACAATGATTTTACTATTGGATGAAAACCATTGCATTTCATCATTATGCAAGTAAAATAAGTGTTTAACAGAATGGAAAGTGCTTCAAAATATTTCCTCAAATCCAGAAATAATAATTCTGGTGGGAGATATAAAATAATAAGCGAATATTTGAATATTTTTAAAATCGATCTTAATTGGAGATTGAGAGCGGGAGCGATTTGGCTACACTTGAATATTCCTATTAAAAACATTATGAGGAACCTCTTAAAAATTTAAATAATTCCTTGCATACGAAAACGCAGGGCGCTGAATAAAATAAAAAATATGATGAATACAGGTGCAAGTAGCATTTAAATTGCACACCTGTAATTTTTTTAAATTCATTGCAGCGGCAGATTTTCCCAGACAGCATTATTAAATCCATTGGACGTCCATAGGGCAACGGATTTCGGGCAGCCGCATGTCCAATGGATGTCCTTAATTTGTCCGATTGTTGTCCAATTGACGTCCATATTCCTATACAAATGTCACAGAATCCTACCTCCGCCGGATGTTCGACGATAAGGCATCTAACGGACACGGCATATATATTGTATTTAAAATATTAATTTTGGATTTCCAAAACTTCTGGTTGTCCTGATGACATCCAGAAGCCTTGATATCTATCAGAAGCATTAAACTTCGTTATTCCCGTTATGAATTGCAATTTCGATTAATAAAACAAAAAATCTACTGCATTTATTCAGTTTATATTAAAAATATATAAATTATAAACATTAGCATATATATATATATATATAATTTAATTAAAAACATATAAATATAAGAATATACATATAGGGTCATGTAATATATTAAAAACCTAAATAACTAAAAGTAAACAAAAGACAAACTACTAAACTAATAATAATAAAGTTATAAAGTAACCAAAAAAAATCAGACTAAAACTAAACTAAACATTAAGAACTTAAACATATTAGAAATATTACAATTTGCATAATTGAGCAATATTAGACGATTTAAATAAAGGCTTCCGAAAATCGATTGCAACTACACTCTACAGTTACAAAATGACTATAAATAATCAACTTACTATTCAATAAGTCCCAACACTTGGAGGAGAGCAGATTTTGTTTGGGATCCTTTAAGCATGTTTGTTGTAGAATATTTCCAAATGAAATGAATGAGTGGCGCTGAAAGCAAAAGCCATATAAAAAATATTATAATCATTGAGAAAACCCATACAGGGTAAAGTAAAAATACAAAATGGTGTATTGAAACCTACCGGATATAACGATATATACTAATTAGATTAGTCGTCTTAATTAAGATCTTTACCTTTATTATCACACTGATGCTGGCAATAGAGTATCTATAGATGATGCTGGCAATAGAGTCTATAGACTTTGCTTGTTCTTTACCTCTGAAGGCACGATTAAACCATAGATGAAAATAAGTTTAAAATAAAAAAAATTAAATAAAGGTTGAAACAAAAGCATGTACACTTGATCACATATTAAGGTTAGTTTTTCAGCTGTCACTGGTCATCTGTCGATGCTCGGGCGTCCTTTAAACACCGGGATTTCCGGTGTCCAACGGATGCCGAAATTATTACATCCATATGGTAGCCGAAAAAGATACCATGGACATTCGGCACTCTTTTGGACAAGTTTTGGGTGTCTATTGGATTTCTAATGCTGTCTGGGTTTAGCGTTCAGTTGTATTTCGTTCACAAAGTTATTGCGTATTAAATAGCTGTTAAATATAATTTGAAAACTACAGTCTGTATAAATGTGTGCAAGAAATAATAGAAACCTCACAGAGAATGCATACAATTTAGCGGGTGTGGTGAATCGAACGCCTGGGTGAATCCGTCTAATTTATTTAACTTTCATGTTTATAGGGCAACAGTATGCCTTAGTTCCAAAGACAATTGAATGAAATATATAATTTATTCCCAAGAGAGCAAAAATTCTGCAAAAGAGACAAGTCAACATTTCTCTTTGATCTGCTTCACGGTAAAATACTGAAACTTTAACCTTATTTCAATTTGCCAGGGCGCTGCACTGAACCATTTGTTCAGTCAACTAAAGTTTCCGTTTTGTCTGTGAGTTACGAAGAGAACTCCATACAGCTAGATTTTAGACGCCTTTCCCTTTATGTAGTTATAATATAAGTTTAGTAAAAATTCATTGGGAAAGTCCATTTGACTTAAAAATATTAATAAATTTGCAGAATTGTAAATACGAGTTTTGCAAACCGTATTTTTGCTTCTGCTGCTAGATTATTTAGTAAAAAAGGCAGTGTCAAAAGCTGTAAAAATTTAAATCCAGTGTATAAAATATTGCGTCAGTTATTGAGTCATTGAGATATACAGGGTGATTTAAAATTGGCGTCATTCCTCTCAAGGTGTTGTCTGGCGGCGTTTTAGGGCTACAGAAAAGCTAGTAAAAAAATTATTGTTAAACTTAGAAATTTGCAAAAAACTATATTAGAAAAACGGCAACTACGTTTTCAAGGTAATCTGGCTAATTAACATTATGTAAATACCTGTTGCTTAGTAATTATTTAAGACTCCGGTAACAATGGATAAATAGAGAAAGTGACAATAAGATAGACAAGGATAAACGATAAATTCAATAGGAATCGTTGAATGACAGAACCTATTTAGAAACTCATAACCGCGGATTATTAATTTGTTTACAAATTACAAAAACATACATTTGAGCTCGTTCTTATTTTTGCATCTATGCATTTGAGCCTGTAGCTCCAAACATGTGCCTGTGTATCACCTTATTATGCATTCTTCTCGAGCAATTTATACCGGTGTTCAGTAATCCATTGGTTTAATGTGAATCTTACATACGTGTACGAAAGTGTCAGTTATGCAATGTTCTGAGTGCCCCTGAAAGGCTCCTCTGCAATCATGTCCAATACTTGTTCTTCTGAGTCTGAAACCCGAACATCTATTGTCGTCCACTATTTTCCTGGAACTGCTCTCCTCCCCCTTTGTTGGCGTGAGTTGTTTCAGCTTCTGCTATGTTACAGTAGCATTTCCCGTGAACTAATCGCATATACGCAAATGTGTGAAAGAAATATATCAAGTAAGTCATAGTTTGGCAAATTATTGTTATTATTGACAAGGGCTATCCACCTGTAACTATCTGGTAATGCCAAAAAAATCATTGCCGCTTTGGCTTTCCATCAAAAAAACTTTTAAGAACTTTTTGAACAGGAGAAATTTTCGTAATTTGAAGTGAAGGTCGGCATTTTTCTTTTTGAATGCTTAAGTATTCCAATATGCTTCCAATTAAACATGAAACACTTTTAAAATAATGCTTAATAGTAAAGTTGAAATTCGATTTTCAACTGTTAATATCTTCCAGAAATAATCGGAAAAAAATATTTCCATATTTTTCTCGTACCTTTCAAGTGAGCTCCTATTACCCTTTAAAAGGAATGACGCCAATTTTGAATCACCCTGTATAATGCCAAATTTGCTATAAGTTAAATGTTTATATAATAAACACAAGACGGGCTGAATTAAATACACCACAATCCTTCTTTCCATTTAATTTCAAAATTTCAATTTTAGTTTAAAATTTATGCCGTGCTAGGACTAGTTCTGAGAAACTGCTTGGCGCTTCGGACGCTATGCTTGTTGGTTATTATTTGACAAAACGATTTAACGGAAAGGTATGTCACCATTTTCAATTGCAGATTAGATACACTTTTAAGTGAAAGGCAGAGCAAAAATTTAAGGGGTTTAGATGCGATGTTCGAACTGAAAAATTAAATTTTCTAGCTGGAAGTCGTTCATGAAAGAACTTTCAAAGGGTAGGTAATTTGCGTTTTTCACAAACTGCTTGTTGGATATTTCGCCTCAATTTTTTTTTTCTTTATTATTCTACACTATACTAAGTATATTCATAATTGACAATTTGCACAGACGAATTATCAGAGCGAATTTTTACAGGTTGTATTATCCTACTATTGTTACACAATTTTTGAACATACTCTTTTTTAGGTTCATGTACGTTCTTTTGCTAACGATAGCAGAAAATAGGTAATTTTTCAAATTAATTCGTTCTTTTTGCGAAATAAATGCACTATTTATCAAGCTGTGATAAAAAAAAACGTGAGGAAATTCTGCTTTTTTTAAAGACAAACATTTTTGAGGCGAAATACCCAACAAGCAGTTTGTAAAAAATGAATCCGCCTCAACAATATAGAACTTATCTACGTAATTTGCGGTGCACCATCCTCCATGAACCACATATTTTTGGCACTAAACTTATTGGAATATCATACCCGTCGACCAAGTCTGGGAAAGTGTTTTTCAAAACCTGTCAAAAACTAGCTGCAAATTCATGTAGTATAAAAAATCTCATAATATTCTTAATAAAAATTGAATCGAGGCTCTCAATTAATTGCGTACCAGTACATCGTACAAACATTTTTTTTTATATGAAACGGTTGCTTCATCTATTTTTTTATATTAGCCGTTTTCTACCCTACGGATATAAGCCTCCCTCTTATTTTGCTAGTTGTCACGATTTTGTGCCACCTGGTACCAGTTTAGTCCTGCCGCTCGTTTCACATCGTCGCATCGTTTCACATCGTTCAATCTCATCTGCGGTCTTCCTGTGCTCCTTCTATTGCTCCATGGTCTCCATCGAATTAGTGTACCACTCCATTTATCCTGGTCTCTTGCGATGTGGCCCGCCCAATTTCACTTCTGAGCGGCGGCGCGTTGCACGACATCATGCACCTTTGTTTTTTCTCTTATTCATTCATTTTTTTCCTATCCCTTAATGATATCCCAAGTACTCTCCTCTCATTAGCTCTCTGATTTACTTTAAGTTTGTCAAGTATAGCTTTTGTGAAGGTCCAAATTTCTGACCCGTAAGAAGTTACTGGTAGGATACACTGGTTGTATAATTCGGTTTTGAGGTTTAAGGGTATGTGCATATTTAAGATGTCTTTGATTTTGGCATATGCCGCCCAGGTTTGCCGTATTCTCTTATGTATTTCGAGTTCTGTATTAGCCTTGCCTATAGTTAGTGTTTGTCTTAGGTATTTGTATGCAGTTACCTTCTGTTGATTCTGTTGTCTCCTAGAGTAATTTCTCGTTCGTCATCTACTTTTGATGTCATGTACTTCGTTTTGTCAAAGTTGATTCATAGGCCTCTGCGCTTCGTGGCTCTGTAGATGTCTTCGATAAGTGTGACAAGTTCTTCTCTGCTTTCGGCTACTACTACTATGTCGCCTGCAAACATTAAGTGGTTAAGTTTTTCGCCATTGATATTGATGCCTCTGTCTTGGAGGTCGATTTTTTTTAGTGCGTCTTCTAAAACTAGTGTGAAGAGCTTGGGTGACAAAGGATCTCCTTGACGCACTTCTCTATTAATTGCCACTTTGTCGGATTGTTTGTGTAGCTGGATTTGTAGAGTAGCGTTTCGGTAAATGTTGTTAATTAGGCTAATTCCTGTAGTGCCCATATTTCCACTGTGTCGAAAGCCTTTCTAAAATCAATGAATGCTCGCCATAAAGGTATATTGTATTGCACAGCCTTTTCGATTAGTGTTCTCATGGTTTGCAGGTATTCTGTCGTGCTGTAGCCCTTCCTAAACCTAGCCTGCTCTTTTGGATGATAATGGTCTAGCTTTGGTGTGAGACGGGTAGTTATTATTTTCGAGAATAATTTATATATTTTGGATAGCAGGCTGATATGTCTGTAGTTTTCTAGGTTCTCGGTGTCTCCCTTTTTGTGGATGATTATCACGAGGGCGTTTGTCCAGTCCTGTGGTATGTCCTCATTTTCCAGGCATTTATTGAACAATATTTCTAGTTGTTCTACTAGTATATCGCCACCTTGTGTTAACATCTCCGTTAGTATCCCCTCTTCGCCCGCTGCTTTCCCATTCTTTATGTGATGTAATGCTGATCTGATCTCGTCTTCTGTAATCTCAGGTATGTCTTCCGAGTTGACGTTCGTGAGTTTCACTTCCTGGTCTTGCTCGGATATGTCGGTACTCTCGTCTCGTATAGGTCTGCGTAGAATTCTTGTACCGTTCTTATAATTTCGTATCTTCCTTCAATTCTTTGTCCTGTTTTGTCTTTGATTCTGACGATTTCTTTCTTTGTGTTTGTCGCTAGTCTTCTGAACACTTTCGTCCCATTGTGTTGTTCCAGTACCTTCTGTGCTATTCGAACACTGTGTTTTCTGACGTCCTCCTTTGCCCTTTTTTCTGGCGATTTTATTTGTTTTGGCGTATTCTACTGATGATCTTTTGTTATTTGCTATAAGTTGTCGTCTTTTATCTAGCATGTTTAGTGTTTTTGTGCTTAGTTTATTTTATGTTTTAGTTTTAGTTTCTATATACGCTTTCGCTGCTTGGTTTAGGGTTCTAGTGATCGTTTTGTTTGCTTCGTTTATGTCATAATTACTCAATCTCTGCTCTTCAAATCTATTTCCCAGGAATGTTTGGAATTAATTTGGGTTATGTTGGAGTTTCTCTCTGTCAATCTGTTCGTATTTCAACTTTTTGATTTTTTTTACATCGTTGTAGTTTTTGGTTGATGCTTATCCTTGCCCTCACCAGACGATGGTCACTTCCTGTATCAAATCTATTAAATACCTCTACGTTTTGTACTATTTGGATGTTCTTCGTGAGAATGTAGTCGATCTGGTTGAAAGTTCTCCTGTCTGGGCTTGCCCAGGTCCATTTGCGGTTGGGGTTTTTTTGGAATAAGGTGTTAGCGTTATAGAGATGTTCTTCTTCCAGAAAGTCTACCATCATTGAGCCTCTGGGATTTCTTTTTCCCAGCCCGTGTTTGCCTACGTATTTTTCCCCTGGGTCTGCTTGGCCTCCAATCTTGCAGTTGAAGTCGCCGATTACTAAAACTTGTGATGTGATGTTGTGATGACAATAAATTGTTGCGCATTCCTTCCGAGATATCCCCGTAGAATTTGCTGACCTCCTCGTCTTCAGAAGTGCTTGTGGGAGCATATACCTGAATTATCTTTAGTGTTTCCTGTTTATTAATTTGGATTGTTACGTATATTACTTTTTCGAATATAGCTTTAAGCATTCTTACGTTGTCTGGTAGTCTCTTGTGTATCAGTATGCCTTCGCCTCCCGGACTGGAGTTTTCGCGTTCCTTATAATAGAGCTTATGACCTGATTTGAGCTTAGGTATCATTTGCCTCTTTTCCTGGTCTCACTTATGCCAATCACGTCCCATTTGATTTTTCCTATTTCCGCTTCCAATTCTTCAGTTCTGTCTTCTGTCGCTATTGATCTAATATTGTACGTAGCAATGTTCATCTTTGTGTGGCAGCCTAATTTCTTCCAGTTATTCTTCGCACCCTCCGCCGTTCCATTCTGGCTACAGCTGCCTTTGTAGGAAACTTTCCGGCTGCTGGGGACTGAGGGCCTTTGGTTTTTGTTGGTATTCGCTTATTTAGGCGAATTTAGGAATTTAAAGGAAAGGGATTACTCTATAGCTTACAGGTATTATGTATCTCAAAAATAACATAAGAACGGTTAGTAAGAAAGAAGAAACATAAGAGAGAAGTTATAACGGGAGATAAGAAGACTCAATGAGCCTTCTTTCCTTTCCATCTTATATTCTTGAGCCTTCCAGATATCGTGTCAACACAGGGCGGCGGGAACCTCAAACCATGGTGGAGTAATGCCCTTCAACTCCTCAAACAGGAAGCTAGGAGGGCCTTTTACCCAGCCGCAAGGTAAAACCACGATGAAAACTGGGAGCTCTACCTCAAAGCCAGGAGAAACTTTAAGAGGGAACTGCGAAGATCCAAACGAGGAAGTTGGCAAAAATTCTGCGGCGAGGTGGACTAGCTGTCGGATTCAGCCAGGCTCGCAAAGATCTTAAGCGCGCATAAAACACCAAGGGATGTAAGAACCCGTAAGAAGGAAGATGGCCCATGGACGGAAGCTAAAAAGGAGACCCTGCAACTTCTCCAAGTAAAAAACGGAGACCCTACAACTTCTCCAAGCCAAAAACTTCGCTGGAGACGGCGGCACCGGAAACTCAGAGGCCATGGCCTGACCCATTGAATAGGATTGGAGAGGCCACTCAGAGGCCACGGCCAGGAGTATTGTTAGTGAGGAGAATTATTACGCACAACACATGTGTCCAACATCTGAAACAAAATAGAAAGAAAAAAATAGGCTGACCATTAGAAAATAGCGTCAGAAACAACAAGAAAGTGTTTCCAATTAAACAATAATTTTGTACGAGCCTTAAGTCCACAATAAGTGGTTCAATTTGGTTTGAAAACACATTAAACCTCGCTTTACACCATATTTGGAGCCCTTAAATAAATTTATGGATCCATAAATTGTGCAAAAGTTTGTAGTGTAAAACCGGCATAACAATAGCAATTATATAATTATTATGAAGTGACAATAATTGAATGGATAGTCATAGAAAAAAGAACGAAAATATGTATTGACGGACAGCATGTTTATCATCTCATTTCATCAGATTTGGTAAATTAATGAAGAGATCACTAACTTCAAACTCTCAATAGCTGCAATTATAAAATGAGCCATTTGTTATGGATTTATCAGTAAACTGTAGGTAGAACAGAGAGGGAAGGGAGAGGAACCTTCTGTTGCTTATTGTTCTGTCAATTATTACGCACTAATAACGCAGAAATAGATCTTCCAGAACGTTGCAGTTGAAATAAAATATCCCTTCATTTAGAGCCGGATATCAATAACAAAAACATTGCTTTTCGGCTTCATTCGTTTAGAAAGGATATTTTTTCATTCATATCATTTAACAATTATCTGACAATAACTAGGTTAGTCTGTATTTCAGTGACTTTTGACTCGAGCAAAAAATTCCTTATTATTACATCGATCACTTGTATAAGGATATAAGTTGATAAAATGTAGAACTTGTCAACACTTAATAATTCAAAGTTATGTCTTTGTATTTCCTCATACATTTTTAATCTCTAATTTAGTGTCACGTCTTTGACGTAATCACTTGACTTTTAATTAACTTTTTCGGTCACTCAAAGCATCAGTCTCCAGAAAATGTAAATAACATTCAAATTATGCACGTCCCATTTTAAGCTTAGATCGCGTCAGAGTTCCACTTGATTGGGTTCCGTTCATCCATATTCAATATAGGCTACTTTAAGTTCAGTTTTGAGAGGGTCCAAATACATTCCATTTTTGAAATGTTCTTCGGTAAAACATACTCAAAAGTGTCATCAATTGCTTAATCATGTCAATGTAATCAATTTGTTTAATCCTATACTAAAAATAATTTTTGTCGAAGATTAATTAGTAGATCTTTTTCTAGAAGTCATTGAAGCAGTTTGAATAAATGAGCTGATGTGCAATTTATTTTGATTTATTAGTGTGCAAAGAAAAGCGTGCAATCGTAGTGCTGGTTTTCAACATTTCGTAATAAATAACGGAAATAGAAACCCAACATGCATAGAATGAAATTCATTGGTAGAAGTTAAGCTCAGTCAAATTGTCATGTCATTTAACTGAATGTGAATGAAAAACAGCGTTCGGAAACAACCAAGGAACATATGGACCCTAGAAGACTGAAGGACAATGTAGTACACAAGAATTTTGAGAATAACATAAACGACAAATTAAGCGAACCGATGACTGAATGACTGAAAACGAACGACTGAATTAAACGACTTGATTGAACGATGATAATTACAATATCACTATAGAGCAACAACGGCAAAACGTAAAAAAAGTGCTGAAAAATATACGAAATGCAGAATCGAAATGCATAAAGGGAAAGAAAAAGGAATGGATGAAAACAGGAGATAATGTACGTGATGATTATATGAGGTCAATATAAGAACAAATATGTGCAAATCTATAAGATCATAAACAATGACATCAGAAGTAAAGTGAGGCAGGCGAAGAAAAAATGGTTACTTGATGAATATCGAGAGGTTAACGCATATCAAGTCAAATATTATTATTTCAGTATGCACAAAAAGATAACAGAAATGCCTGGGAGAGCACAGAGACGACAGCCAGACAGTGTTGGTAAACTAGAACGGCCGACTTGATTGTAGATCCGATGTACAAACTGGCAAGGTGGACCGAACATATACAAGAACCTTTCAGCAATAATCGAATTGAACTGGCAAACCCAGACATGGAGCATACTAGCCCATAAATATTAAGGGAAGAAGTAAAACATGTAATGAAAAACTGTAAACCAGGAAAAGCAGAACCTAACGAAGTACCTGCTGACCTAATAAAGCTTATCGGAGAAGACTCCATAGCGATTGGGTAGCCTCAACTTTCGTCACACTGCCAAAGAAAAATAAAGCCAGATATTGTTCGGTCCACAGAATCATTGCCCTAATGAGTCACACCTTGAAAATATTTTAAAGATCATACATAACGGAATTTATAAGGAACTAGAACAAGGCATCAGTGACATTCAAATGGGTTTTGGAAAAGGCGTGAGAACAAGAGAAGCGCTCTTCGGACTGAACGGATTGAGACAGATATACCTAGATATGAATAATGATATGTACACCTACTTCATACAAAACTTCTAGAGATACTAAACATAAAAATTATCGATAGCAAAAAAAAAGAATAATATCCAATCTATATTAGCACCAAACAGCACGAGTACAAGTAGGGGAAGATCTGAGTGAGGAGATTAAGTTATGTCGAGGTGTTAGACCGGGATGTGTATTGTCGCCTCTCTTATTAGTCAATGTGTATAGTGAGGGCACCTTTGAAGAAGCGCTGTTATGAGAATCCGGTGGTATTGTCATAAATGCGAAATAATTAACAACTTGCGATACGCAGACGATACCGTTTTTGTCGCAGACAGTCTGGCAGGCCTAGAACATCTGGTTGAGTTAACAAGCATTTTCTGAAAGGGATATGGACTTAAAGGAAACCAAAGTCATAGCAAGTTCAAAAAAGCAAAACACAAGCCAAAATAGAACATCAATAAAGACTTATAACGACAACCTGGAATGGATATCCTCCTACAAATATCTTGGCCCAAGGATAACTGAAACAGCTTCGACTTGACGTAGCTCGCATCGCTTTCATAAAAATGCGTGAAATAATGCAGCCGAGATGTAATATTAGAACTGAAAACGAGAATGCTAAGATGTTATATATTCTCCATTCTATTGTATGGAATGGAGACTTGGACGCTCAAGTCAGAAAACATCAAGAACATAGAAGCATTTGAAATGTGATGTTATAGGGGGACGCTGAGAATACCATGGGCTGACAAGCTTTCGAATGAGGAAGTACTACGCCGAATGAATAAATCCAGAGAAATTACTAACACCATAAAAAGGCGAAAACTATAATATCTAGAACATGTTATGAGAGGAGACAGATATAACATCCTTAAGCTTATTTATTATTATCCAAGGTAAAATTATCCAAGATAAAAAAAAAGTAAAAGGCAGAAGAACGACTGGAAGAAGAGGTTCTTGGCTGCGCAACTTGAAGGAGTGGTTTTGTTGGACGCCCAACTGAACGCAACTCTTCAGGCGGGTGATTAATAGTGTCCGGGTGGTGGTGATGATCCAATCTCCGATAGCAGCGGAATTTCAAGAAGAAGAATCAGCAGTTTCAAAATAAGAGATAAGCTCACATACAATCAATATTGTGGTAATTGCTCACATTCAAAAAATAATATAAAAATATTAAATTAAAAGTATTTCAATCTGTGAGTTTGAAACTGCATGAGCTTTTTTAGCCATAAACGGAATATATATATTTTTTTTAATGTCTTGCTCCCAATATATAAAATATGTTCTTCCGTCGGTCCGCCATTTATACATAAAATGGACCTTATTAAAAATTAAATAGTGTAGCCGCATCCTTCCGTGTCGTTCGGTATAAATAACTCTTTATAATCCCGTTTAAATCGTATTGCAGATGATTTCTACACTCTACATAATATTTTTAAACCTAGGGTTTTTGCAAATAATGTGTTGAGTTTTAACTTGCATTTCCTATCGAATTAGTGTGGTATTTAATAAAAGAGCATTTGTCTTTGTTTGTCAGCCAACATAAAACTTAACGAAAATGCATAGCCATTTTGGTTATCCGCTTTAATATTCAGAGTAAGTGTTTGAAATGAGTTTGCTATCTTTTGTGTGGTTTATCGCCAACCTAAACGGAACATGACGGCTGCCTACATACCCTTCACAGTGTGTGTTGCGTCCTAGTTCTCTTTGTTTTATGCAAACAGTACAACTGCTATTCCCTTTAATGTTTCAATAAGTGAGATTTCGGGACATTGAAAGTAATTTCGAAAATGAGCTGTTTTGCATCTTCGTTATTGCAATTTTTTTATTTGGAGATTTATGCCAAAAAAAAATGTTTGGTATCATTTTCACCGCAAAGCTAAATTTGTTAAATTTGCTAAGTTAAATAAAATGTAAAACCCTTTCAATACTTCAATATTTTCCAATATCTATTTTTACAGGGTTAGTGAATGAACTTTGGCCACCCCGTTTTAATCGAATTTCAAAATTAGAGAAAAATGTTAAATACAAAAGTTGTAGATATTAATGTCTAATATATTTTACGATAGTAGCAACAGGCATTAAAGATGCCTCAAATTCGATTCACAGACCATTTTCCATTTGAAAAAAGGTAAACTTATCTTTTTTTACTTGGATATACTGGTACTTTCTATGGCATAATCGCACTATTCGTAAAATTCTAGGCGTCTTCGATATAAATCTTCTATAGTGATTTTCAAGTCTTTTTGAGTTAATAACCAATATTGATTGAACTGAGTCTTGCGATAGCTTTACTGCAAACAGGACGTGCTCGGTAGGAATCCGGACATTCCACTCGAGTTCCAATCGAAAAATTTTGTTTCGTCGATAGTAAAATTTAAAGCGCATTTGGGACAATATACAGGGCTTCATAACTAATAAGCATGGATCCTGGGAGTTCGCGGGAGTCCGAATCGAACCACGCCTCCCAGGAAGGGTACTCCCTGAGACCGAAATCCAAGAAAAGAGGTCGGGCATCAAAATCCAGCCCCACCTCACCGCCAACACCAACGCCTTTGTCTAAAAAACCAGCAACCGACAGGGCTGAAACCTCCATGGCTTCAACAAATCAGCAACAACCATTTTCACCCACCTCAAAAGCAGCCGTAACAACAAAAACAACAACAACAACAGCAACATTGCCACCACAACATCAACGATTCAACTTCCAACACACCTTCGTAGTAGTAGCACCCAACACATCTTCTAGGATTCAATTGGCCCTAGAATGGGAGAAAGTAAGGGAAGGAAACAAGGATGTCATCATCAAGAGAGAGAATGACTTCGTAATAAAAACCAATGAGGAACTCAAGGCAACAAAAGCACTTCAGCTGCTAATCGAAAGGGGACTGCTATGCTCTTACAAAGCCTACGAAAGCCGACAAATATTACCCTCTTATTCAGTTGTTGCCACAGGGGTCGATTTGGAGATCACCGACTCAATGTTTACGCAGTAACTCCAAAAACAACAATTTATCGTGAGATTTTGCAAGCGCATTATCTCACGTCAAAGCGACAGGCCAACACTGATGATGAGGCTCATCACAGGGGACTTAAGCACCTACGAGAGATTGATCAATGAACGCTCCGTACATTTCCTCGGCGTATTTTTAAAATAACCGAGAGCAAACCACCAGCACCTATTCCCGCACCTTGTGACCGGTGTGGCTTATTTGACCACCGCAGAGAAGACTGCAAACACACATTAAAATGTGGCAGATGCCAGGGACCCCATCCAACTGTGTCCTGCCAGTCGCCCCTTCCAATCAAATGTGCAGCCTGTGACTCTGAAGACCATGCGGCATGAAACCTGCGATGCCCGAAGAGACCGACTGCTCCAATCGAGGGTATTCCTAACGTACAAATAAAGTGCCTCAACAAAAGAACAGCCGATGTGTCAATTTCGGTTAGGACGGGAAGTACAGTTCACTTAGCCATCACAATCCACGACCATATAATCAACAAATACAAACATCAGCTTAACCAAACCTCCAACACCAACAGGGAGAAACTACTGAAAAAAATGCAATAGCAATTTGCGGATTACTTCAACATTGACACCTCGGTGGTCTTCTTTGGCACCCACATGTATATTTTAATGATGGACATGTAACTCCCCAACAGAAGTTCCCATACCGAAACCCGAGAACAACTAAAATTACAAACAATTACAAATATGGACACTTCAACATGAAACTGCTTTACGCTAACATCAACGGACTTAACAGTAAAAAACCATTTATCTACAATTACATAGAACAAAACGACAGAGAGTGCTGTTTGTTTGTAGAGACTTAAACCAAACCAGGACAGACACCAACGTACAGAAATTAACAGTATATCTATAGGCATGGAAATACCATTAATCATGCCAGGGGTGGGGCCGCAGTTATCCTGAAACCAAAACTTAAACTTGGAAGAGCAAATCCTCCTTCCCTCAACCACTCTTTTAACGACTGCATACATTTTACGATACCCTACCTAAATGACCTGATACGCATATTTCTGACATACATACACCCACACTCCAACTTAGAACAAAACATACTGACCAAAGCAAGCCTCTATAAATATTCAATAATTATAGGCGACTTTAATTTAATTAAAGACTGTACACAAATGGAAAACTACAGACCTATTACATTACTCCCGGTGCTGTGCAAAGTTTTGGAACACATACTAAAACAGAGACTCGAAGAACTTATCGGAAAACATATACCAACCTACCAATTTGGCTTCAAACAATATCACTCGACTATTCATCCGCTATTTATTTTGACCAGCAACATACAAACAACTCACATAACTGACGGAAAGTCGGCTTGTCTACTCATGGACATGTCTGGCATAGGGGCTTGCTATACAAACTATACAAACTCCACACACCACCATATCTACTACACACCATAAAAAACTTATTAGAAAACAGACAACTACAAGTACGAATTGATAACACACTCTCCTTTTCTTTTTCCCCTGAACAAGGGCTCCCTCAAGGATCCCCCCTCTCACCCTTTCTCTACAGTATGTACTGCCATGATATATACATATTACAATACGCTGACAACACGGCACTTATTGTACACGACAAAACTACTGAAAAAGCGACTGAAAGACTCCAAACACTAACAAACAACACAATGACATGGTTTTATAAATGGTGTCTAACACCAAACACGACAAAAAACCAACTTCTGCTCACGAACCACAGACTCCACGCTGACTCCCCTACAATAACTGCAGACGCCCAAACGACACAAACGAGAAACCTTGGGATAACAATCGACCACAAACTCAAATTCACTAAACACACACGAAACATCAGAACAGAAACGATAAAAAGAACAAAACACTTTCGATCACTAACATACAAAGACAAAGGAATTAGTACCAATACCGCGACAAAAATATACAAAGCGATCTGCAGACTCCTCTTGGACTACGGACATATACTCATGGCCAACGGAACAGAATAGACAAAACGATACGTACAAACAACGAGAACAACTTGCACTAAGACTAATAACACGAATAAGGCACCCCCAAAACCCACTGCACAACCCTTCCAACCAACTACTATACAAACGCACAAATATGACCAAAAATTCGGAAAGACTAATACACTTACAGACAAAATGGACAAACAACCCCCACAACTGGACCATACTGAATCCCCTTTGCCTGACAAGACAGGCAAAACATTCCCGTTTTCGTACACCAACAGATACTTTACTAGAACACCTACAAACGCAACTGAACTAACGACTAAGACCTGTTTGTTTTGTAAGCCAGGAATTTTTTTTATCACTGATTAGTTTATACCAGTGTTGGGAATAGGAATTAATTTTAGGAACAGCTAGGCTAAGACACATATGTACTACTCAAGGGCAGAAAGACCGATTGGGTCGATAGCCTTTTTCTATAGGAAATAAAGCTTATTTATATGCAGGGTGATTCAAAATTGGCGTCATTTCTCTGGAGTTGTTGTCTGACGCTGTTATAGGAGTACAGAAAAAATTGTAAAATAAATTAATTGTTATTAAAAACTGAGAAATTTGCAAAAAACTATGTCACAAATACGGCAGCAATGTTTTTCAAGGTGATCTGCCTAATTAACATTGCGCAAATACCTGTTGCTTCGTAATTATTTAAAACTTCGGTAACCATGAAATTATACAGACTGACAATAAAATTGACAAGGATAAACGGTAAATTCAACAAGATTTGTTGACGAAATGTCAACCTGTTCTCATAACCTCGAATTCTGTGGGGTTCTGTGTTTACATAAATAGTCCATACAACACCAAACATTTGAATGGTTAACTCCAAACAAGCTAGTGCCTATGTTTGCCTCCTTATTACCGACTCTTATCAAGCAGCTTCTCGTATTCAGTTAATTAACTCGCGCTCCATTTGTATCTCCTTGTGCTGTGTGTATCGTACAAATGTGGTAGGAATGTAGCCCTCGGTATTTATTTGGTGCTTGGAAAAGTATCAGTTATTGTGCTCTGAGTGCCCCTGGAAGGCCCTGATTCGGTTATGTCCAATACGTGTTCCTCTGTGCTTGGAACCCAAACATCGATTGTCGTCCACTATCTTCCTGGAACCACTCT
>NW_026018715.1:2471797-2515778 GCF_020466585.1 Dendroctonus ponderosae
GCTATGGCAACTCCACCTCTACTACCGTGCCTGTCGGCGCGCTCTAGCCGGTATCCTCGAATCTTGATTCGGTCTCCGGGGCGCAACCATGTTTCTACGATTAGCGCCACATCGACATCGTAAGACTCAAGAAACTGGACGAACTCGCCGAGACGACAACGGAGTCCACATGAGTTGCACTCACCAATCCTCATAGGGCACAGTTAACAATATCAGTGCTTAAAAATCGAAGCGGTTAATGTCCTCGTTGAAGAATTGCGCGGAAGCCAGAAAATTTTCTGTTTTCGTAGCGCAGTTCTTCAATGCGGCGCTGTAAAATCTCACCGCCTTGACCATCTCCTGCAAGTTTACCTGCCTTGCGAGCTCGGCGAATTCCCGCTGGACGCTGTCAAGGATTGCCACCGGATTCCCATTTGCACTATGGGATTGAGCGGGCAGCCCATGGGTAGAGCTTGCTGAAGGCTTGTGGACGAGGCTTGTGGAAAGAGCTGGCTGGCGTACTAAGGGCGGAAATTCTGCTAGCGAGTTCAGTTGACTGGGCAGCTTGGACCTGTTGTCGTTTGGCGCCATGGTCCTGCTGTTTGGTAGTGGGTGCATCGGGCCGGCAGCGCGCGCGGTTTGCCCCCAGGCTGGTCTTGTAGGTGGGGGTGCCGGAACAAATTGCTGCTGCTCTGATGCTGGTGTCTGTGCCTGTTTAAAAACATAGACAGGGCAGTTGTCGTCAAAGCTGCGGTGTCGGCCCCCACAGTTGGCACACTTTAGAGTGGCACCGGGTGGTCATGCGGTGATTTCGTGCGCTTCGGCGCAGCGGGAGCACTTATAGTTTCTGAAGCAATTTGCAGAAACATGGCCCCAACCCTGACAGCGACGGCACTGTGTAAGGGATCTCCCGTTGTTCCTGGTCTCCCAGGACACTCTCACACTGCAGACCACCCTTGCTTCGGCGTTCAACGTCCTTATTGTGACCTTATCATTGGTCACAACTAAGAAAAGAGGCCTAAATTTGGTTTTCATTGAGAAAACATTTTTGGTCTCAATGCCTTTTTCAATGAGGTCCTCTTCTATCTCTTGCGGCTGAACGTTTCCCTCCAACCCCCTGAGAACAAAAGCGTGCGTTTTTTCGCCAGCGCGAGCATACGTGTGGAATTGGCTGCTATCCGCTTCCAGTGATCTTTTTACCGCCGCCCAGTCGAGTATGCAGCTGCATTATACAATTAAAGACGATTTTGTATACTTCAGACTAAAGGGTTTGCTGCTGATTGATTCAAGCCCTTTAACCGGTGCAGTGTGGCTACCAGCTTTTCCCGCAATTGCAAGAGGAGGCGGCTTGTCGTCCTTTTTTTTAGGTTTTTGGGAAGGCGGAGATGCCACTTTTGCAGCCAGATGTTGATGACATTCCGACTGCTCCTCGCGAGCTGCGGGTTCAGAATCAGCAACAGGAGGTGGCTGAATTGGAGAATACCTGTTTGCTAAGGCGGTTGGTGGCTCGGCGGTGGCCATGATACTCTTCCACGATATTGTCTTCCTCGGCACTCTGAAAGGTTTGCGATTGTCGCCTGGAAGGTCCACAGCTGGCGCTGGTGATAGGTCCATGGCTATAGTTGAACCAATCACGGCCGGCTCTTTTTTAGCCAGTTGAGTTTCCGTTGGCTGCTTGGATTTTTTGTTCAGGTTTGCGGGCTTTTTTGGGCTTACCGCTTCAAACTTGCGCTTTTGAATCTTCTTCGTCGCGTAGCGCTGGGATGGTCACTCTTCATGTGATTTACCACCAGTGACCACCTAAGGGGTTTATTGGTGGTGTATGCTGCACCTAGCTCCGCCGAAAGCACTGAACAACGCGCACAGTTCGGATGCTTTTTGAGGAGGCTGCAGATTTGCCTGAATCYTTCTGATTTCTCCTCTGCAAGACCTGCAAACGCGTTAAGCTCAGCGACACTGCTCGAATTAGAGCTGTGCGATGCAATCGACACTACGGACGCATTGTCCTCGTTGTCCGTGGTAGTAACAGGGGCTTCGCGCGAGTCACGATTGGCGGAGGTGTCCGCCATATTATTTAACAGCGCTTTGTCGCGAAGTGTTTGATCCAGTCAACAAAGATATTTAAAAAATCAAAATATCCGCTCCAAAAGAACTGGAAAATTGGCGAAAAACTAAAATCGTCAGTGCGAAAACTCCCCGGAACAATGAATGACGCCCTGCATTTCACAAGATTTGGTTGACTCACAGGATGCGACCGTTCTACCTGCCTGGCAAGGGTCGACTCCGATCGGACGAGAACCGGTATTATTCAACGTGGTATGGTTGTTGCCTATAAGTAATTGCTCAAGCGCGGGTTTTATACCTTCAGTATTTAGGCTCTGGCGATTAGGTTCACCGGTGCAAATGGCCGTTAATATTCTTCAACGAGAGGTTGTACATATTGCTCTTGTTGGGTTTGTGTAAACTCTTCTTCTTGAGTTTCTGTATTTTTAGTCGTGATTTCTTATTTGCTTTGTAAAGTCTTTAACGGTTAGCACTAGTTGGTGGTTGATGAAAGCTAATTTGAGATGATCTATTACTGAATGCTCATTTTTTAGAACGAAATCGTTTTTGGCGTTCAGCATTACTTAATACTTTTCGCTGCTTCAACTTGTATCTTAATCTCAAAACTGTTCGAAAAGCTGTTTCTCAAGCGCCTTGAACCAATCCAGTTGAAGGAAAAGCTCATCCCCTACCATCAATTTGGTTTTCGGAACAAGCACGGAACTATTGATTGTTCAATAGTTGATTTGCATCAACAGATTGGTGAAGCAAATGAATAACGACCTCGAACATAAGAGATTTTGCTCTTCTGCTTTTCGGGACATAGGTCAGGCCTTTGACAAGGTCTGGCACGAAGGGTTGTGCTGAAAACTAAAGAAATACTTACCTTGTCCATTCCACCAACTATTACGTTTATACCTCTCAGACAGACGCTTCCTAGTCAGGCACCACGATGCGTGTTCAGACCTATACGCCATAAATTCTGGAGGACCACAGGGAAGTGTTTTGGGGCCCATACTCTACCTGCTCTTTACAGCAGATATGCCGACTACCAGATTGACGACAGTCACAACATTCGCTGATGACACAGCAGTACTGGCATCACACACCAGCGCGAGTAAAGCATCAAAAAATTTGCAGAACGACTTAAATAAAATCCAGACGTGGCTCAGAAGATGGAACATCAAAGCCAATAAAAACAAATGTGTACATGTCACATATTCAATGAAACGAGAGGTATGCCTACCGGTCTTTCTCAACAATTCCCAACTAACACAACAAGAAAGTGCAAAGTACCTCGGATTACTTCTGGACACAAGACAAACATGGCAGAAACATATATTCAGAAAGAGGAAACATCTAGGCCATAAACTACATCAGATGTATTGGATAATTGGAAGAAGATCTCAACTATCACTGCAAAATAATCTGCTTATCTCTAAAACTATCTTAAAACCCATATGGACATATGGCCTACAGCTATGGGGAACAACCAGCAACTCCAATATAGAAATTCTACAGAGATTCCAGAACAAAGTCATTCGTATGGTGACCAACGCCCCGTACTACGTCCCAAACAAAATCATAGCAACTGACTTAAATATGCCATCAGCGAAGCGAAGAGATACTGTGAAAAATATGACGCCAGACTTCAAGTGCACCCCAACGTGCTTGCTAATCAACTTCTTGACAATACCAGTGAAGTGCGCCGACTCAAGCGATTCAAGCCAATAGACTTCCCATGTAGCACACTACGTCTTCTGGACGTCTAAACGACGACATGAGATTCGGCCAGAACACGTCAGATAGCTGGTCATTTGGACGTCCAAATGTCCGCTACATGACACATCTGTCAGACGTCTGTTTAATGACGTCGGCTAGATGTCTGCTTATTGACGTCACTTAAACGTCGGTTTTAGGTTTGTAAATGGTCAGTACAATTACGTCATATTGAGGAAATGTTGTGGTTACAAGAAGACACTATAGAATCTTAAATCGTATTTTATTGACAGGAAGCAAGCAAAAATGGTTACAATTTTAATTAATTAAAAGTAGCTGACCAGATACAAAAATAATAATAAAAAACCGGAGGACAGATAAGAAAACTACTATTCTTAGGGACCCATTCGAAAGAAAACTATTTTTATTCCAAAAGGCCTCAAATTGCTGTCATCTTGGACTCCGTCAGTAAGAGCATTTCTAAACGCTTTCCTCTCCTTAATCGGAGGACACAGTACCTCTTGGTTGAGTGGTGTGAGTCAGTTCTGGTTGATCACTGCCAGAGTACTGCCCACAAAATATCCCCCCTATATGGGGGTATGTTCTGTGGTACTGCCCGCAAGCTCGTCTAACTATACCACCTGATACATTACAAGTATATCACAGTTTCACACCTGATAATTGGAACGTAATACTACTTATGTAACCTTTACAATTAAAAACCAATGTTTTATTCTTTTATAACACAATTATGCTTTTTGTTCTTCAAAAGTTGGGTTACTTCTGTTGGTACAAACCAAAAACCTTTTAAAAAGAAAGTTGGGGCGCAACAGACTGTATATACCTACCTACATACATATATAGTCTCGGCACATGGTTCTGAATAGACCTCACACTGTTACCTATAAGCGTTCAACTATTTATCCCAGACCACAATAGAAAAGCCAGGTACAACTATAAATACAATTCAAAATCAATTCCTGGGCTTCAGTCATTAATTGTCTATTTATCAATTAAAATACGTTTCGGTGTTTTCCACCATCATCAGTTTATCTGTATAAATTTTGGTGTGACGGTAAGGTTCTTGCATCTGGTCAAAAAGTTTTTCCGGTTCTTTTCTCTTGCCAGTTTTGCTTTCAGTTTTCCATATCTCTTCCTTAAAACATACTCCTCCACACGATCCGCCATGCCATACTCCCAAGCATTATCCTTCATTGTACATACTTTCCTGACTGTGTTTCAATTCCAAATCAAAATCATTTCCTGGGCTTCTCTCAAATCATTTCCTGGGGGTCATTTATTGTCTATTTATCAATTAAAATACGTTTCGGTGATTTCCACCATCATCAGTTTCTCTGTATAAATTTTGGTGTGACTGAAGCCCAGGAATTGATTTTGATTTGGAATTTTAACACGGTCAGGAAAGTATGTACAATGAAGGATAATTCTTGGGAGTATGGCATGGTGGATCGTGTGGAGGAGTATGTTTTAAGGAAGAGATATGGAAAACTGAAGGCAAAACTTGCAAGAGAAAAGAACCCGAAAAACTTTTTGACCAGATGCAAGAACCTTGCCGTCACACCAAAATTTATACAGATAAACTGACGATGGTGGAAAACACCGAAACGTATTTTAATTGTAAATAGACAATTAATGACTGAAGCCCAGGAATTGATTTTGATTTCGAATTTAAACACAGTCAGGAAAGTATGTACTATAAATACAATGTATAAATAAGTGGTACTTACCACTGAATGGCAATGGAATGAATGACAAAATGGAAGGCAACAGTAGGAAAATGATGGACGAAATGAGCGACAACAGTAGAAAAATGGACGAAAAAATGGACAAAATGAATGACAAATAGAAAGAGATGCTGAATAAAACGGACGACAACGCCAAGAAATTTGAAGACCTGAAGGCAACCGTTGAAGGTAAACTAAAGAACGTTGAGGACGTGGAAATCATGAAACACCGCTACGATGGCGTTGAAAAAGAGATGAACTCAAACGCGCCTAGAGTGACTGTAGTTAATCAACTTGACAAGGACATCAACGAAATCAGGGTGAAAAAGAGCACAGTGGAGGAGCGCTTCCAGCTCATTAAGCAGGCCATCATCGGAAGGCAGCGACTGCTGGAGAAGAAGAAGGAAGCTCTCCAGTTCCGACGGGATGTCGAGGACGAGCTTCTATGGGCAGCCGAAAAAATGCCCCTGGCTACTTCCACGGAATACGGCAACAACCTGTCCCAGGTTAACACGTTGCAGAAGAAGAACCAGTCGCAGCAAACTGAAGTGGAGAACCACGAGCTGCGCGCTAACACTGTGTGCAAAAACGGGCAGAAGTTGATCGATGAGGCCCAAGAAGACGCGCCATAGTTCAGTCGGCTGGTCAACGAGCTGCACAAGGCGTGGCAGGAGTTGAAGGAAGTCATCGATAATAGACGAGTCAACTTGCTGAGGAACGAGCGGGTGCAGCAGTATCTGTTCGATGCCAATGAGACCGAGAGCTGGATGAGAGAGCAGGAACTCTACATCAGGGTGGAAGATCAGGACAAAGATGAGACTAGCGCTAGAAACTTTATGAAGAAGTACGAAAGTCTGGAAGCGGCCGTTGAAGCTTATGCGGACACCATCAGAGGACTGGGTGAAACTGTAATGGTCCTGTCGGCTGAAGGACGTTCTTAGGCCGAGCAGGTCACTGTAAAACAGTCGCAACTGGACAAGCTGTATGCCGGACTGAAGGATTTGGCGCAAGACCGACGCGCTAAGCTGGATGAGACCTTGTAGCTCTTCCTGCTCAACAGAGACGTTGTCGACTTGGAGCAGTCGATAGCTGATTGCGAAGTGGTGGCCTCTTCCCACGAACTGGGCCGAGATGCTGGTTCTGTTTCAACGCTGCAGCGCAAACATCAGAACTTCATGTAAGACCTGCAGGCGCTTCAGAACCAAGTGCAACAGATCCAAGAGGAGTCGGCCAAGCTTCAAGCCAGCTATGCGGGCGACAGAGCTAAAGAGATCACAAATAAAGAACAAGAAGTGGTGTCTGCATGGGCTGGTACTGGCGATCTGTTGAAGTTCTTCAACCTGGTGACAACGCTGATGCAATGGATGGACAACGTGGTGCGCCAAGTGAACACCAACAAAAAGCAGCGCGACGTCGGCGGCGTTCAACTGTTGATAAGCAATCAGAATCAGGAATTACCTAATCGAGGCGATCAGGGTTTAGAAGGGGGGCAGTGTAACGGAAATGGCCTGGGGTACTCACGTTTGGAATGGGGGGATCAAAATTGATGGTATTTCAGTAAATGGGAGCCCCATTTGCGCTCCATTTACTGTCAAATATGACACTGACAAGCGGGAAATTTCGCACCTGGGCTGGAGATTTCGAGAACCGTCTGGGTTACCTGGATGAAACTGACTACCGAAAAGTTTATCAGATCTACAGATGCACCCGCACTAAGAGAAAAATGTCGAATTCAAAGTGCATATGTGCGTCCCAAGCCACAGGCGCGAAGAGGCCGGAGTGGCAGCCGCCGTTACGACTCGCCGTGACCGAGAAAAATCGGTTCACCCTCACATAAAATGTTATCACTTCAAAAAGAAAGTTTCACATAAGTTTGTCACTTGAATTTGAGAGACCCTGTATCAATTATTACGATCTTAAAATATACTAGAGCTTAATGTCTACCACTTTTGTATTGAACATTTTTCTCTAATTTTCAAATTAGACGTTAAAACGGGGTGACCAAAGTTCAATCAATAACCCTGTACATCAATATTGCAAACTGGACATACGTACAAAGAGAGTCATTTTATCTGAGACTCTCATATCTACAAAACGTTTTTGAGATGTAAATTGCACAATATTTTTTCGAGCACCGTGTCAGCTAGGAATAAATTTTGAATAAATTGACTTTGAAACGATGAGTAGAAGCAATCCCATGCATAAAAAACGCCTTTTGTTACTGTACATAATTATAAATTCTAACAAGTTTAATTGATCATTGTTATGAATTCAGTTAATAATAATTATTTACACACAGGGCTGTGATTCTGTTGTTTACATATGTATGAAAAACCATTAAATTTATACTGGGAAATTGTGCTAACGTCCAATATCCAAATGAATAGAGAGCTCTATTGAATAATAGGCCAACTCATTGTAATTAAATGATTATGTTGCTAAGAGCCTTTCACTTCGATTAACAACCACTCATATTTCAGTTAGTGTTAGTTTTTTGCTCGCCTAATTCATACAACCGGATAAGGGCCGTGATGATCAATCATATTTTTATTGTTTTGGCAGTCATTTATCACATATACAAAAGGAATCGGTACACAACAGCATCCACAAGTAGAGCGGATAAAATATATGCCTCACCGTTAATCAGTTTAATTAATATCTGGTATCTGGCTCTTTGTTATACAAATTATTTCAGATAAGTAGCAATTGTATACACTTAAGTTAAGAATTGAATTATTGATTGACAATTGAATTAACTGTTCGACGATGTTCAAACATGTAACAAGCCAATAGCAAATATAAGTTGCTAATTAACTAATTGAAAACCAATGTACCAGTGGACTGAACTGTGAGAATTAAGGAAAATTATTATTATGGTGATTTTAAATTAAAACAAATAGGCCTCAGGTTTCATTTCAATTACAAAAATATGGTTTTGACCATGGGGTTTCGTTATCATTTTCATTTCCTAAAAACGTCAAATTCAAGTTCAGAGCATCTGTGTCCGAGTCCAATAGTACGTACCGGTGACAATTGGTGACAATTTTTAAACCGTTGAGTAGAAATAAGGGAGAGAAGTAGATTCTAGTCGTCTCTCAATCTATGGTCGCTCAATGTTTATGGGGGATAGTGCAAACCAGAGCAGGCAACAACCGAATACATTAATAAATAGACACAGCTATCCATTCATCAATCCCGATTTGTTTGGGAGCAACATTAAACTTTATCGATCGGCGATTTATCAATGAAAATCAGGTGGTAGGGATTAAAGTACTGAAAGTAGGTACCGATCGATATATTGACAAAGAGTAGAATTAATCGGAAAACCAAATTGCCTGGCCACTAGCCATAGGCGTACTAAATAACTGTACTAATCGCTTTATTCAAAGCATGGACGGTTCGTTGATTTTCTGAGCTGTATCTCTACATTATATGTTTGAAACTTAACATGCTATTACAGTAACGCAATTTTTTAACAGCTGGCTTCGATTCTATAGGGATCGAATATGGCTCTTGGCTTATAAAATATTCAAAACACGTTACGCCACTGGTCTCGGTTAATAATTGTGCCAAACAGTACAGGTTAGGAAAATTCAGGATTTTGGAATTTCTAGCAAATGAAACCGCCGAAAAGTGTAATAGTATATTCATATCACGATTATCCCGTATTATCACTAATAACACGAGAAAGTGTCGTATTTACCAGTCCACTTCCCCTCTTAATATCATGTTACTAACACGTATTCCTCTCTTTGCGGTGTTGTCATGGTGAATGTTCATTATGTTTTCTTGTATTTACCGCCACAAATTCTTAGGAGTTAGTTAATTTAAAATTTCAACGCTGTTATTTTAATGACATTTGCTTGTCGCCTATTACAAACTAAACAATTATAACACTAAACAATTTCATGGCTATCGTTTTCCTAGTATTTTGTTGTTGATGCTACTCATATACAGGGTGTTTGGTAAATAGATGCATTCCTTGCAGGGGGTGACTAATTTTGGATATATTTCGTTAATAAACCAGGTTCCAAAAACCATTAGTTTCCGATCTACAGGGTGTTAAAGTTTTAATTAAAAAAACGTTATTTATTAATATTTCGAAAACCGCATGTACTATTATAATGAAATTTGACACGCATAGGCAACTAAGAACAATACACAGGTTGCGATAAAAATGTTGTTTCTATCTTTTCCAGTGGCGTGGCGACAAGCACGTCTGTGGATAACTTTAAATAAAAAAATGTTACACCACTGATTTTTCTAAAAGTAAATAATATTTTTCAATTTGGAAGAGAAAAGCTCTGTTAACGTTTTTTTCTACGACGTCCCGTTTGCAAGTAAACAAATTAAAATCGATTTATTGCACAGCGTAATTGGGTTTTTATTAAAAAGTTGGCTCTGCACTAGTTTTTGTCACTGATTGACAAAAGTAATAATTGCTGTAATTTCGAATGTCTGAGTAACTTTAGTTGTCACCTTCTTTTTGCGAGTTATGTAATTTCGAGTAAGTTCACACAAGTTAAAAACTTTATTTGTTAAAATGGCTGAGTTTTCCAATACTGAATACGCAGATATTCTTTACATTTATGGACTTTGCGACAGAAATAGTGGCGGCTTCCAAATATCCGTGTCTTTGCAAACACCTATCGAAGGGTCAGTGAGTCAGGAAAAGAACAAGGTAGGCAAATTCACGTACGAGCAAACTGTAAGGGAGTGCCTTGATCAGCGTTTTCCTAATCAATGAATGGGGAGAGGACGCCCCATATTATGGCCTGCTAGAAGCCCAGATCTAACTCCGTTAGACTTTCACGTATGAGGTAGGATGAAAGAGTGGGTTTATGCCAGAGAAATACATACAAGGGACGAATTAATACAGCGCATTACAGATGCCGCTATTACACTTAGACATGCATTTTCGGCCAGGGTAACCCGGACAGAAATAAGAAGGCAGGCACATGCATGCGTAAGAGAAGGGGGCTTCATTTTGTGCAAGATCTTAAGTAGTTAAGAATTAATAAATAACATAACTTTTTTTCCGTATCAAAGCAAGCTTGTTGCTCATTTCAATACTAGTCAATACTAGAGAATAAGTAAAATTTTAATTAACAGGTAAATTAATCTAATAGTTAAAAAACAAATAAAGAAACTCTAAGACCGATGTCAACTGCGGCTAGTAATAATTCTTGTAATAAAATTGATACAATCTAGCTGTGGAATTTTTACTGCCATTATACTAAACCACACTTAACTACAACCCGATGAAGCTATGCAATAGGCTCGCAATGCAATGTAGTCGCAAACGGGACGTCGTAGAAAAAAAGTCAAGAGACCTTTTATCTTCCCAATTGAAAAGGAACTTGACACATATTATTTATTTTTAAAAAAATCTGTGGCAGAACATTTTTCTATTTCAAATTATCTACAGATGTGCCTATACCCACGCCACTGTTTCTATCTGAGAAACAACATTTTTATCACAAAACGTGTATTGTTTTTAGTTGACTAAGCCTGTCAAATTTCATTATAATAATCCAAGTTTTCGAAATATTAATAAATAACATTTTTTTTACTAAAATTTTAACACCCTGTAGATGGGATACTAATGATTTTCGGAACCTGGTCTATTAACGAAATATATCCAAATTTACTTGCACTATCACCCCCTGCAAGAAATGCATCTACTTACCAAACACCCTGTATATCAAATTGATTACCGCGCCGACAACGCAGCTTTCATATATATGTTACGGGCAATGTAAATAATTGTTCATTGTTTATAATGCCCGGGCAATTTAGAAAGTGCCCAAAATGATATGACAAAATGATAAATTATGTTGCAATTATTACATTGCCCGATCAAATTATTTTTATTCATATTTATTATAAAAAATAACGAATTTTTACATACCTAAGTGACAAAGTAACAAACAAAATATAGCAAATTAAATTTCACATGCTGACAAACAAACCGGTGGAATAAGTACAAACAAAACTTAAGTCCAAATAAAAATAATGTATTAAATATGTACGTACTTACAAATTTATATTTACACAAAATGTCAATATGTCGCAATACATAGAGGGTCTATTTATTAGAGCAGATTCCACTTTGGCGACAGTTGGAGTTACATAGCTTTTTTTTCTTTACGACACTTGCACTTGTCGGATTTACAGCCACCAAAAACTTCTCATTACATATTGTAAATTGGTTCCTGGCATAAAGTTGATTTAGAATTCCGTGTTTCGTGCCTAATTTATACAGATTAACATCTGTTACTTCAAGAACAAATGCAAAAATATTTCTTCCATCGGTGCGACCTCTGTCGAGATCTGGGGCTCCAACTGTGTAACTTTTGTAGCATCAGGGTATTTTGAGTTAGAAGTTTGAACCATTTTTTCAGCTTTTTTTTGTAGATTGCTTGTTGAAATCAGCCTAATTTTTGATATGTCGGCATTTCGTTTTTTCACATGGAGTTCTTCCGGGAATCTTCATGCCCGAAAGATTCTTGAAATTATTTATTATATAAATCAGGGCTTGGTTTAGCTAGCAAAGTTGAAGTTTGAACATAACTATCAAGAGAAAGTAGTTCCTCGTCATCATGTTGACTTGGACCTGGTAGCTCAGCTAACACATGTGACTCAGGCTTATTTTGCAGTGGACCTTCTTCTACAGACTGTGGATTGTTCTGATCTTTTACTAGAAGTTCTAAGTCCTCTTCACAATTTATATTATGCAGAACGTCTGCGGGTAGACAACTTTTCAGACCTACTTTTAACTTTGTCTCAAACATGGCCTCATCCGGAGTACAGTTGATGCTACTATGATGAGCTCTGTTCTTCATTAGCTGTACAAAACGTAAGCTTTCTTACCATTTCCTGGTGCTATTGTCTTCTAGCCACGAACAAAGCATATTTTCCACGCCCTGATTCGCACGTTCTACGGAACCCTGCCTTTGAGAGTGTCTGGGCTTTGCATGCACCATCTTCAACTCGGGCCACATGCTACATAATTCGCTAATAGTACTGTTAGCAAATTCTCTACAATTATCACTTTGCAAAAAACTGAGCGCACTAAGAATTGCAAAAATATCTAAAAGCACAAAAGCTACTTTTTCTGCTATTTTGCTTTTAAGACGTCGAAGTTGAATAAATTTAGTAAGAGGGTCTTGGTATACAAATATGAATTTATATTGATAATCAGCTTATGACTGCATGCCAATTAAATTGACTTAACATCTTGAACTCATTTCAATTTTTTTTTCAATTAATTTCATCAATTAATCAAGTGCCCAAAGAAATAATAGCGGTATTTATAATGACCGCGCAATGTGAGAAATTATCATAAAGTCATTCAAACTTATCAAATTGCCCAATTTTAATGGTCATTATTCATAACAACCAAGCGTATGAATATTGACCTAAATAATTACATTGCCCGTAACATATACATTAGATATGGCTGAAAACCATAGTTTTTCCAATCAAAAAAGATATATCAAATGCATCTGTTTAATCGGAGGCAACAACTAAGTAGGTAGCGAGACCAGCGAATCTCCCAGACCAACAATTGAGAAAATTTGTTCTTAATTAAGATGTGCATGGAATGCATTTGCAAAGCTACTCCTCAGTCGGGTCACGGCTAAAACGTACGCGATTTCTAATTCATTTTTTAGAAATTGTGCGCATAATTGGAGGTTTGTCTATTCTCTATTCTTTCCCATCTCAGGCGTACTTGATTTTTAATTTTACGTATCTCATAAATTTTGCTATTTTTTTAAAGTTTGATGTGGACTAGTATACCTTATACTCTCAACTAAGTTTTCAAGTTTAAAATACAAATAAATAATTCAATATTCAGGTAGAATTAATGCTAGAATTCTGCAATTTTTTTACCTGGAGTGTAATTTTACGGAAATGAATTTTTAAAAGAAACAATATGCGTATTGTGGAATAAGATCTACGACTACAGGAAATTTACAAAATCATCTTGGAAGGTACACACAATTTTATCAAATATTGGACTTTTATCAAAATCAGAAAGTATTTAACAACTGTTGAGCAGTATACTTAATAATTATGGATATTTAGCACTTTTGGATAGCTTCGATGTTCAATTTATACAATCCATTTACTATTTTCTCCAGTACAATTTGTCTAAATATTCAAGGTGATCCAAAATTAACGTCATTTGTCTGGTTGTGTTATCCGGGGCTGTTTAGGAGGTGCAGGCAAAATAGTGTAAAACAGATGTTTTATCGAAAACTGAAATAGTTGCAAAAAACTAACATACGGTACGAGGGTCAAAAGTCGGATTCCCGCCATTGCGTGCATGACGTCAACTTCAACCAGTGGCGGAACTTCGCCTCTTGTACCGTAATATACTAATTCAAAAAAAAAGTTATGAGTCAATGATTTATTTACAACTAAAATCTTGTATTATTTCTGTCTGTGTCTGTTTCTTGTATTAAGTCTGTAAATTGTTCCTACGTTGCCACAATAGAGGGTGATTCAAAATTGGCGTCATTCCTCTGGAGGTGTTGTCTGGCGCTGTTATAAGAGTACAGAAAAAATAATAAAATACATTAATTGTTATTAAAAACTGAGAAATTTGCAAAAAACTATATCAGAAGTACGGCAGCAATCCTGGAACCACTCTCCTCGCCCTTTGTTGGCTTGTGTTCTTTAAGGTTCTGCTAACTTACTGTAGCATTTCCCCTGAACTAATCGCATATCAGCAAATTTGTGAAAGGAAATTCAAAATAAGTCACAGTTTGACAAATTATTCTTATGAATGGCAAGGGCTATCCACTAGTCACTATCTGTTAATGACAAAAAACATCATTGCCACTGTGCCTTTTCATCAAAAAATTGTAGAAGAGAACTTTTTTTATATCAAAAATTTTCTTAACTTGAAGCAAAGATCGTAATTTTTCTTCTTGAATGTTTAAGTATTCCAATATGCTACCAATTAAACATCGAACTATTTCAAAATAATGCTTAATAACAAAGTTGAAATTCGACCTTCAACTGTTAATATCTTCTAGAAACTTTCGAAAAAAAAAATTCAATATTTTTCTCGTACTCCCCAAGGGATCTATCACCCCTTGAAAGGAATGACGCCAATTTGAATCACCCTGTATAAACGCAAAATCAATTTGTCTGTGTTTGAGATTAAAAACATAATGAAAGCAAAAATAACTTTAAAATCATTATTCTCAAACACAATTTTTCTCTCCATGAAATGCTTACGAATTCTCCAGCTGAAATGGTAAAACCTTATTATTCAACTTTCACAACTTGCTTTTATACTTTAGCTGAGCTTCAGCTTCTATTTTTAGCATGTACATTTTTCTCCACTCTAGAAACAAATTATTCACGGGCCGTTGCCTATTGTGTTTGCCGTTTTCCATAATTTTGTTTCGTATTTAAAATTTGATTCTACTTAGATATATTATAATATAGCCTTTGGTGTTTGTCAGTTCAATTGAAAGGTGCCGCTACCAAAATGTTCGAAGCTAATTGTAATTGGAGATTTCTGTGGTGTTTGATATGTATCGTGAACTGTAACTGCCTATTTAAATATGGATTTCCATACGTTCTTTTACGTAATTAAAGAAGAAGAGTTTATAGGCAATTGGGATGACGGCTTTTATTTCTTTTTTATAGCGGTTGAAAGGTTATGCTAGTAACTCGAAAACGTTATCTGCAAAATAATATTCAACCGAGCTGAGCTTTTGAAAAAATCACTGACGCAAGAAATCTATGGAGAAACTCGTTTAGTTCAAAACTTATCTTGATTCGCCTACATACGGATTGTTGACTGCCTGAAAAATATAAAATAAAATGGATTGGCTTAGCCCTCTTTAAAGCGTTTTCGGAATTTTCAGTTATTTTAAAATTTAAATTTTCTCATTAATATGCTTATTTGAAATGGATCATTTATTATATTTATGTGAAAGGTGTGCTTTGTAATCCGCTTAATTTTGCACCAAACTCACTTTTGTCAGTTGCCGTTTTGAGGACAATGTTAAAACCAACATTAGAACGAACAAACGAAAGTTCAGTGTTTTATTTTGGAAGAAAATCTATTGCTTCCTTGAAATGTTCTGATTTCTTTCCATGCGGCTGCTTTTGTTCTGATGCTACTTATTTCACCATCAAGAAATCAATCACACCAGTTAGCTAGAAGGCCATAAAAGTGTATCAGGAATTGTATAACGTTGAATTTAAATTTTAAGGCATATAATCTATTTCAATACGATTGTATTTCGATTTTCTTATTCTCCCTCTATCCGCTAATGTTGCAATTGGTTTCCTTGGCTTTAAAATAAATGACAGATCTTTGCAGATAAAGTCTATATTGTTGAGGCGGATTCATTCTTTTTGACAAACTGCTTGATGGGTATTTCCCCTCAAAAAAAATTGCCTTTAAAAAAGACAGAGTGTTCTCACGTTTTTTACTACAGATTCATAAATAGTGCTCTTATTTCTTAGATCTTTGCAGTTTAGGTCCCGATATGAAAGAAATTGTCTAGAAGAGAAACAATAGCTAATTTTTAAGGAAGTTGTCTGAGATGGTCTGGGGCAATCACAATTTTACAAAGGGCCTGATACATATACCGAAAGTTGCTGTTCAAATGATAAAAATGAAGCTGTGAGTTTAAAAATCTTCCGAAAAAATGTCAAAATGCGTCACTTGAGATATTGAATAGACATTGATAAGTTTTGAACCCATTTATTTTATAGTAATAATATACAGAAAAGCGTTTTAGATCGGGTAGTCAGAAAAACTAAAAACAAACTAACTTTACTGGACGTTTTTCGAAAACAATTGGGTGGAAAATGAAACAATTGGTGCTTTTGTCGAATAATAATTTTACATGTATCTTATCATCGTCAGTTTCGTTACTTATCGTGGTTATAAAATATATTTCTGTTACATGGTTACCAATGATGTTTCTTAACTTTTACTTAAAATATCTAGTGATTTCCCATACTTTAAAATGAGGCCTATTTTTCAGGTCTTTCGAAAGTCATGTGATGATTGACGAGTCTTTGAGACCAAAGATGAAAATGGGGTTTTATAACGATTCTGGGCAAAAGGTCTGTAAATTAAAAACCAGCTGATCCAAATTGTCGTAAAATGTCATCAGGTTTTATCGAATATTCCCTATGAATATATTTTTCTATTTAATTATATTATTATTTTATTTACAGGTAGTTTTCAAACTCTGACCTGAAGTTGTCTTCATTGAAGATTTACATATTTATATATGAAATTAAAGTGTTCAATTAACAATTTCTTTTCCGAAAAAGAATAGGCTTTTGAGGACATTACTGAAAACTAATGAGATTTTCGCAAAAAGTCGAGAGTTGGCAGTGTTTTGCATAAATAAGTACCGGGTATCCGGTATCCTCGGAACCTTCGGCAACCTCCGAACCCCTCGGTAAGAGTACCGTAGAACAAACGGTTGATTTTTAGCAATTTGCCCGATAACCGTGTACAACATTCGTACGTTCGTAGTAAAAATTCGTCAAAAATTCTTCAAGTAAGCGCTAGAGGTGCCAAAGTGGGTTAATTTCAACTGAAAATAAAATAAATACCGAGAGTCCCGAGTTTTTTTGCTATTATGCTTGCTCAATAAAGTATTTGATTTGCGTTTTTTCTAAAACTTTTAAATAAAGTTATATTATACTCTGCCACAAATGAGGTCAGAACGCCTTTTCAGTCCCAAATTGAACAAAAATTTTAAAGCGCCGAGCTTGCCGAAAATCAGTGGTAAATAACTTTTAAAGCCTGCAAAACTTCATTCAAATATTACACACAGGGTTTACATCAAATAAATAGATTAAATTGTGTCAAATATAAAAATAATCTGTTCTCTAATAATACAGTTTGTAACAAGGAGTGGAACGACATCAAACATAATGTAAATGGCACTTTTCATTACGCGCTTTACAGCAACTACTTCAAAACACAATACTTCCAATGCCAATAACAGGCTATTTGCGGCGTAAAATGTCTGGAATAAAATGGAACATTTTATGCTTTTGCATTTGAAGTAGTGAAGAAAACATTCATTTCGTTTTCCTTGCTGGGAATTTAACGCTTGCTTAAACTGATCTTAATAAGTAGTTATTAAGTTGAAAAGTTACTAGCTTTGAACAAAATTGTCAGTACTTTACTGGATTCGTAAATTATAGTTTAAAATGCGAGTTAACTCCTAGACTATGGCCTAACCTAAAAAACCTTTTAATTAGAATCGTACTTGGAGTGTTATTGGTAAAATTGGTGGTTTATTTAAACTAGTAGCGGATAACTTGTGATCGACTCGATCTTAAATGAATAAACAAATTCTATGGTTTATATATGAAATGGATAGAGGCAAAAGAGGACAAGTGATATCAAATTAATTTTACCTTCGACCATCACTGAAAGTACTATAAAACAAACACACTACCTACCATCTAAGTAAGATCCATTTTACGCATTGTAAACCAAACGCACGGTAAACCCAACGCACAGTTCTGTCATCATTTATCGCCATATAAACATTGTAACTTGCTTTTAAAAAGACTTACCCTACTTAAAAGTGAGTCGGATGGTTTTAAAAGTAAGAAGTCCAACATTTTGTTCGCAATCAACATTAACTTTTTGGAAAAATGATCCTGATGTTGAGTATTTGTTTATGAACGTGTGAAGTTTTAATTTAAAATTTTGGGCTGCTGACAACTTTTTAATCGTTATCGAAACTGACATATTTAAAAACATACAAATTTGTCATTTAGTTTTAGTAATTGCGGTCATAAGTAAAGTGTGGTAAATAATTCGAATTGTAACGCAATTACGTACTCATGAAACTTTCCCATTCGTACGTAAAGTGAAATGTTAATACTTGTTTTTGTAATTCAGTTGGGTTTGAAAAATTATCTAAAAATAGTTAATTAAAAATTCAGTACATATAATCAGGTTTTTGATGCAATGATTTTCTTGCTTTTTCTTGATTTCTGCTTCCTTATAAGATAGTGAAAAACTCACTTGTAACTTAAGGAGATTATTTAATAACGTTCTTAAACTAAAAGGAAATAAAAGTAATTCCAAGGAAACCGTTGAAAAGCAATGTTAACTTTTCGTGGTCTGAAGCCATTCTGTATCAAGTTTGAGGTCTTCAATAATTTTGAAACTTTCTTTGTTACCATTTGTTGAGTGCTCTAAAAATGTATAAAACTCATCATGTGACTGGTGCAATTTAATATAACATGGATCATACTGACATATTTTATTTTGAAAACTATTAAAGGTTTTTCTGAAACACTTTCCCCAAATCGATAATGTACCTAATCGGCCATTGCTACTGAAGAGTGTAGTAACTCTTCAATAGTAATTATTGGCTTCTAAGTAAGTAAAAAACGATATACAAATTTCGAACAATTTAAAGGTTTGAAAAACCTTTTTGCCTTTGAAATTTTACCAAATTTATATCTGTCTTATTCTTGCTTAAGAGTTGCAGCTGTAGACCACAGAATAACGAATTTTAATTAAATTAATCTAACTTGCATACAAGTTCTCCTCAAACAGATTTCGCATATTATTCCACATTTCTGGTGTTATATTTACATATTCAAATAAAACATTTTTTTATTATTAGAACTTGTGGCATCTGAAAATAATGAGGCCTTCCCGCATAGAAGGGAATGTCAAGACAATTTCTCCCTAGGTGCCCATTTGCTTCAGTAAACAAGGCATAATTTATATATTATATTATATTCTCTTACTTTTTATTCTACAGAATCTAGGGTTGATGATTCGGTGAGATGAGAGCTTTTGAACTGAAGCCAGTGAATTATAAATTGCCAATCAGGTTTAATATGAATTAGATAAAGTGTGTTTACTACTGCGATCGAAATATGTATGCTGGAATATTAATAAATTATCTGATCACACATTTGACACATTGAGATAAATACAAAAGCACCGTTTCAAAAGGAGAATGATTTTGTAGAAGTTGTTTTAGACGTTTTTATTAAACATTGGTAATTTTACTTCTCCGAATAAATTTTATTGGAAAAGTTTCATTAGCAAATAAATTGCAAATAATTGCATATCTTTTTTATGTTTCTCAGATAAATACTGTCAAATAATTTTCAACAATGCCATGTAGTTATGTCTGTTTATTTTACAGATAAAAATTTAAAAACAACCAGTTAAATGGAAGTCACCGTCTCTAAAACGGGGCGAATTTGAGCGCCACTCGATCGATTTATATTTGTTTGAATTGTTTAAGATGCGTTTAAATACGCCAACGTCAAAGTCCAATTAGTGTTTCAATTAGCTTTCCCACACGTCAATTTAATTCAAAAGTTAACTACATTAGTCCACAGTTTTGACGAAATTACTGAAAAGTATTTATAAATCACACTCTTTGACTCGAAACTTTAAACCAGGAATGGCTTTCGATTTTATTAGAAGAGATTTTGGCTGTAATGTGGGGTCTAACAGAGTAAGAGATTACCATAAAGTAAAAATGTTGTCGCTTCCTATATACACTAAGCTGAAAGGGAACCGGACCTTCTAGGCATCGTTAGCGAGGAATACTTTCAGATCACGCAGTTCGATAATCGTAGTAATGGATTTCTCCTAAGCAAATCCGTCCAAAATACCCACAAAACAAAATTGGCGTCTCAAGGGATTAATAATTCAACATCCTTTGAGACCTGCTTTAATTTGCCTCCGCTTTCTGAACTATTAGACAGATAACAAACCTGGTATTGTGCTGTATAATTATTTAAAAATGTACATTTTGTATAATTACAACGGACTCATTTACTATTATAAAAAAAGCAATTTAGTAAATGTAATGATTATTAAATAATAATTTGAAATTTTCTCTTTTGAATTTTTTGAAAATAATTTTAATTTTTATTTTGGTCTACGTCCAGAAAGCCGTTTGTGGTTTGTTTGATGTCGTCGGTCGAGGTTAGTCCAGATTTTATCATGGCGTGCGGAGTAGTACCTCCTGAGGAGGTCCCGCTTTAAACGATCAACAAGAATCGTTGAATGACGGAACCTATGTCGAAACTCATCACATCAAATTATTAATTTGTTTACAAATTACAAAAACATACATTTGAGTCTATAACTCAAAATAAGTGCCTGTGTTGCACCTTATTATGCACTCTTCTCGAGCACCTTCTCGTATTCAGTTAATTAACTCCTGCTCAATTGATACCGGTGTTCAGTTCAGTTCAGTATTGGTTTAATGTGATCGTACATACGTGGTAGGAATGTATCCGGTATTTATTGCCTGGAAAAGTGTCAGTTGTTGTGCAATGTTCTGTGTGCCCCTGAAAGGCTCTTCTGCAATTATGTCCAATACTTGTTCATATGTGTCTGGTACCCGAACATCTATTGTCGTCCACTGTCATCTTTGAACCACTCTCCTCGCTCTTCGTTGACGTGAGTTCTTTCAGCTTCTGCTATGTTACTGTAGCATTTCTTTTGAACTAATCGCATATCCGCAAATTTGTGAAAAGAAGTTCAAACTAAGTCACAGTTTGACAAATTATTTTTATTTTTGACAAAGGCTATCCACCTGTAAATATCTTGACAATGACAAAAAACATAATTGCCGCTTTGACTTTTCATTAAAAAATTGTAGGGAATAATTTTTTTAACATAAAATTTTTTTGGAATTAGAAGCAAAGATCGTAAATTTCTTTTTGAATGCCTAAGTATTCCAATATGTTTCCAATCAAAAATGATACTTTTGATTTAGATTCAAGTATTTTTGAGTAGCTATTATTGTATAACTGGTCTTATGTACAAGTAGATGACTACTTCTATAGGATGTTTGGGCTGCCTGGGTATCCTCAGGATAAGCCTATATATGTAATTACGATGAACTATGTATTATGTATTACACTGGTTTAAATAAATAAATAAATAAAAATAAAACAAAAACTGAAATAAAACGCCATACGTCTCTCCCGTTGGATGGAAATTATTATTTGATGAGGGTTGGACGTGCCACACAATGAATAAACCAGACATTGATCTCGCCTTTCGACCGCACTCGGGAAATATAAGTAATATGGAGATACCTTCCAGATAAGGCTATACTTGCCAAGGTTGTGAAAAATATGCTAGATTTCTATGGTATCATTTTAAGTAAAATTAAAAGATACTGCGTTTGTACAGGGTGATCCAAACTTGACACCGAAGGTCTACTGTGCCAGAACCAAAACTGATAATTAAATTCCAAACCTAGGTACGGTTTCAGAAAAAAAAAATATAGTAAATTCAGAAATGGCGTTAATTAGGTCATCGAAAACTTTTGTCCCAGAAACATACAAGTATTTTTTCACACCTAGGTAGCCCGTAAGATGCCATGTCCAATAAACCACACAAAGAGGATTTAAATCAAATATTTCATTGAAAAATAATTGACAATCATAAAACCCATAAATATTGTGGAATGTAATTTAATTTGCAAATAAAATTGGAGAAAATGATGTAATAAAGCAAAAAAAATAATAAGTCCTGATTAAAAATTATTTGAAATGTAAATTGATGGTTTCTAAAATCGATAATCTCTGTGATCTCCTTCGACTTCAAGATATTTTCTCAATCTTTTTCCAACTTGCTCTATGGTAACTATTTTCGACACTTCTCTGACGGAAACTGAAATAGAATGGCGATTCTATTAGTTTATCATTTCTGATTCACCTATCTGCAAAATGGATGTTTAAGTATTCCCGTATAATTTGTGCCTTATGTGGGGGAGCTCCGTCCTGCTGGAACCATTTGCTGGCACGTAGCTGGAGTGAAATATTTTCGAGCAGAAGAGAAAATTGTTCATTCAGAAATTAAATAACATGTGCTATTAAGGATTCCTTCGTAAAAGAAAAGTCCAACTTTTGTGCTTGTCAAAACGTTATGCCTGGTTGAAAAAACTGCATTTTTCTGTCAGTAATAGGCAATTTTGATAGGGCCTCAGAAATATACCATATTTTAAAGGCTTCTTAAAGACCTTATGTGGTTTCACTAATTTTCTAGTGCTCGTTTCTCTAAAACTGAAAAAGCTCTTAACAGTTTAAAAGCTAAGCCTAGTTATAATGTACAATAGAAATGCAAGCTTAGGTTGATTAACTGAGGCTGAACTTGGGTTGAACTGAACAGTCGGGTGATGTAAAAGTGCAAACTTGAAACTTGAAAGAAATTCGTAGCATCCAAATTTGTACCTAAATTTATTTCATACAAAATTATTGCGTTTTATACAAATTTGCCTAATCTGAAAGTTAATAGTTTCCGAGATACAGGGTGTCAAAGTGTAAATAAAATTCTCGTTTACTTTTAATAGATTCTTAACCAGTTGAACCCTCACCCTAAAAAAATGTATTTGGGAGTTTTTGAAAACGATAGCCATCAGACATTTTTTGGGTTTTGAATTATCGCTTTTTTGTTCACAGTTTTTCGTTCTCCGATACTTTCTAAACAAGAAATGTGGAAGAATTTGTTCCAAATGTCCTTCTCTCTCACCATTTTCGAGATATTTCCCCTTGAAACCTCTAGTGTTGTTGATGTGTGAACTCAAATTGAATCTAGAATATTGTTGTAACTTGAGCTGTTTATAGAGGGCCACCGACAAAATTTGTTTTACAGTCAATTGCAGACAATTTGTCAGTCAAATGATAGAATATATATTTTACCTTCTACTTGCCCCGACATACTACGTACATATTATCGAATCGAGAAATGCGCGATATAGTTCCATTTATGCGCAAAATAATTTTTAATATAGCAGAGGACTTCCGAAACAATAATTTTTTTCAATAGGACAAACATTTATTGAAAGTATTAACAAATGGATTGGAGTCAGAGCATTTTAGGTTCAACAATTAGTTGGAAATAATAATTCTCAAAGTCCTAACGACGTCAAAAACTTAACGTGCCTAAATATATACTGTTCAATTTTTGCTGAGTTTTGTTTTATTGGAAGCTTGTGTAAAATATTTCAATAATTTTGAACTCGCTCCATTTGGAATTCGCGAATTCAAAAATCACGAGTTCCAATATGAAATATCTCGAAAACGGTGAGGGAATTCATATTTCGTCTTCTTCTTTCTCTTTATATAGACGTATCGCCTGTTTGGTTCCGGTTTCTTGGCAGCAGTTCGTGCTAGGTTGATTGCCGACTGTTTTTCCATCGTTTTGGTGGTCGTTCTACAGGTCTTCTTCCGTTGTTTCGTACTATCTTGACTATTCTGTCGAGACTCATTCGGTTGACATGCCGGCTCCATTCTCTTCTCCTCTTCCTTATCCACCTGACAATGTCTTCGATTTGACACCTTTCTGTTATGCCTGTATTTATTGGCCTATCCTTTAGTGGGTGTCTTGCTATCTTCTTCGTTCTTAAGATCCTCTCTGTTACTGAAATTTAAGCTCTTGTTTCCGCACTATGTGTCGTCACCGGCCGTACACAGATTTTGCATATTTTTGATTTGCAATCTATGCTTAGATGTTGGTTTTTTCAGGTTGGATATCTAAACGGCAGCTTTATTAGCTTGTTTTCTCACTTCATCTTCCAGAAACACTGCGCTTGTTATTTTGCATTTGAGGTATTCGGATGACATCATTTGTTGTATAATGTTAATTCTTTCGGCGTATTACTGTTTTGTTGTCCAACATTTTCACAATCTTTTAGCTGCACTCTTTTAGCACTTTAGCTGCAAAACAGAGATAGGCAGGGGTGCTGTACTCTATGAATTTTTCTACTAATTGTCTGAGCATGAATAATGCATCGAAATGGATCGAGTTTTCCTTTATCAGTTATTTCTATATACCTATTTCGATTGTCTGGTGTTGGTGATTCTCCGTATTGCAAAAATTGTCTTCTTTTCCCTTGTGATGTTTTGAACTTCTGTAGTGAACCAAGGTTTATTGTTAGGTCGTTATTGGCTTCTTTTGCTTGGTGATATTGGCATTCGCAATTTTCCCAGTACTAATTTGTGGTCTGTTTCAATGTTAGCTGGGGATAGGACGTTTCTATCTACTATTTGTTGCGGCAGGGATATTCGGTTAGTGATGATGTTATCGATTATTGATTTATTGTTTCTGTTGTCATAGAAGATGTATTTGTGTTGCTCCCTATGGAAGAAGAATGAGCTATTTATTCTCAATGCATTCTGTGCAGAAAACTCTCTCAGAATTTCGCCATTGCTGATAGTAAGGTTTTCGTTGTATTTTTATTTCACTTTTATTCACGCGTTTAGATCTCCCAGTAATGTTAGCGTTTCGGTTTGTGGTATTTTGTCCAACTCGTTATTTTTCGTACAATTCTATTGGTATTTATTCTGGTTTATTATTCAGGTTTATTTTATATGCAGAGGACGATCTAATATAATTTTTACTCTTAAGATTCTATCGCTAACGCATCTATGTTATCGATGTTTTATTAATATTTCTCACTTACTAATATCCCAATTAGATTTCTTCGAAATCTAATTAAATATCTTTCTACAAAAACTATGTGAAGAAGCAAATCTTTCCATAACAGTTTTTGCGATTAATCTTAATACGAGTTAAGCTAATCCAACATTGGGAACTATACACTTCTGGAAACAGACCTTTCACTTTAAGTGCGTCTGTGAGTATAAATTGCTCGCAGTTGATAAAAATGTTACATTTATTTTATTTAGCCGGAACAGAATATTCCTTTAACTTTATTGCGGGTCTACTTTCAAAAAATATCTCCATTTAAATATTCCTCCGACCTCAATTAGAACCGTTTTCTGTGGATTTATTATGCTTCTCAGTCTACCTTTATTTTCATAATACATTAAAACAGTTTGGGCTGAAAACGGAACATTAAAGAAATCCCCGTTTAAGTCCCGTCCATATTTGGTATATCCAACCAAATGATAAAGACTGCAGACACACGCAAGTGTTCCGGATTTATGAAACTAGGGGATCTAGACGAGCCCTCATGAAATATGTAAAACTTGTATTATGTGGATTATGATTCAAATAGAGGGCTATGACACTCGACAGCAGAAATAATAAATATTGCGTGTTGAATAAAACAGTTTAAACATTTTGCTTAACTATTCATACAATAATTAATTATTGAAGATATTTTTATGTTCGTTAAATCAAGTTTAAATCACATGGTAAGATGGGCAAGAGGAAAAGGACAGGATGGAATGATCATATCAATAGAATGATGGATACACGACTTGCCAAACTAGCACGAAATGGAAAGCCGATAGGAAGGAGACCACCAGGCAGACCGCCAAAAACATGGAGAGACAGCTGGAAGTCAATTGCAGGAGAGCAATGAATCTGATAACCGCCAGGCAACACAGGCAAAAAGCCTTACTAAAGCAGAAGAAGCAGAAATCAAATATTCATGGAATCCAGAGGCAGCCATAAAAAGCCTAAACTTAGATTAGTAGAACAGGTTAAAGAGGTGAAACAGTTCTAAATTTTATTTGTTTAATTAAATCAAGCATTTCAATATAGTCGACTTTTATACGATTTTACAAATCGTGGTTTGAAGAATCAAATAACTCATCACATTTGAATCCAATAAAAGTGTGCATAAATTGGTACTTTGAGCCTGAAAAATAAAGTTGATTTGTCATCTCGAGTTACCCCTGCGAGTCTTGCAAATAAATATTTTACAGCCGCAATATAAAGAACCGATAAAGCAAGGAAAACCTTAACAAACCATAGCTCTTATTAAGGCGCATTGTCTTATTAACAGTGTATATACTTTCCTGACTGTGTTTCAATTCCAAATCAAATTCATTCCTGGGTTTCAGTCATTTATTGTCTGTATTTATCAATCAAAATACGTTTGATTGTCCTGACTAATCACCTGTTAGGCCTAATTAATTTTAGAATGTTTTAAAGTATTGCAATTGTGATGTATTTTAATGTGTGATATTATGAGGCTGCTGACGAACTATGGTTGTTTTTTAAATTAATTACAAAATTTTTTAACTATCAGTTATTTTAGAAAAACTGATGATGGTGGAAAAATACACCGAAACATATTTTGATTGATAAATAGAGACAATAAATGACTGAAACTCAGTAATGAATTTGATCTTATTAACAGTTATAACTGAGTAAACCCCAGTAAGCAACAATGATTGTGGAAAATGGTTTGAAAAACATTTTTGCATCTCAAATATACTATATCGAACCAACGCAATTTCAACTTTGGTATTACGGAATATTTTGAAGTTGGTTAATTGAAAACGATTGATAGCCAGAAATATGAAACGTAGAATATTATAAAACCTGCTCAATTTTTTTTAAATGTTTGATTAATAAAGTTGAAACAATGATTATACAGGATGTCCCGGAATATGTGGGCATGCTCTCGGATTTGTATAGGGGAGGTTAAAAAAACATAACAAGTTTCTATAAAAAAAAATTCAGAGGGTCCTCTTACGGAGGCCTCTGAAAGAGCCACCTGAAAATAGATTTTTTTTTAAATAACCTTTAGAATGCAATTTAATTATTTTTTTACACAATGAACAGTACATCATCGCCCTTAAACAGGTCCCATAAAAACATTTTTATCATTACGGTTTGCCAGGGATGGACTAGATGGAGCACAAGAATAGTTAAGGTTTTTTACCCTGTACAATGAAAACACGGAAATAATTTATTTAGGTAGTTTTGACGTTAAACTAAAAAAAGACACTCTTGATTCATATCGATAAACAGAACGGTTTTCGAGGAAAAAATATTTTTATTGAATACGGATTTTAAGTATGTATTGATGGGCTCCACTGTAACGGGAAAAAAAATTCCATTATTGTGCTCCACCTAGCCCAGCCCTGGCAAACTGAAATGCTAAAAATGTTTTGTGGGGCAATTGGGCCTTCTGAAATGACACACCGCCAAAAATATATACAGGGTTATTCACGCTATACGGCACGGAAGTTTGCGGCTAAACCGTTAGATTTTTACAAAGTATTTGATGAATCAACAGCCGTCTACGGGGCGCACATTTTAAAAATATTTCTGTAATATACAGGGTGTCCCAAAAGCCCCGAAAGTACCAAAGTTGTGTTTTTTTAATGAAATACCCTATACATTATTGCATTTTGGGTTCCTCTGCACAAAATATGTCTTTGTTTTAATAAGGTTTATGACAGATACCTAAATGTTAAGGATTTTTAAACAAATTTAAATTAAAATTTAAATTTAAATTTAAAGCCAATCCACCTGTTTTGAAAGTTGGCATTTAAAAATAACGGAACTTCACAAGGTTAATGAGGCGGGGCTCCATCCAATTAAAGCCGCATGTTGGTTCTAATCTTCATTTTCTGCTTTATCTAACACCCACATGCAAAACTCAGTGTTCCCTTTTCAAAATATTTTCCATAAAGTTCTTGGCCAAGCTGAATTTTATAAGTATAAAAGTTGTGCTTTTTTATAATTCTGAAAATACTTGTTTGACTGATGTTAGTACTATTGGATATTAGATTTTGACTAATATTAGGATTTTCGATAATTGAACCAATTACCGTGAAAATATTTTTTCCATTTCCAGTGAAAGAGTTCCTTGTTTTAGGTTTTTTTATAATTGACATTCCCACTTTCCCCAAATTGGTGTAATAGGCGCGTAAAAATGGCTGGCTTATGATGACTTCTTCCAGGAAACTTTTGAGTATAAACTGTTTCGTAATGTTATAACAGAAGTGGTCTTTTACAGGAGCAAACAGTTTTTCTCAAAATTGTTGTTTTACATATGATTTCTTGTATTCCTTCAATACAAATAGACACCACCTCAAGATGCATAACCACAATTGTCTATCAACCTGTGTCCTGTAAGATTTAGCACGCTTCGTTAAAGTCTTTAAAGAGCTAGACAACAATGCGAATTTAAAAGCTAAAATTGTCGTTAAATAAAACGTAAATTTAGAGCGAAAGCTTATTTTGAATACAGTGAGGGATTGCTATTGGCTATAATCCAGTTATTGATGGAAAATATTGCCATTACCCCTATGAGATAACCCTCAAGAGAACAACACCCTAGAACTCACGTGTGAAATACGTGTGAATTTATATGCCGGTTACGAAATGACAAATAATCAATAGATATATTTGAATTTAAATTTAATCACTCTACTTATGTTGCCCTCTTCCGTGTTACATATAATTCCACTTTCCAAATTTTCATGGGATCAAAACTTTCAAATACATATCTAATTTAAATTGTTGCAGTAAGAACACGGCTCAGAAATAGGTATATGACCAACAGTATTTCAATGGCAACAGTAAGTGTCATAGTTTAAAAGGACACCTTATTACCTGAACCATTTGCTATGGTTATTATATGCCTTCTCCTATAAATGACTCATGTTGCGCACTTAACTCATTATTATAAACTACCAATTATAACATATATCAAGATGCTAATGCGCCTATTTCATGATATGTAACATTTCCTAAATTCTTTACATGGTTTATCTTTTGATAAATTTACTAATATAAATTAAATTAGTCGAAAATAAGCTTAGAAATTCGGACCTTGACAGTTTCAAGAATGCTTTTGTGGAAGAATCGGACGAACGAAATTCTATATTATTTTGCTTCGAGTAAAATAGAGCGAGTAAAATAGAAAATCCGTATAACTGCGTGGAAGGTAAAGCGAGGGTAACAAATGCGTCTATAAAACCCGTTTTAATTTTGATCAATTCAACATGGTAAATATGTTGCGAACCCACATGCCTTAAATTACCGTGGCCCAAACGCACAGCTATTGCTTCAAGTTATAAGTTATTTGTATTATGACAAGCAGGCATATTTATAAATGCTATGGTTTCCCGCATAATAAATTAAAATCAAATTTGACATAAATATCTTCGTGATTGGTATTAGTCATATGAAATCCTCTTGTTCTTTACAATGTTACCGGTAGTCAGCGAGAAGTGGACCAACTGAAAACAGGTTTACTGTACACTTGCTACACAAACTATGCAAATATATTTTGTCATTCTACCTGTTGCATAAAACCTTAGAGTAATTAGCAAACAGATAAACTGTGGTTTATCTGTATCACTGGCTATTATTTTGTTCCTGAAGTAGCTCTTCTAGGTAGTGAACAACGTTTTTGGTTAAACTAAACCGATCTCGGAATTCATCTTCGCTGTATTTCTCAAAATGATTATTCCGTGCTCGAAAATAGCGAATTATTTCACTATTAAGAATATCGAAAACCTTGTTAGATGAGTCCGAAAAATCCGGCAAATTTTGCTCCCAAAAATGTTATTATTGTTTTCCCAAAACGTGTTCTCTGTTCGCAGCTGATTTTGTATGTCTATTGACACTAGTAGCAAATACGCTTGCGTGCGCTGCTCCTACAACTCATAGAACCGGTAAAGGTCCCAGAGCGACCGTTTATCGGTTCTTCAATGTAACGAACCGCTAGCTCTTATCGAACGTTTCAGAAACCCATTTCAAAACCGGGCATTAGTATTCCACAGATTTTTAACTTAATGGAATAACTAAGTGAAAGGAATCATTGATCTAAATATCAATAAAAATTCTTCTACTAGATGGAGCCATTTTCCTGCTGGACCTGTGAGTGCATTCATGCTGACAAATATATGGAACGTATGTGTTTATGAACAGTGTGTAAATGGCTTAAATGTGCAAAATTGCAGGTTCTTGCAATATTTGTTATACATAACTCTATAAAAACATTTTTTATCTTGCGCCAGAAATCAAATGTCAGTTGACAAGAAAACCGTTCAATAACAACATATGCTCCACCTCGGGGCAAGATCTAACATTAACTGGGGCTTTCGCCATTGGAATCTGGAATAATCGCTAGTTGCGTATCAAACATAGTCGCCAATTGTAAGCGTTTTTTAGTCGGTGGCAAACAGTATCGATCCCAGAGGAATATGCAATAAATGAACATGACGTCTAGATGGAGCAGTATTGAGTGAAACGCGAGATAATTCGTTTCGTAAAAATCTGCAGAAAGTTAGAAATTTGGTTAAAACTTTTATCTACAACTGTTATATAAGGACTATAATTTGGCACTCTTTCCAATGTCATAATAATGTTTATTACCGCACTAGTGCTTTTTAAAGTTTTTACCGCACTACTGCGGTAATAAATATGTCGATCACTGTCAAAGTTGTGTCTTAAAATTGCACATTTTAAAATAAGTTCAAGCGATGATCTGCCATCTGATATTGAGAACCATGCTTTTAGTTTTGTTTGAGTCAATAAATACCAGAGAAGCTCTGATTGGTACCAGAAATGGTGCAGTGAACGAAAGATATACACAACGAACATCGAAAGCCAAAGGGTTGAGGGTTTATGTATTTTGCTTACTTTGTTAAAATATACGAAAATCTTTTCTCGCTTGTTAAGATAAGTATCTTTCGTTAGGGTTCTTCCGTGGTTTCCCTGGCACAAGATCCGAAACAACATTAAAGGTTTAGTTCTCAATATCACTTGGCAGATCATCGCTTGAACTCACTATAAAACGTGTAAATTTAAATCACAACTTTGTATACAACTGTATTCAATTTATTAACTAATTATTTTTACTCAAATAATCATTAAAATAATAATCGTTATAGTTGTAGATAAAAGATTGTAAAATATTTTACGAAACCCGTAGAATATTATATTACTAACGCACTTATGTGATTAGACGACTCTGCCTAAAGCCTCGCCGTGCAAATCTCCACATACGAGCGTTAATCATATTCATATCCTACTGGTTACGTAATAGTATATTACATAATTAGAGGTGTAAGTAGCACTTTACGTACGAACGCGAGTGTGTAATTCCATGAGTAGGTAAATCCGTTACAACTCGAATTATATACCATACTTTACCTACGACCACTACTGAAATTAGTATAAAACACACTACCTACCATCTAGACAAATAAGTTCCATTTTACGCATTGTAAACCAAATGCACGGTAATGAAACTCACAGTTCTGTCACAATTCATCACAATATAAACCTTGTATCTTGTATTAAAAAATACTTATCCCACTGAAAAGTGATTCTGATGGTGTAAAAGCAAGAAGTCCCATATTATTTTGTCCGCAAACAACTTTTTTTTTTTCACTTTGATTTAATTTTTCACGGAAATTTCACGTAGATGTTTGTTGTTCATCCATTTTTCAAAAAAGTTTAGGATTTTCACAAATTTAAAGGGCTCTTCTGAGATTTACTGCGTGCTATTTCCAAGAAGCAAAAGTCTACAGAAGTTCTCATTTCTTTACTTAATTAAAAAAATGTTGGCTGCCATTATAACAGAGTTTCACATCAATTTTCGTCAAATTTTTAGAGACTTTTCAACTATAAGTGTCTTACGGCCGTTTATAGGCTTGCTTCAAACCCGTTCTATTCAAAGCTCAAAAATCAACATAATTTCACTTTTCCATCCTATAAAAACACATAATTATTTGCACTGTAGTTCAGCAAATGTTGCTTTTGATGCCATGTCAAACAGATTTTTTTCGAAATTTTTATGAGTTCTTGATTTACAAGGTCGTTAATTCCAAAAAGCTAAAATCTACAAAATTTTTCCTCATGTAACTAAATGCAAAAAACGTACTCTGCAATTGAACAAACGTAGTTGTTTGAAACAAAGTGTTTAATATTTTTTTCTACTTTTCCATCTTTAAACGGTCTGCGGGTTGCAAACTTTGCTTCAAAGTTGGGCCCTTTCAAAGCGCAAAAATGCATAGAATTTTTCTTTTATTTTTGCTCAAAACGGAAAATTTTGGCTCTATACGGTTCCTATGCAAACTAAGGAAAATCATTACGGAGCACAAGTAAAGTAGCATTCCAAAGTTCGACCTTTTGATACCACTTTTATATATCACCCCAGAAATTTTGAATCACCCTGTATAAGTCTCTGTTTTTTTTGCTTATATTTTGTTCGTTTCGATCGTGTTCGGTTATAACAATATTACCATTTTTTATATAATTTCATTAACATATTACTTTCCTGGCTAAGCCTTTGCGTGTGAATTTCTAGAATAAAAATTAGTTTATGCAACACTTGGTTCCGATGAAAGCAAGCCGCTCTAGTTACAGAAGGTCAAGGAAAGCACATCGCAACGGCGCATCTGTGAGGAAGCAACAGGCGTGTTTGAGGAGGATCGATATCGGCTTGGCCGAGGACGATAAATTGAGGGTGGAAGCTAGGGCTGTTTTACGGAAGTAGCCTAGTTTGCACACTAAATGGGTTACATTTTTAGATAAATAAGATCATATTGACAAGATATGCAAATTAAACTTTGCTAGCCACAAATAGTGGTAGTGGCTTTATGCCTAAATTGGTCTGGGTAACATGTGTATTCAAGTTAAAATAGAAACGTAACTTTTGATGATTTGCTTATTCATACTTAGCCATTGAATGAGACATTTTGTAATTGCCGAGCCGATGTAGCAGATATGTACCAGCATTGTTGTCTTCTAATAGTTATTTTGGAATTTGGCAATCCTTTTATATTGAATTATGGGAATGGTATAATGGCGAATAAGCTGTTTATCCCCCATTCAAGATCATCTTTATTTAATGGGTGCTTAGCGGTTTAATAGCGTTACATAACGCTCTCTTCACTTCAGAGCCTGATGTTTTGTTCAGGAGACAAAGCCGGGCTGTATAGATGCTTTACACAAATATTTTGAAATATTAGTCGTATGCGAAATATACTTACCAAGGAATATAAATGTTTTTTAAATCTAGAATGAAGTAAAAAGAAATTGAGCAATTAAATGGTAGTTATATCGCGTACAAAGTCGATCAACATAAATTTGAAATGTTTCTGTTTATTTAACTGGTGGAGATATTACTTAATCTAAATTAATTACTTAATAATAGATTAACTATATAAAATATTTGTCTTCAATAAATATGACAAAAAAAGGTGTACTAATTCTGGGAAAACATGCTCCATATATTGTATTAAAAAACAATTACTGACAATTGTGATCGAACAGAAAGTGTAAGTCATATATAAAAAAATTATGACCTTATGTTTGATGTAAGTATTTCTATATCATGCAGTTTTTATCCAAGTTATTTGTGTTAAGAGATTTTCATTAATAAATAATACAAATTAAGTTAAGTTTGAATTATGATGCTTAAAAAAATTAATGACGGTAAAAACTGCAAGTAGATTGTAACCTGTTACTTGTCTATTCCTGAATGGTCCAAAATGGCATCTGTCATTGATGGATTTTCCCATTTTCGAAATCACAGATGCTATCAATCTAAACTAAAATTTAAGTTGTTATAGGTGTACAATGCTATTCAAAATTAAAGCACTCTTAAGGTGATTACTTAGAAGATATCAAGCAATGCGATGAAGTAGCAATGGTGGCATTTTATGAAGGTATTTACGCTTGACGATGTAATCTCAAATTTGCGCTAAACAGATATTTTAATTAGTTTTAAGCAGGTCAATGATAATATCCCAGGGTATTAAAAACAATATATCTCCCAATATAAAATTCATATCATGTTCAGGTAGAGCGCCTATTTGACTCTCCAGGGTGTCATAGAACTCGTCTTTCACTGATTCATCTTTGTCTTCTGTTGGTGCATGTACAGACAGTAAGGAGTAGTTACAAAATGTTCCTTTCATCCTTAGGTAGCATAATCGTTCACTAAAGGGTTCAAATTTTATGACTGAGCCCAGCAAGTTTTTCTTAATTGCAAAGCCGGTGCCGTACTGATGCACGTTCTGGTTGTTGCCGCTATAAAAGATAACTGAGTTTTATATATTCAGATTTCCTGAGCCAGGCCATTTTATTTCCTGTAGTGCAGTGACAGCCATTTTCAGTCGCTCAATTTCTTTAACTGTCCTGAGCGCTGCACCCGTGCTGCACCAGCTAAGTACATTCCATGTTTCCATATTCAATACTCCTTTTCCTTGCTTGGGCCGTCTCCGTATATCTATCCTGATCCGAGGCTTGTTAAAAAAAAATATTTATCTACATATGTCGGTTTATTAGCAGAAGAAAACAATACGATTTCGTACATAGATAAACAATTGAAACTTAATTTTCAAATGCTATCTAAAAGCAAGTTTTACCAAACTCAAAATTTAATGTTTAGAAATGATAAAACCCTTAGGTGGACCCGCTTAAATTGCTATCTTTACCTGCGCGCTAAATACGCCACACACATCCAGAGGGATCATTGCAACATTGAATCAGCCTTTCGAATATTTTCCATTATAAGACTCGTAAAGTTTGGTAGTTATTTTGCAATTATCGTGAAGAAGTATAACCTAAAATTGCGTAGTTTGGACGCGCAAAAATTACAGAAATTATGAACTCGCTAATTGCATAAAGCATTGATAAAGGTTTCTTGTTATAAATTTACAAAAATCCGTTTTAAGGAATTATCCGTTTTTGAATGATCTAGAAGAAGGTCTGTATGAAGAAACTTGAGGGCAGCATCGTGAAAAAGTAATTTCCTTTTTAACGTACCATCTTTTTAATAGCAAACAATCTTCATAAATTACTACCACAACGAAAATGCTATAACTTTGTATTTTATTTATTTTCTTTTCAACTTTTAGACGATTTTTGTTTTATCTGTTTATCACCTCAAACGAATTTTATCATATTTTACTTTATATATTTTACTTTATACTTTATATATTTTACTTGCATTGTGATGGACATATTGGTTAGGGGCTTTTTAATTGACTTTCGTTGAATTTGGTGTTGACGTTCCAATTGATAACTTTCAGGAATTTTAGTCTGAATTCACATTTTTGTTTAATTGTACAATTAATAAATTCAAAGTGTTACACAAATAACCTAATAATTCCAACATTCCACATCAGCAACAATCGAGTTTTTCAAAATAAGGTTAAATTATCTTTCTAACGATCTCGTGAGAAAAATGTATATTAGTTCAAAAATTTAGAGGCATGCTTGTAGTTCACTGTTGCGGAATTTTCACGCTGTAGATACTGCTGTTTTATGCATTTGAGTACAATCCCAAATTAGAAAAATATGCATATTACGTAGCTTGAATAGTTGAAATATACAAGTCATTTCAAAATTTGGGCAATAGCCACGTAGTTGAATTAAACCTAGATCTTCAAGATTAAGTTACGGCAAAATTGAGCAACTTTTAATTGATGACAATATTTCGATCACGAACATTTCAAAATTTGCTCTTGAAGCATTTAAAATTTGCATATAATTAGAATATTCCAAAGCGCATCACGCTGATTTTAATTGGTACCCCGAATTAGAACAAATTAAAATTCAAAAGCTCCATTCATTTAGCATTCCGAGTTACTCTACTAGGCCGTCGTATTTCTAAGAGCAGGCAGTGATTTAACTTCATTAATTTTTAGATTGCCGCAAACAGAAGAATAAGAAAACCATTAATCTTCCCCATGAATCCTTTATTCAGAACGCAGATTTGAAATTTCATTAGTTCGGATTTTAAATTGCAGATGCAAATTTGTTTATGCGATACGAAATATGAAAGGATTGAGTGAACCTTAAAACTGCAGTAACAAAAAATATAATTAGATTATATTCAGATTAAATTCGGCCATTCAATTCAGATTAAACTGCTGAAATTACCTGCTTCAGTAGGACCATACATTCTTCTTATTCCTACAATTGCAAATATGCGAACCTTACAATTTAGTCAATTTATGAGCTACAGAGGAAACACCAGGCGAGTTCCAAAACTTTATGTGTAATCCCGGAATATGTGGGCATGCTCCCAGATTTGAACAGGGGACGTTAAAAAAACATAACAAGTTTCATTACGAAAATTCTAGTTGTTGCCCCTACGGAGATACGGGTCTCTAAAGAAGCTCCCTGAGAATCCATTTTTTTAATAACTTTTAGAATACTTCATGCACCTCAATGATTTTTTCATACGATGAATAATAATCATTGCTCTTTAACCGGACCCATCAAAACATTTTTAGCATTTCGGTTTGCCATGGATGGACTAGGTGGAGCACAATAACAGTTAATTTTTTTACCCTACAATGTAGACACGAAAATAATGTAATTAGGTAGATTTAAACTTAAACTAAAAATAGACACACTTGATTCATATCGATAAATAGGAAGGTTTTCGAAGAAAAATATTTTTAATGAATACGGATTTATTGAACAATTTTGTATGTAGGTTCACCGTGAGCTCCTTCCAATCTTATGCACTCCTTAACTCAAAGAATTGTTGATTGTTGGAATGGAATGGAAACAAATGCTTTCTAATAAGTTTTCCTTAGTGTCGACAGGATCGGCATACATTAAAGTTTTTAAATATAAAAAAAAATCTAAAGGGTTGAAATCTGGCGATCCAGGAGGCCAAGCCGCGGGTCATCCTCTTTCGATCCAACTTTGTCCGAATTCTTTGTTTATGTGTTCTCGAACTGCCAGGCTGAAATGGGGTAGTGTCCCATCATGCATGAACCACATCGCCTGTCGTATTGCCAAAAGTAATTCTTCTAAACGTTCTTGCAAGTTGTTTTGGAGAAATTGCAAATAAAGTGCCCCTGTCAACCAACTAGGCAATACGTATGGTCCTATTAAATGTTGTCCGATGATTCCAGCTCATACATGAATATGTTGAAACTGGTGTTGATGGTGAGTCACAATAAATGCATGCGGATTTTCGTCTGTCCATAAATGCAAGCATAAATCCTTCGTGGAAGGTTTTCAGGAAGAAGTGCATGCACTTTTTCTGGGTGATAAGGATGCAATTGCTGTTTCCTAACGATCCTAAAAACTGTAGAATTTGGACAATGAAACCGGGCACTTTATTTCCGAACGCTTATTGAGGGATCTGCGTCTACCGCATTTAAAATATCTTCTTCAACAACCGCATTTCGATTCACTTGGTTTAAACAATTGTGTTTGCCTTGATGGTATTATATCACCTGCTAAGTCGGTAAATTTACGTTTTCGGAATATGCTAACATTCACTAAAATAATAAGATAATAATAATAATAATAAATACAATAAATAACAAGAAACACAGCCCACCAATGCATGTATTAAAATCCGTATTCCATAAAAATATTTTTTTCTCGAAAACCCTTCTGTTCATCGATGTGAATCAACAGTGTCGTTTTTTAGTTAACGGTTAAAAGTACCTAAATACATTATTGCCATGTCTTCATTTTAAAGGGTAAAAAAACACAAAGCGAAACTATAAAAATGTTTTGATGGGTGTTTTTAAGAGCATTGATGTACTCTTCATTGTATGAAAAAATAATTAAATTACATGAAGTATTCTAAAAGTTATTGAAAAAAATCGATTTTTAGTTGGCTCCTTTAGAGGCCTGTATCTCCATAGGGGGGTCCACTGGAAATTTGTCTTATAGAAACTTGTTATGTCTTTCAAAGCCCCTTGTACAAATCCGAGAGCATGCCCACATATTCCGAGGCACCCTGAATAGGGCGACCTAAAAGGAATCGGAAAAGCTCAAACATCTGTTAATTTATTTATGAAATAAAAGGAACTCTGCAACAGTCCTCTAGCAAAGCAAAAGGCGAATGAACCCTTTCCTGCTTTATGTGTTACTTCGGCTTCAGAAAATTGACATTTGAACCCGAACACTTTAAAATAGAAACACATGACTCTCCAAACACACATTTATACGAGTTCACAGCCATACGTTTTCCCGAGTGTCTTTATTTCCTGAAAGAGTATTCCTAGCGGGCATCATGTCCCCTTTATCTTGCTTTTGCCTTCCTACCTGTAATATGTCTATATTTTTCGGCAAGTGGGTTATGTTATTTGGAAGCTGTGGTGCCAAAACTTAATTACAAAAATTTCTCTGGCTCCATAACAAGCCATTAGCTGATAGACGCATAAAAAACAGACATGCTAGTCAACGGAAACGATAATCCAGGTAAATGGAAATAATTTATGAACTTCGTATTCCTAATTATTAGTCACGATAGACCAGAATAGCCATTGACGTAAGCAAGAAAATTAAAAAAAAAATTTATTGCATTGCTGGGTGTTTGATTTTAGTGAGCAAAGATAACATGATAAAGGATAATAACTATATCAAATGAATTGTGACTCAAATTATGGTGGATTTGGTGAAATAAACCTTGTCAATTAGTCAAGAAGCGCATATTAAGTTCCTTCAATCAATTAAATTACGCAACTGATGCATTGCAATTTTGTCGTTCCAAGGACTTTCAACAAAATAATATCTGCTGCAGGGCGAAGGCACTCCCGTGAATAATAAGTGGATGATTAAGAACCAAAGCGTTCAAACTTAAAGCTTATTTTTGTGCCAGTCTTATTTATATTAGTATCGAATACACTAAAAGTGGGGACAAAAATAAATTTAGAAAATTACTAATAGTATCTCAGGATTCCTGAGCTTGACTATTCATAGGCAGAGCAGCTTAACTAGGAAACTGGTTAAGCCAGTAATCAGTAACGTAAAAGTATGCCCATCGAAAATCAAATCATTTAATAAACCACATTTTTATGCCCCTTTAAATGGATCTGTTTATGGCTCACTTTCTGATTACAGTTTGAAGTTGCAGATATAATTTGATATTTCTCCACAAAAGGTAATAACAGGAAAAAAAGTAATTTAACATATGGGAAAAAATGTCATGAATATATCATAAAAATGTCATGAGTCGTGAATTTCAATTGGCGATTTATATATTTCCAGCTCCGATAGAAAATTGCTATATTTATGTAAAGCGACTATTGAAATCAGATTTGCTGTCAAAACACCTAGGTACAGGAACATTAGTTGAATCTTTTAAGGTTTTCAGACATTAATAATTTATTAATGAAATAATTGATTATATCCTTAGAAAATCTGGAATTTTTCTAAGAGGAAAACCCTGTTGATTAAAGAAGGAAGATCGAGAAAACATATCTCTTATGTGAATATGATAAAATTATTTCAACATTTGTTATTTATAACTTTTTTATTTCCTGGGTTTCAGCCAAAATGTAAAATAAAAAAATTTTTAGTTATCGGTAACATCAAGTCACCCAGCTCTTTTGGCATCAGATAACATAAAATAGAATTTTAGTAACTTTAACTTTTCTAGTTTCAACATAAATGTTGGTTTTGGGCGGTTTTGATTAATTTCGGTAACTTCGGTAAGAGATCTTCATATATTAATAAAAAAAGTCGTAACTGATGCACAGCGTTATTTATTGAAGTTTGACCATCATGTTTTAACATCTAGTTACAAGTTTAGAGAAAAAGTTTCCTACAAAAGTTGTAGATATTAATGTCTTGTTTATTTTAAGATGCTACTGCTAATTGATGCAGGGTGTCTCAAATTCAAATGACGGACCAAACTTTACATTTTTATGCCGTACTTTTTCTTGCATATTCCAGATGGTATATTTTTATGTATATTTGACAATATCCAATCCAAACTTAACCTTAGTTTTTGACACTCAAGATCGATTTCCAAGTTTAACTCGAATTTTCAAGATTAACCTTTTATCCTGTTGCAATCGATTTCTATTAATTTTAAAGCTTTATTATCCCTGTATTAACCTATCTCATCGCCAGCTCATTGGAATCATTCATACAATTTTTGAAAATTTCTGTTTACATAAAAGCATGGACAAGTCGAAAATTCTAGAACATTTTTTCGATTCATTGGTCTGACTAAATTCGGAAACTTACTATTACTACTACTACTAACTATTAGAACATTCCAAAATCATTAACCACATATCTCAGCCATGTTTCGGTATAACTAGAATCCATTCATCATCATTTTCTGATTTTTGGGAAGCATTCTAGTTGATCGGTACCACTATTTACCGATGACATAGAGTCAAATGGAGTTTTTTCGCTTCCACGGTGCGGTTTGGGTACGATTCCACATCGAGTGGAATCGTACCTATTGCTTTCAATACTAATTGGCATTAATTTCAACCAATTCTAATGTCATTTGACAATTTCTTCTTCCATAAGGGTCTGCGCAAACCTTTTCGTCTTCCCCCTATAACTCACTAAGGAATTGTTTTTTTGAACCAACAAAGTTGGTTTGTCTGGTAACTTACATATAAATTTTTAATTTTATTATTTTTCTTGAAAGCGTAGCTTTCTATCGGAAAGAGTTATTCTTTATAAAATCTCGGGCTGATCAAACACTATTTCAACTTTCTAGCTTTTATAGTTTTCGAGAAAATCGCGAAAATATGGTTAAAAAAAACTGCAAATATCTCGGTGACCAATAGAGCGGAGCTGCATCTAATCAGTCCAGTAGATCGGTCGCTGCAGCTCAATTAAAACTCTTTTTTTTTATTTCGGAAATTTTCCCCAATTTTTTGAACGAAAATTTAGGCCAAATGTTGACATATAATTCTTTACTTCTCATAGCAGATCTTTACTGGTCCATATCAATCCATACACTTGAAAATTTATTTTTTAATCCTCGTGCGCACCATGAGGACTCGTTCAGAGGCCGTTTTATACAAAAATCTTCGGCTGGATTGTCTGCACCCGTTAATGGAGAGTTCGTTAAGTTTAATCAATAGTTCAATCAAATCAATGGTTATTAACCCAAAAACAGTTTAAAATCAACATGGAAGATTTATATCGAATACGCCTAGAATTTTACTAAAACTAATGCAATAAATGGAATAAAATGTACGGCATTCCATTTTAACAAAGGTATATTTGATCTGTCACTAAAATTGAGACACCCTGTATTAATTGGTACATTTTAAAATAAATTAGACGTTAATGAACAACGTTCATATATATATATATATATATACATATTTTTCTTTAAATTTCAAATGAGATGCAAAATTACAGAAACTTGTGAGATAGCTGGAAATTTTTACCAAACTAAAACCAGTTTACAAACTGTATGAAATAACTGCTTTTACGCAAATGCTCATAATTATTGGAGCATATTTTTGAAGGAAGCGGAAATGGAGACCCAGTGATAAAAAGTACCCCATCATCGCGGCCAGTGAAGAAGTGAATTATATGTTATTTTAGCTTTGGATTTTAATGTTCAAAATTAAATCATTCAGAACAATGCGTAGAATCCGCCATATTTATTGCGCCCTATCATGGATGGAATATTTCAATAATTATTCAAAGACGCTTCTACATGTAGTTCAAATTGATAGAACGCATTCCATCAATAATCCCCATGTTTGCCGTCCTTTAGTGCTCAATCAAATTCAATTACCGCAAATATATGTCAAAGAGCCAAGGTTCTAACTTACAGTAAGTATAGCTCAGTCACTAGTAAGACACTATTAAGATTACTTAATTTAAAATTAGCGAAATAAATTTTCAGCCAAATTAAACAACAGAAATTTGATTTTGTGGAAAATCTTTGTATCCCATTTTTCTATTTGCGTATGTACTTGTTTTGTGCCAATATAATTAACCGTCCATCCACTCAACTTCTTTGACCATTCGAAAGAAAAATAATTTTTTTAAATCGCTCGAAATGATTAAGTATACAGGGTGATTCAAAATTGGCGTCAAACTGACACTTTTCCAAGCACCAAATAAATACCGAGGAGGGCCTACGTTCCTACCCCGTTTGTACGATGCACACAGCACAAGAAGATACAAATGGAGCAGGAGTTAATTAACTGAATTACGAAAAGCTGCTTGATAATAGTGGATTATAAGGAGATTACACAGGCACTAGCTTGTTTGGAGTTAACCATTCAAATATTTGGTGTTGTACGGTTTATTTATAAACTCCAATTTAGAGAGGTTATGAGAACAGGTTGACATTTGGTCAACAAAACTTGTTGAACTTACCGTTTATACATACTACGTTTTCACTAACGAAAGATGTTTGACTTTCCCTGCTATTGGTATTAAGTTATGTTTTTTTGAAACATCGGGAAAATGATACGAAGTATTGGAGCACCCTGCATATTTGTTTGAGAATATCGTTCTAAATAGAGAAGGTAACGTAACGGCTTTAGTTAAAATAATGTATTTAAAAGAGTCGTCTGAACAACAAATTAAACAGGTCTTATGGTACAGCACTGACACCTAAAACCGACGACGCATGCATGAATTGAGAAAAACCTGAAAAGTTCGACAGCGTCCAAAAATGTAAAAAATTCCAAAAAAATACGGTTTTCATTGAGCATAAAATGTCTATTGCGCGCTTGATCGGAGTTGCTGTTTATCCTTCCCTGTTTATATTTGTCCGGTTTAGGGCGGATGCACAGACTTTCTCAATAAAAAAATTGTCAGTCGTGGTCATATTGAATCGGAAATATATCGCCCATCCAAATATTGGCATTTTAGTGCTCAACACTAAGTGGTTGTCAAAAGTAAGAATGTGTCGATGAGTATATCTAAAGTGAATTTTTGGTGCAAGTGAATCACAGCTGATACGGAAACGGTTATGGGATGAAAAGATACATTTTCTAATATACAGGGTGTCCGAAAAAAATTAGGAATTTGTCGAAACACTTAGCTTGAACTGGCGGAGGGGTTTTCTGAGAGCGAGCACATATTTCACAGCTTTTTTGTATTCCAATTTCAATGGATCTTAGAATTATTTCCTGTACATTAAGGATATTTTTTTCTTTGCAGGTAAGACAATGCAGCCAACTTTCGGTAAGTTTAGCTTTACATTTTCTGTGGCAGGTCGCATTTAGATGTGCATGTAATGTTTGTGTGACGAGGAAAAAGCTGAAAATATCTGGATTCTGTATTGTGTTAATTCAATTTCTTGCATTAATATGAACGTAAGAGCAAACATGTAAAACAAGTGTCCTTTTTTGTGTGTATTACACTTTCAATGGCTTGGACGGTCATTTGTTGCAATTATTGGTGGTTTCTTCTGTGAATAACATTCTAAATTAAAGAGGTCCAGTAATGCTCAATAGGGATTTGATCTATTTCCGAAGGCAACATTTTTTTACTCGGCTTTTCACCTTTATAATTTAATTTCATACTACATTTCCCTCTAAACTTTGACATTGATTTTTTTGGTGCCTGATATTTATTATTGTTTGGCGAATTTTGATGTATTTTAATTTGAAATCTTCAGTGGCCGATATAGCACACCCCTAAAATTCCTCTTCAATCAGCAGCTTATTCATAATAAGTCTCTAAACTTTGACTTCATTGACCGCTTTTTCAATGCACATTTTTGATGACCCCCATGCAGAAATATCAGTTTTACTTAAATGGCACCAACAAATATTTTTAATCAAGTTTCAAAATTGTGCTCTGATTAAACAATAAGAAACTGAACTAAACATGACCAAAGTGTTAATGTAGGTGCCAACTGACACTTTTATAAATAAAAAATTTATTAATTTTAATAATTTTTTATCTCAATTGTTGTGGGTTACATTTACCTATAATAAACATGCTAATATCTAAAGCTCGGATTAAAGGCAAATTGCTTTTTTTGCCTATTTTGCTTATTTCAAACATTTATTGGAAGTTTTGCCTTTCTCGGAAATTTGTGTCA
>NW_026018715.1:2516777-2528884 GCF_020466585.1 Dendroctonus ponderosae
GAAGGTTGTGCTTTAAGACCGATAACATAGAAAAGCACTTAGTTGTAGCTATAAATGAGAAAATATTACATAGTAACAATGCCTAAGTTAACTGTTATTACTATTTTTTTAAATAATTACTACTAGTATTTCATTGTAGAATTTTATGTGTTATATAATAGAATGCGCTAATATAAATTGTTTATTATACGCAGTAAATATATTTCTTTAATTTACATTTATGTGTAGGCAGGCTGCCTATATCACAATATGCCTGCCTTTTTTTTTTAAATCCTTGCCTATATAGGCGCCTTTTTCTTCAAATTGTCTTGCCTTTAAATCCGAGCTTTACTAATATCATATGGAGTTTAACGTGGGATTTTAGTTATCTACCTACAAAATTTGGGTCTTGAATTTAGGACCGTTCCTTAGATATAGCTTGCTCCGTAAACATCTGTAATAACATTTTTTTCTTGAACAATTAGCATATGTCAAAAACTATAAAAGATACGTTATCAAAGCTAGGATGGCTCAAACTCGTAATTAGAAGGGGGTCAATTCAACCAAGCTAAAAATTGTATCAATCTGAAATGTTTCGCATTGTTGAACTTACATTCAAACTAAGAAAGTTAGATTATAGTTTGCGGACACATCTTATGTCCTATATTATGAGGCCTTGTGGCCAGAGGGCTAAATCTGTATTACATTATTTTGCCACGGCTAGTTATGACCGCAAACAAAATTTGAACTGTGTATTGGAAAACTTCTATTGCACGATCTACGTAAATCACCAATAGTGGGATAGATTCAATCACTTGAATTATTACTTAGGTGGTGATCGAGCACCATTTCCAGGTTTCTATAAAGAATCGTATTAACTATAATAGCTATTTTATTTATTTATATAGCTAAACTCAAGCCAAGGCGTTCGGTCGCGTAACCCGCCAAATTTGCATTGCAGCCTCTAGCGGAATCGATTCAAGTTCATGATTTTTAATGACATCAAAAAAAATCTCTTGCACACTTATTTCAAACTTATTTTCAAACTACTATTTTAATACTTTGAGCTGGGTGTTGGGTGAGTGGGGTTGAGTGGCACCTTATTCGAATGGCCTGTCAATTTTGTTCTCGGCAAGGCTTTAAACTGCTCTCGCCTAACTTCCATGCATGCACATAAGTTCTCCGCAAATCGATTTCTCACTTTATTAAGCATTTCTTGTGTGATAAGGTGACACTCGTTAATAATCCGCTGTAGTAAATCTGGTCTGCAGAATAGATTTTAGATTTTAGGTGTCCCCACAACAAGCAATCTAACGGCGACAAATCTAGAAATCTTGGTGGCCTTTCGATAGCACCGTTCTTGCAATCGGTATTCCTGGAAATGCATGGTCAAGAATTCTCGCAACTGCTGAGTACATAATGTACCGTATTTGATTTAGTAAATAGCGCTGTTGTTTAACAGAACCAAACACATATCTCCATTTACGCTGCCGGGTAGAAGAAAGGATCCAACTAGATGATCTCCGTAAATACTAGCCCATACCGTCAACTTTTGAAGATGTTGCGTGTGAGTTTCGTGGAAAATTATTAGTTTTGCATCAGCTCAGTATGGAATATTGTGGCGGTTCACAGTTCCATTGACAAAAAAGAGCACTCATCGGACAATCACACGTAAAATGGAATATGTGATTATAATTTGTCTGGTTGCGAATACCTTCTCAGAATTACAGTCGCATGTCGAAGTCATCTACGTTCAGTTCATGCTTTAAATGGATTTCATAAGGATGTCATTATATATTTTTTTTTATTATGTTTGTACTCCAATTTGCTGAACAGCGGATACTTCATTCAACATCCCCGTACTTAATTTGAATTTTGATTATCACAGCTACTTTGGCCATTGCTTCATTGGCCACTGGATTTACAAAAAGTTCCAAACAATTTTTCAGAAATTTTCGCACTAGTTCGAGAACATAATTGAGGAGCGGTCAGACAAAAACGGATAATTCCATTTTATAAAGCTTCGCGATATTTATGAAAAACGTGCCAAGAACAGGTTATCAGCTTAGAAAAAAACCTTATCAGGGTACATAAAAGATATGTTAAGATAGACTTCGTACACAATTTGAATGTTCATATTTCATAATTAACATAAGAATTATAAGTAACTGCAACATGGATTTGTCTGCTTTAGCTTGAGTTAAAGATGAATATTAGGTAACAATAGTTTAGTTTGTTTTATTCTAAACATATTTGTTTTTAATTATTACATGTCTTTTAAGTTGAATAGATAAAATTTCATTTTTTTATTTATTTTTTATATAATTATTGTATAATTTAAAATATAATTTTAAATTTTTTATTAGATTTTAAAAGAAAACAAAATCCTGTGCTTACAAAAATAATGTATCTGAAATGCAAGCAAATGAAAATATTTAAATCTGTGCTCCTATGTCATCCTCAAGACAATCACAAAGTTCATCTTGATCTTCGGTTGCGACGGCACCACCGATGTTTTCAACCAATATATCTTTGTACAACGCTAGACTTGTATCATCTTTCCAGGCTGGACCAAACTGCTGAGCAATCAAATAAGACAATGATTTCGTCTTTTTCTCGAGAATAGTTCGTATTAAACGAACTTCTTCCAACGCATCTGAAACCTTGCTTCTGCCTTAAGTATTTGTTAGGGGGTTTCATTAAAAAGTAAAATCCTGAAGTTTTGGTGGCACTGTATTTTCACTATATTTTGTGGGTTTTTATTTTGAAACTTTTTTATAATAATTCGTTTGTATTCGGAAATTCCGCAGATTTTCTTCAGACAATTTTGATTTTTCTTATGTCGTAAAGAGTCCAGTCAACGCCAAGTTGCTGCACTGTTCCAAATTGGGAATACATTTCTACATATTCTTCTTTGCTTATTATTGTTGTGTTTGTTCGTAAACATTTTTCCACACTCCCGAAAACTCTATCCGCTGGTAGAAAACTATGACCTCTAGCTCGAAATGTTAGCTGGAGTGCCTTTAAAGTACGAGGAGACTTATTTTGAAGCCAAAAATAAAGAGCATGAACAATGTGCGAGTATTTGTTCTGTCCCCCGCAGTCAGCACAAAATAATCTCAACACTTCAATTTTTTCGAGTTGCAGGGAATCGAGATAATGTAATAATGCTGAACCTAACTGATTAGAGCCACGTCCAGCTTCTACCTCAGTCCAGGTGTAGAAGGTTGGATTTTTTGAATTCATTCCGACGCAACAAAATACGTATAAACTAACTTGATGGGAGTAAAATTGAACATAGAACATGATAATTTTCTTTAAACTTTAATTTATAGTACATTTAATCACCAAACTACTTTGATTTAAATTAGAAGTGATTGTAAATTTGTGTCCACGCACTCCGACATCAGATAACTCAAATCTTCCTGCTTGATGGCTTCATCAATATATGATGTATTTCAATTATAAAACGACGTTTTACAACGAACACATTTTAGCCTCAATTTAACCCTTTTCAAGTGCTTCTTGACAATTTTAAATTTTTTATAGGCAAATAGAGGCAAGGGATTTTTCATTATAAAAGTGTTGTCAATCTGACCTTCAAAACTAATTTGTTTTAAAAGAAACTGAAGAATTAAGAGCAATGGCTTAAAAAATGGTTTGATGCTTGAGTGTGTCATGATGTTATCTAAATGGAAGCTAAAATTGTGAAGTAATTACATTTACTAAAATCTAATTCAGAATACCATAATTAGCATCTGCTCAAAATGTTTGCGTGTTTTTCTTTCTTTTGAAAGCAAAACTTTAATCTTGTTTGTTATATAAAAATATAATAATATTGCTTAATAAAGTTTGATCTGAAATGTTAATGATATAATGAAAATTTTAACTCGTCTTCTTAGTTAAATTATTCCTTATTATTTAGTTCTATTAAGAGCAAGCAGCAAGTCAATAATTGACAAGAAGTCTTTAGCACACATGTGAAAACATCCGGGTTCTAAAAATCAGTTTGTATACTGCACCTAATGTCACACACCCTTTTTGGTAACAAACGTTTTATGTATTCTCAAATTCTTTGTTTTTAAAGTTAAATTCCAGATTAAGAAATAACATGAAATAGACCTGATGTACAAAACACCTAAATTTTAACAATAAATAAAACCTACTTATATTTTGAGAGTAACGAAGGCTAGTCATCAAGCAACGTAGGTTTTCATAATGTGAGAATTTTTAGTGAGACGTGAGAAGGTTTAGTTTTTCTCAAAGTTAATTGTTTAATCAAAAGTTCAATTATTTGAAACCTTGAACGGTAATACTAAAAAAGCGGACGACTAACATCATAAGTATATGAAAAATAATTTAGAGTTAAACTGGAACTGTGAAAATTTTTAAATTTCTATTAATTACTGGAAAACCGTTTATTGACTGATTGTTCAGTCATACGGGCGTTTAAAAAAGAACACCTTTTCAAAAGCAAGCACACTCAAGATCGGTTTTGGGTCTATTAGCACTCATTAAAAGTTCATCACAAGGAACCGTTCATATAGTAGATACTATTCATATCATACACATCAGAACCCGCAAGCATAAATACATCAATTGAATGTATAGGCTCTTTTATGAGAAATACAAACTGCTTATTTCTCTGTCTACAATCAATTAAAGAAGGCAAAATCCCATGATAAGATTTTTCTAACAAGCAGGCAATAAAACAGGATACCTACTTCATATAAAATTTAATTGTCATTTTCGGTTGTTTTGCCATACGCAAAAAAGTTTTTGCGGCATTCTTCGACACAATAGAAGACGATATGAATTAACCTGCAGATATTTATGGTCAAACATCTTCAAAACAGTTTTGTGTATTGAAATATCGGAAGAACAATACGACGGAGTTTAATGAAACTGGCTGTGAATATGCTTGCATGCAAGACTCATATTTTGAAAGTGCAATTGTTATCAGGTACCAGGACTATAAAAAACTTGAAAAAAAGCTCAGATTTTTGTCTTGCACTAATATTTGTGTCAGATTTTTCGGCTCTTTAAAAAATCTTGTAGCTTATGCGCAAAAATTCTCTCTTTCCTTGTAATTACACACTAACTGCAAATGTCGTATAAAGGGATGATGTTTCAGCTAAATTAATTGTCAAACGTTTCATAATTATTAACTAACCGACATGATCAAGGTCTTACGCCGCTCATCTTTTGCAAGAGTTTTGTCTCAATTTCGCTCCTCAGAAGTAACTGGCAGGTAACAGACTGGTTGATAAGGCTGATGATAAGTTGAGTTCAATCTGTTAATTAACCAGGCAGTTGCTTGATTGACCAGAAATTCTTGCTCTTTAAGTACGGCATCCAGGTTAATTTAATTTTTAAATTACACTTTCCTTAACCGCAGCGGAGCTCTCATGTGGAAATATTCGGATATTTATGAGTTACCTTGCCAGAAGTGAACGAAAATTGTTTCCGTAGGTCTCTCATATATTCCAAATAATTTTCCGTTAATTTATTAATTCTCAACACGATTCCCAAAATTATCCCACATTTTAATATTAGTTTTTAATTTTGTATTACGTTATTAATCTCATTAAAAACTGTCGCCCCCAAAATAAAATCGATTGCCAAAAATGTAAAATTCTTACATATTTTCCACGCACTGATAGATATTAAAAACAAGTTTTTGCAGTACTTGCATATCATTAAGATAGCACTTGCACTTACTGCGGTAATGCTGATATTCCATATTGACACAGTCTCTAACATTCGCTTTAGTAGCGGAACAGTAATTGGAACCTGTTTAACATCTTAGTGCTTTATCAGATTTCAAAGAGTCCCGTTCGGTCCAGCCACTTAGTTTTATTGTAACCAGCAACAGGTTATGAAGCCTGATAAACATGCTTCTTTAACACTAAATAGTTTTACTTATCTATAATTTGAGATGCAATTATTCCTAAATTAAATGCAATGTTTTTTGAATTATACTTTGTGAGTCTTTATCGGTCTACCGATTTGTACATCTTGATGTTGATAAATCTGGGAAACTGCAAATAGCATTTATTGTTTTTATTATAAAAGCTACATACCAGTATAAAATCTTTTTGATATGTATATCTTTATAAAATTTTGTACACTGTCAAAGTAAAAATATACGTTCCCATGAATGCCGCAATCATGAACACAACCTTCTATTGTGTTTCTATGCTCAATTTCCTGCTATTCGGACTCATTCAAGACACAAGGCCTGGTGGGTTCGATTGTTAGTCAGACAAAGACATCTCTTAGAAATACATCCACGTTTTGTATTAGCTTCATTTCCTGACACTTAAATTGAATTTCCAGATAAAAATACAAAATCAAAATGTGAAAAATGTCAGGAAAAAATAAAATAATTATAATTTGTCTCGAAAACGTATGAATCGTACTCACAGCAGTTATGTAAGAGAAGTAATCAATTTGGACCCTTAGGCTCATATCGCCCATTGCCAACTTCGCCTTTCTCATATTTAAAGATTATTCGCATTAAGGGAAGACAGTTATTAAATGTTACCATTTAGGTCAAGTGCCGTATATTAAGTATTATGTTATGGTTTATCCGGACAGTAAAATTAAATTATTTAATTTATCGCAACACACTAAGTTGAATAATATATCAAGGTTGTGTACGTGGGACTTAGTTAAGTTTCAGATTCAGCTTACAGCTTTTAAGGCCAAGCTAGACAACTTTAAGCCGCTTAGTATACAACAGCTACAAAATAATTAAATTGCGCGTTGGCGTTGGACTCGCAATTTCTTTCACTTCAATAATTGGAGTCAACAGAACGAAGAAATTCTCTTTAGAGTTTTGCTGACCCGTCTTTCAATGTCAATATTGCCCGCTTTTATCAAGTTTTAGAATTTATGCTGGAAATTGGTACTTTGCCACGATTAAATTAGCTAGTTAGTAAATTGGCGAATTTTAAATGGTCGGATCGGTTTTTTGACCTCAAATATACCTGATCTGATTATCGATTTGTTCAAAAACGGTCAGGTTGAGTGAGCGTTCACTCAATGTTTCTGTATTTTGATTACGGGCCATTTTATTGAGATTTTTCGAGCTACTTACACGTAGACTTACTTTAAAGTAGTTCTGAACGTGCCTAAATAAATACTGTCTAATGTTTGTTAAGTTTCGTTTAATTGAAAATTTGCTCAAAAAAATTATGTTTTTTAGATATCCAATTTGAGATCCAATTAGTTCAAAAAATCACTATATCTTTAAATATGAAATATCTCGTAAACGGTGAGAGATATTGACGTCAAACAAGTATACATATTATGTTTAGAAAATTTCGTAAAAAGTTATTTTACCAACCGTATAACGATGCTTGAAACGCCGAAAAAGTTCTGATGTGTTAAATTCCTCCAGACTATTGCAGCCAGCGCCCTCTAGAAACTAAAAGCCAACCAATAGGGAATTTGGATTTTCCGATCTAAAAAACCCCCAAACAGAAATTTTTGTGGTTCTAGTAAAACTGGTTAAAAATCTATTCAGAAAAAGCGAAAGTTTTATTTACACTTTGACACTCTGTATCTCGGAATCGACTAAGGTTCAGATGAGACAAATTTGCCTGAAACGCAATATTTTTGCCTAAACAATATGTCAGTGAATTTTCGGACATTAGTGAAACATGTGAGTCATACATAAGAACAAATTCGCAGCGAGTTTCAATAAAATACATCGTACTGTTCTCCCAATATTTCAAAAAAGATAATTGTTTTTTGAAGACATTGACCTTTGACCCTCAATAGCAGAGGAGCCAGACATTTATTGTTAATCAACGTTAGGTCAGATCGTCTTCTTTTGAGGCAAATAATATCGCAGTATACTTTTGATCATTAGAGACTGGCTTAAATATATATATGCTCAAACTTTGGCCACAAAAAGATAGTATTTTATTTTCTGCCCCAATCTATGGAGATAGAAACACAAGCACTCAAACAGGCATGTTTTAGCAGTTAGTAATACGGTCACCACCAAAGTACAGCATCATACAACTAATTTTAAAAGATTTGATGATTTTCACATGCATACTAAATCTCAAATGAAAATTTTCATTTTTGGCTTTTCGAAAGATAGAGAACAAACCTCAAATAATTCGGAAAATGAAGAAATATGATCGAACTTTCCTAATCAATTCAACGTGATTAGGCGGCTTAAATCAAATGTTAGATGCTTAGATATTATTACTTAAGTTATCTTTTATTCAGAGTAAAATACTTTCATTTGCCACCTGTATCGGAAAGTATTTAAATTGAAGAATTGAAGGCAGGATTGAAAATTAATTTTCGGCAAATTTTACTGAGCTGCTGAAAACTTCCCCTGAATGAGATAATGCTAAAATCAACATCTAGAGAAATTAAATCTTTAGGTAGGAAGGAAATCTTTCAGGAGGGACTAACTTATAATTACTTTCTTTCGTGATCCGGATCTAGTCAATGTCGCAAATGGAAGCACTTGAACAATGTTTCAACATGAACTGTCCACTTTAGAAGACATGACTGATAGAATGTCATGACAGGTCTAATATATATTATTGTCTTCCTCTCGGCAGATACATACTTGTTGTTTCCTTCATGTTCAATTTTGACGCAGTTTGTTCCAACTTCTAAAGAAGCCGTTGCAAACCGTTTTCGCTCTGGGATATTAATTTCTTTGTCCTCCATGCGATATCCTCGCACCACCTTCGTGACCGCTGTGATCATTTCGTCCATGATTATGTTGAATCGGGTGGGGCTTAGACTATCTCCCTGTCTTATCCTAGTTGCTACGGGTATTTTCTCGGATAGCATATCTGCCACTTTGATGGAGGTGTACTTATTACTGTTCAGTTTGGCAATGATAGTTACTATGCGGGGGTGTATATCTCTTTTCTGTGGGAAAGGCCCGATATCATATAGCCTTACTCTGTCGAAGGCTTAGACGAGGTCGACGAAACAAATGAAAGCGGGCTTGTTAAGTTCTATGGCTTTCTCAGTTATCTGTCGTATGGTAAATATTGCGTCTATAGAGGACCTGTTCTTCCTGAATCCTTGCTGTTCTTCGCACATCCCAGAGGCAACAAGTTCCTCCTCGAAAATTTTCGTGAGGAGTTTTGACATTGTACTTAGGAGGCCGATTCCTCTGTAGTTTGCTGGATCGGTCTTTGCGCCCTTTTCATATATTGGTATTGTTACGCTATGCTTCCCTTCCGCCAGTATGTCCCAATTGTGAAGTATCTCGTTAAAAAGTACCTGAATCAGCTCGAATAGTATATCGCCGCCGTATTTAATCATTTCGTTGGATATTTTGTCCGCCCCGGAAAAACTTTCTGTTTTTCAGTTTGCTGGCTCTATGTTCGATTTTCTCTCGGCATTTGTTCCATGATCGGTGAGTGTTATCGTCTATTTGTGTTAAGGTATTCTCGGTGCTGTCGTCGACTGCGGGGTACAGCTCCCGAAAGTGTTTCTCCGATGTTCGATTGAATTCTTCGTAGTCCGCATATATTTTTATATGGGTTTCGTTCCATAGGTCTAGCATTTCCACACCTTTTTCTGTCCTCCGTAAAGGTCCCGCTCCATTTCTTTGAAGAATTCTTCGCTGTTATTTCGACTTTGTATTTCGCTGTTAATTCTGTTTCTTGGAAGCTTGTACTCATTGTACGGTGACTTTGATCTGTACTGTACGTAAGACTTACGTATGTCCTTCGCCAGCATCTTGACCTCTTGAGTAAACCACTGTTTGGCATTTGGATTTCGTCGCCGCATACATTCTTCCGCAGCTCCTATTATGTTAGATTTAATTTTTTGCCAAGCGGTTTCTATTTCATCCGGCTGTTGCATTTTGCAGACCTGGATTTTTTCCTCCAATGTCTGTTGGTACAGATTTCTTGTTGAGTTTTCCGGTTGGAAGAAATATCCTGTTTTCGTCAATTTACTGATGTTTGTTAAATCACGTTTAACCGACAAGAATGTAAGAAATTACATTTAGGCCTTCTTCTCCTTAATGTGCCGTGCTCGGTCTCCCGAACGTTGGCGATTACTTTGGCGAATGCATCTCTGTCTGTAAATTGACATACCCGTTAATGATACTCGTAAAAAATGAAGATTGTCATTAAAAACATCGTCCGTGACGCCATATATCGAATTTAAAACAAATTTAACAATTTTTTCCTATATCCTAAAATGCCGCAATTTAAAATATTGAGCGACGTGTCTGTCCTTGTTCGGGAAAAATACTCTTGGATTTACTGAATTAATCCGAACTTAGGGACTCATACTGTGTGAACGGCACATTATTTGCTATTTGAAATTTAAAAAATACATGTTTAGTTTTGGGAACATCTGAACCAAATTACGTGCTTGCGGGTTTTAGGGGGGCGCGTCAAATTTTAATCCGTTAACGTTTTTTATAAACATTGAAGAGGGCGCATTCAAAAATAGTGAATCCTATTTAAAAGGTTTTTTTTTTCGCCCAGTTTAACAATTATTTATGACAAGACTTGTGTTTGTACACATGTTTTATAAAAACGTCTTTTGATAAAAGCCTCTACAGGTATTTCATCTTGAGATATTTGAGGTTTGAAGTTCGTCACATCTCTAGTGAAGTAATGATGCGTACAGATCAGTATCTCGTATGAAGTTTTAAAATGCAATCTGAACTTCGTGCTGTTAATAAATAGCTGTAATTTTATGATAATTGTCTTCTATTATTAAATGTTCGAAGTAATTTTCGTTAATAGCCCTACAAAGACTAAATGCTCGTACAAAGTTTCAATGGACCCTAGCCATTAGTTTCTCGTCGTTTCCTAAAATATCGAAAACATTTTCAATTCGCCCCAACAAATCATCTTCATTACTTACGGGCGTTCAGTGTATAATGGAATTTGGAGCCCCATAAAGAAGAATAAAGTGAAGTCAAATCCGGCTAGCGCGGTGGCCAAATTGCCGTAGGAGAATTTCCTCTGGCGATCAGTTAGTTTGAATGCAGATTCAAATGGTTTCGAACAGCTCTGATAAAATGTGGCGGAGGACAATCGTGCATGAACGGCATACCCTGGGAAGTTATAGAGGAATATCATCTAATCAATTTGGAAAAAAATTGAATATGATCCAAATAAGCTTCACCGTTTAAGGGAGGAGTCAAAATCACTAGACCAATAACAAAATTACTAATTATTTTTGCACACAATAATTCTAACTTCACATTGATAATTTACAACTTTAGTAGCACCGGAATTTTGATCACAGTAAACATGTTGATTATGTGTTTTGGTTATTTTACTTCTCGTAAAACACACTTCACCAGTACAAACCAAATGGTTTTGTATTTGCTCATCCATAAATCGGCAGAAGTCCAGTCGTAGTGCAGGATCCACTGGTAACCCCCCTTGCACTTTTTGGAAGTGGAAGTTACTTATTTAATCTATGGGTCAAAGCAACTGTTCTTTTAACGTGTTGTGAACAACACTCTTATATACCCCTAAGTCTTCAGCTAACCGCCTTATATTATTTTCAGCTCTTCAGCAAAGCAATCCAAAATGTATACTCCTATTTCATGACCTCTAATATAACGTTGCCGTCTACCACTGCCAGTAACATGAGCAAAGCTGCGGGTTTTGCAAAGCCGCCTCTCGATCCCAAAATACTTCTGGTGGCTTGGTGAGCGGCAACTTGGAAATCTTTCTCTAGAGACAGCGCACTTTCGCTGCCATTCTTTTGTAAGAAACTATTAACCAGTAAGACTAGAAAATTACATAAAACTTGTTTGATTGAATATAAACCAATTGCATATCGGTCATTTAACCGATTCTAATTTATGGCACCTTAAAACTTCCCGATCCGAGATTTCCTTCAGATTGTAGGATTGCAAACAAAATAATAAATAAAAATCAATGTTGTTAATTTTAAGTTTAACGCCTTCTAGTTCGAAAACCGTACACTTTTGGATTAGCCAAATTAGGTGAAATCGTTAGGTTTTCACCCCAGGAATCCCCAACTTTATCTGTGTACATCCTGTATATCATAATTTTCTCTCCAAATATCTTCCGTCGGGGGGTTTAATAATTTATTAAATAATATAAGACAATCTCCCACAACTGGACCGTACTGAA
>NW_026018715.1:2529305-2554003 GCF_020466585.1 Dendroctonus ponderosae
TCTTAAACTGGGTTTGAAAACGTCGTTTCCATTCATCAGTTTAGCATTTTCCAATAGGAAACGGCTTAATTCAAGGGATGAACGATTTGCTCGTCCCTTTGCGACGGATCTTGACTTGGAAATGGGAATTATTCGCTGAAATTATAGTGTCCTTGTTATTCTGTTCAACTGGAAGGTTTCGAATAGTTTAACTGTGGAAATTAATGTATCGCAATTAAGATAATACTAGAGTGGGTTTCGGGATTAGAAACACCTCTATTAGTGTTTATGCACACAAAAATTTAATTCTTCAATTCTCAATCCAATTTTTATTGCTTTAATTAAAATTATTTTATTAATTCTTATACGTGCATAGACTGATATCCACAAGTTATCAAGAAGAACTTAATAATTCACCAGATTTGGGTCATGAAATTAACAATATCAAGTTTAACATGCAAAACTGAAAGCTTATCCAACAGCGTAAAAGCACTAGTTGAAAGTGGAATGAATCAATAACAGCGGAGCAATGAAACATTAGCTTTGTCGACCATCCCATGTGTTAAATGAATATCATCCACACTGCTAAACAGTACAATGTGGAGAAAGAGCTCAACTCCAGTAGGCTTGGAAAAGCCGTAATAATCTTGTGGTCATTAGATAAAATGTATTTATGTCTGGTAAAATGTGAGTGAGTAACATTTGCGGTTGATCACTACTTTCTCCACTGGTCATGTTCATATTCACGAAAATCATTATCTTCGTTATTTTTTAATTCGATATTTATTCGAAAACCTTTATTTGGAATGTCATCTCACAAGAACATAAGTAAGCAATTCTAAACGAACTTATGTTTACAAATAAATTTTTAACTATTTTTTTTTGCAAATATGTATGCTTAAAAATGTATACATAAAAAAGTATGCTCAATAAAAAAGTGCACATCACTTCTGCGTTTTTTAATAGAATATTATTACATTTTTATCTTCTACATGTATAATAAAGGTATCTTTATCAAAGGCATAATGGAGAAAAAGTTTTTTCTACAATTTTATATAATGTGAAGAAATTTTAAAAAACTTTTTTATCGTCAATGTCGAATTTATCCTTTTCATAGGATCCTTGTATACTTATCAGAACGTCAACTCTTAAAAATAAACCGTTTTCCAGATAATAGCAATTTGTTGCACAAATGATAAGTTTTAATGGAATATGGTATTTTCTGCAAAATCCCATGGTATAGCCTTATCAAATGTGCATTATAGCCATATTGCATTCTAAAACAGTTTACTATTAATTAGTAAGTACCTAGCTCTCAAAACCAGAGATTATTCTACAGCTCAAAGAATTGATATGATTTTCACCATTGGCAAGTGTGACAAAAAATTATCTGCAAGCAGCAAAATTTGTTATTTCCTAACTGTGGCATTCCGCTAAATCTCATAGCAAATCCGCATAATCGATACTGTTGTAAGTACATTTTGTGAAATAAGCTTGAAACTAAGTCACAATTTAACATATGTTTATTATTCTTGACAAAAGCTATGTACCTGATAGCTACAAAAACCATCATTGCTGCTTTGATGTTTTATCAGAAAATTGTAGAAGAATACAACTCTAAAATAAAAAAATTTGCAATTTGAGTGAAGTGAAGATTTTAACTTTTCTTTTCAAATGCTTAAGAATTCCAATGGGTTACCAACCAAACATGGGACCATTTAAAGATAATACTTGAGTAAGTATAACAAAGTTATCATTCGATTTTTAAGTCTCATTATCTTTTAGAAACTTTTCTCAAAATAGTATTAAATATTTTTCTCGTCCTCTCGAAGTTAGCACATATTTGTAGAGAAAAGTAGAAATCAATCACATATTTGTAGAGAAAAATTTTTCGAAAAATTTTCTTTACAACTATGAAATATAAGGTACTATTACAAAAATGAGGACTTCGTCACTTTCACATGGGACACGAATAATTTAAGTGAAACTTACACCAGCTTTTGTTGGTAATAAACTAGCATACATGATATCTTTCGAAAGTTGAAATAAATAAACATAATTGTTAAGTGGTTTCAGACTTAAATATAGTTAAAATCATCTGAAAAATATTCATTTAAAGGAAAAAATAAATAGTAATGTTTTCGAAGAAAGCAGAATGCATAAGTTGGACCACTTAGCAATGAAGTTAGCGTCATATTTGCACAGACAACGCAGCAACTTACTAATGGAGGAATGCGTATGTTTAAAAGTACTTAGTTTCCTTCCATTATTGGTGTGGGAAGGTGTACAGGCGTGAAGACTCTTTGATTGAACTTGATTAGGATATACTTTTCTGTAATAAGCTATTTTTAGATTTGCATAAGGTTTAATCTTTTCAAAAGAAGAAGGTTCATGTTTTTTATTTTTAATAAAAATTGTTGAATGCTTTGTTTAAATTCTCACTGAGCCTTCTAAAATTCACGGAATCATTAGTCTTCATCAAATTGGATTCGGGCTACTAATCATCTACTAAGGATATTATTAGCTATTAATTATACAATTTTTTAAAAGCAAAGATGACAAACGTCAATGTGACGCATTTTTTAACTTAGATTTTCTTCACAAAACTGTTGAGAACAAACCTCACAATGCTCCTAAGATCTATAGAAAGTTTGTAGCCACAACGTAATATTTGGTGTGATTTCATTTTTCAGCATGGCGGAAGGGAATTAAATGACAAAATATTTCCTGTAAAAAATATTCCTTGCCTTTTACTATCTCTCTTGTCTCGTATTATATTATTAGTATATTAGTAGACGGTTAATATGGCATACTGGATAAATTTTGAAACAGTGGTTTTATAAATTATACATTCTAAGTTCACCTTGAATACACGAATTTTATTTTCGCCAGCTATGCAATAAAAAATGTCGTGAACTGGCATGCAGCTTTTCATACCGTATCAGTAGACTTTGCAAAGCATCTATGATTCTATCAAATTTAGTGTTTTTATTAGTGACAATATTTAGTATTTTCAATGGATTTTCCATTTTTATTTCCGAAAAATTGTACATCCTTCAAATTTTTATATACTACACGCACGCACGTTCAGCAAAAATATATATGCCATTTGTATTTCGTTGCCAATTATATAAGTTGCGATGTAGGTATCTTTAGAACTTTGAAATTTGTGACAAGTTAAAGTAATTTATAGATTGAAATCGCGTTATTAAACTTTCTCAAATAACTGAAAACCACAGTTTCATATATTAAACTAATAAACGCTCGCATTTTACTGAAACTATTTTGACATATTGATTTCCGGTTAGCTGGAACAATGTAGTTTGTACTTTGTACGCTATACGAATAAACAAGTTTGCAACTGAACCAATAAGTTTCAACTGAAACCATGCAATTTTCCTATATTCATGTAATAACCTGTTCAGTCTGATTAACTCGAATTAAGCCTGTGTCCCATGCATCCGTTTATACGATGGTACAATGATACGAAAGTGTTTCTATTGGTTGGATATCTGTCAATGCGTAGGACGGCGGACGAATTGACAGCTCTCCAACCAATAGAAACAATTTCGTATCATAATCATTAGCGTAAGTCTCAAACAGCACTCATATGAAAAAAATAATTAATATTAAACCCGAGCAGGCTTGTAAAATGTTAATAGATTTTTAAATAATAGCAGTTCTAGAAAATAATCACGATGAGTAAAATACCGCGTGTCAATTTGAAAACTTGTTGCTTTCTGCCCAGAAAAGCTGCTGTTTTCGAATAGTCGTGTTTCAAAATTACAGAAGCAAATAAACTTTCCTGCATTGAGAATTTGGTTGTCAGACTAGTGTTTAATCACAAAGTATGCCATTCGGTCTGCTTATAGTACAAATGATTAGAAGATTCGATTACACGGTGAAAATCGTTGAATAACACGAAAAACTATAATTTAAACAATTGATTTGGGATTTACTGATTATTTTCCTTCGAGAAAAATAACTTTTTATTTACGGAAGACAAATTTCTACAAAAAAACTCATGGGATCTACATACGCTCTATCTTATAAGTTGTTCAAAATGTTGTCTATTCTCATGTAAACAATAATAAAGTCTATTTTTGAACGCTCCCTAACATTGATAAGATATTCCCGAATGGATCGATTGGCAGAAGGGGCCCAATTGAATGGCCTCCAAGATCACCGGATTGAACACCCTCAGACTTCTTTCTTTGCGGACATCATTGTTTATAAGAGAAAAACAACCTGCTGATATTGATGATCTTAAAAGGTGAATTAACGCAGAATGCCTCTCAATTCCCGGTGAAGTTTTTCGAAATGTTTGCGATAGGTTCAAAATCAGACCTTATTATTGTTTATAGGAAAATTGATAACACTTGAACAACTTATATGATAGCGCGTAAGTAGATGATTTTGTTAATGTAGAAATTTTACTGTACCTGCTTTACTGTAGAAATTTCTCTTCCGCAAAAAGTTATTTTTGTCGATGTAAAATAGTCAATAAATAAGAAATAAGATCAAAATAAGAAAACTAGAAAGCAATGTTTAAACTAAATTTTCTTCCTGTTATTCAGCGATTTTAACAGTGCAAACCCTAACCTGAAAACCAATATCTGAATACACGCAAGTTTAATTGTTTCAACAAGTTTGAAATGCGATTATTCGGAAACCTCTGGACAGAAAAGACCAAAGTAATAACAAGTGGAAAGAGAATTGAACTGTCTTTAAAACGATGTGCCACTTGACCCCCCTTCCCATTTAAGATTCTAAGGGTGATATCTACACGTCCTAGGGGGTTGAAAAAAGGGCTAAAAGTATCCATTTAAAATGTCCATCTTACAAACAAAATTGACAGTTTTTTTCCGATCCGGCCTATTTTCAACTGCAAGATATTAAGGGAGGGAAGTTTTCACATTGGCAACCTGTATATGTATTTCATATTCATTAATATTAATTTCGTTTTATTTCTATTCCATTTAACCTAATTGCGTCCATGTGGAGTTGGAAAGAAAGTGTTTGACCTATCGACAAAATAAGCAGCACTTTTTCATCGTCAGTTGACAATTGATTCAAGTTTGCCGTATTTTAATTACATTGAATATGCCATGCTAATAGCTAGTCGCTTCAATGTTAATGAATCAATATTACTTGAAATCAGATAACTATGCTACGTAGATAAGTAACAAAACGTGTGCTATACTAACTATTTAAGGAAGGGTCTAGAAGCAAAAAGTTATTCGAAGGCTTGAGATATATTGGTTCCGAGAAAAGGTTCGATTTTGGCAGAAGAGGGAGGTAATAAACAACGTGTCTGTCACCGACCTGAGGATAATCTACGTGAAACTACTGCATGTGAAATAAAACATCTATTACACAACTTTGTCAATGTTTGGCTGATGTAACCGATAGATATACTCACATTAAGTTCTGATTTATTGCCGAGCGAAAATTTGTACTTAAAACTTAATTTCGAATAGGTACAATGGATTAATGTTTTGTCAATAAATTGACATGGAGAACATCTGAGCCAAATGGTTCATCATCACATAAAATCACCCCTTTTAGAAATGCCAATTTGTACTAGAGAATGAGATAATTCCACTAACCTATGACACTGTCTCACTCTGTGTTATTAAAGCCTCTTGTGTGTATAAACCCTATATTGAAGAAGCATTTTTCAATTTAATTAAGGCACTGTGTTGAAATAAGAAAGTGTACAAACGTAATATATCAATAACTTGTGCGTTTACTCCCTTCGAGAAGTTCTAGAATAAAAAAATTGAACTTGCTTGAATTAATCATTCGATTAAAATTTTCCCATTTTTCCTTTATTTGTTCTTCTACTGCTTTATTATAGGCTGGCGCCTGATCTACTCACGCCTCATGTCTCAGTGGCAGGATACTTCCAGTTTTATTTCACCTATTCGGCGCCACTGATTGTTTGGACAATTTATTTCAAACTCATAATACAGATTGCGGTTGCCAGTAACAGGGCATCCAAGATATTTCAATTCCATAACACTTCTTAGAATGTTAATACACCCTCTAAACGCACTCTGTCGAATGTTCTAGTCAAATGCACAAAGCACATAAAAGCGGGTCTTACATATTTGACGGTGATTGATTTTTAATGACCTTGCGAATAATGGACTACTGTTGATAGCTTTTCTTTGGAGTCATATCGTTTTTCACTAATTTCAACCAAAGGTTCTAACCTATTGAATCAGATCATTCTTACTAGTATTAGACTTGCACAACTTAAGGTTATTAGTCCTCTATAATTAGATGGATCATGTTGGTTACCCCTCTTTTTATTATTATTATCTTCTATTCCCGCTGGATTCCTGTCCGTTGGAAAATTATTAATTTCATAATTTTTGTGAGTTCACCACAATTCTAGAGCTTTTCTATTCCTAACGGAAGATACTGCTAAAATTACTGCAGAAATATTTACTTCGGTCTTATATCGACTTCGATAGTGATATATCTTATATCGAATATTCAGCGCTGTTTAAGTTGGAAATATATTCCATCCATTGGTACTTATTGATATTATAAATTTTCAGACTTTAGATGTCATCTACTTTCCAGCTTCTTAACTGTTTCCAAATTTTTCGCTGTGATTCAAATAAATCGCTTTCCCTATTTTAGGTAAATCCCTCCCAATGCTTTACCTTGATTTCCCAAGAAGTACTAGGCACACTGCCAAAGAAGTCAAAAACTTTCATAACAGGTGATCACTGCTTAAGACGGTAAAATGAAGACCGGAAATGAAGCTGTTGGAGTCAGAAGTGTAAACATAAATAAAAAAAAAACGAGGGTAAACCTTGTTTCACAGATGATATTAAACAGGTGGCTCAACAATAGCAAAATGCTTTTCACCAAAAAAAATCAAAGACAAAACATTTCAATTAGGTGTCTAAAGCAGTCCGGAACAAGATTTACGAAAGTTTGAATAAATTGAAATGGAAACATTGCGAAAGATTTTCTGCAGAAATGGTGAATTATCTCTGTGGACGCGCATGATAAGGTTAATAATGGTTTTTATTGTTTCATCCAGCTGTCTCTTATTGCAAAAAATATGTATTTTCCTGCAGCGATTGCAAAGTTTATCGACAGTGTCTCACATTTTGCGGCATTAAGTTAGACAATTAAAAATATTTTTTTTATTTTATTTTCAGGTAAGTGATACAAGAATTTCTCCTACTCGCCTGGGCAACATTTGGAAGTGCTTAATGTGTTACAAAACCAAGTTGGACATTAAGGTAAACCAAAGTAGTAACAAAACCGACGAGATTGTTTAATTGGTAAACATTGTCCCATTTACCACTATCAAAAAGTTATATACAGTGTGATTCACGTATTATAAATGATCCAAATTGAAGTTGTTATAGAAACTTCAAATTTTGTTTCCGGTCCTAATGGGACTCCGGATCCGGAGCTATACAGGGTGTACAAAAAGTATAACCTAACTTTACTATTTTAGATACCAACCCATAATTTATTTAGCACAGTTGAATTGGCTTTTGAATTGCGAGTTTGAAAAACTCGAATTTTGTAAACTTTTCTCTTATAACTAATGGGTCTTTTGGGTTTTTAGGCCGTAGTTGGGAATAATTGCTTCTTGACGTTTCGCAAGCACGAGTGGCTTGCATCTTCAGAAGTAGTTTGCTTGAAGGATTACACTGTTCTGATGCGATTCCTCGGGCGCAGTCGCAGTTCCGCAAATATCCCTAATTGCTTTATAAACGATAGCCCAAAGGTGCTTAGTTACTGATTTACAGGGTGTTGAACTTTAACTTAAAAAATCTGAACTGATAAATTTATTCAAAATGCAAGGAGATCTTTTAACGAAATTTTTCGGGGGTCACTAGCTAGGGAAGCCGCATGTTTTGCAGTGAAATCGTTTTATTAAGTTTTGCCGGTGGCGTGCGTACAAACACGCTGTCAAAATTGTTGGAGAAAAAAATTAATACGTCCCTGTGTTTTTTAAGCATTGCAACTCTTTTTCGAATTCTGTGTTGTATTCCGATTCAAATATCTCTTCCATTTTGTTGGTTCAATGCGTTAGAATTCTAATGTAAACGTTGTGGTATGTTGGCCAAATTGGACACATTTAAATGGGAACCTCCCGTATTGGAGAAGATAAAGACTGTTGCCAGTCTCTTGCTAAAACTTGAAAATAGAGAATTATAAGTGTTCTAAAATGAAACCTTCACTCTCTTCACAGTTATCGACTCGACTTTTATGAGATGACCTCAGTTTTTATGTACTCCAATCCAAACGATGGTGTCGGAATCCGTTGAAGTGCATATGATTGCACCCATCCGACGAATGAAAACCCGATTATCGGCAAATTATAACATATATATTTCTGAACGGTTTTTTTCCAGCGTCTGTTTTTTACAATTACCTTAGTTGCTAAAAACAAAACAACTTAAAATAAAATTCTCATATCTCCCTCTAGACTAACTTAGGTGGTTGGCGCGATAGAGACAAATATATTTTACCCACATTTCCCAACAGATGGTTTCCGTCTAAATGTGGCCAATTTGGCCCACCTACCACAAATCTTACTTTAGAATCTTAACCGCTTATCGTAGCAAAAAAATTGCAGGATATAGTTTTTACTTAGAATACGACAAGGAATTTCAAAAATACTTGGTTATACCAGTATTATACCAGTTATACATACATAAATATAATGGTTTTAAAAATTCACTGATCTACCATTTTTGACTTTAACAATTTCGATAGCCTGTTGATAAGCACGACCCTGTCAAAACTTAATAAAATTATATAATTGCAAAACATGCGTATTCCCTAGCTATTGATCCCCGGAAAATGTCATTAAAGTATATCTTGGCGTTTTGAAGAAATTTATCATTTTTCATTTTTTAAATTAAAGTTCAAATTGTAAATTTGCCACGAAACACTTTTGGGCTATCGATTATACAGCAAACTAGAATTATATTATTAGGTGAAAAATAATTTTAATAGCCTCAAGAAACGGTACACTTTTGTGACTGAAAACTGAACTGAAAATCAATAGTAAAAAGAAATTTTTAAATAAAAACTCATCTCACATATTGTACTTGCAAACCAAAAGAAAAGTTTTAAACTTTCTTTAAAATAAATGAAATTGCTTTTGAACCTTGTTTCTCAAGCCCATTACAAAAAAATAAAATTTTGCTTCAAAAAGCTATTTTCATTACCCACATCATATTACAATTAATTACTAATTAAGTATAAAAGAAATGTAAAAATTGGTTTTTGCACATGTCTAAAGCAAGAAATTTAATATTATATTAGCACATTATCTGTATATACTGTATTAGTCAATTACTCCTGAACATTACTCTTTACGCAACAAATAAAACCCGAAAACATCAAAAAATAAATGCTTCATAGGAAAGGGGTTAACAAAACACATTATGTTAATCTATTGAATTTACAATCGTTTTGTTGCCACGTTATGCATGAAGTTTTAGTCGATTTAATTATTGTGTTTAATTTACGAATTAATATACGAGTATGCCGGAGCTGGGAACAAAAAGAGGCAATACTATTAAGCCAAAACTCCATTAAAGAAAAAAGCAATTTAATGAAAATTAACAGAATTCATAAATGTAGTTGTTCAACTTGTTCGGTCGGTATTATGTGGCATTAGAGCCGAGGTAACTAATTTAATTAATTGCAAATTTCATTTCCGATTCGTCAAAGAATATTGGTTCAATTTCATTGTACGCGTATTTGATGTATTTAAATACGAGTACGTTTAAATGTATATGAGCGATCCTCATAATATTTTTCCAGCTGACTAAAAATATTATTAAGAAATGGCATAATGACTATCCCTCATACACTGGTTGGAATGTGTTTATAGTGCGCGATAAGTATAGTATGCACAACTGATTACCTAAAATGCTTTAAACAATATGTTATTTGACTCTAACTCGAGTAACAATGTATAAATTTCGCTATATAACTGTTCAATTGATTGGCCGATTGGCTATCTCAATGCGAATTAGTTAGCCAATTTATAAATCATTCTAACCCGTTTACGATCAACGAATAATTATTATAAGTAACAAACCACCCGCGACTCACAAATATGGTAAAAATAAAAATGACCGAAGTATGTAATTTCAAGTCCTTTGCTGCCATTTGAGTACAGTGTCCACTCCATTCCCTTGGATCAAACTAACAATGAAATTTGTGTTGTTTTGTTAGCTACCGGTAGAAAATCATAAGCCTAGAGTTGACGTACTAAAATAGTAGGGCAGTTTATAAAAACGTTTAATTTGTAAGATCAATTGGCTAAAAAAATTAATAATTTTTTTATTAGGTCGATAATAATTCAATCAAACAGGAAACATTGAACATGAATTATACGGTCAGTTTTAACGTGGTAGAACTGAAGTGGTATATTTCGTATTATTGCAAAAAAAGCTTTAAACAACTTTCATAAGAACCGTTAAAATACAATGGTGTATAGCTACTTTTTCAGGCAAAATAAATTCTAACTGACGTATTCACAATTGATAAACATACTGGTTCCCGGTTATAGCTCCGTTCAATTATTATTATACCGACCATGTGCTTCCTGCTATAATTATCTGTTATTACTTGTTCGATGTTTGCAAGTAATAATACAGCTAATTACGGTATGTTTCGACATATTCCATTATTGTTGTTCTTCAAAATGATCATTATTAGTCAAATGGAACAGATAGTTAGTTAAGTTGAGCTGTATATGGTCAAGTCGTGCATGCTACTTATTTGCAAATCCCTACGAAGGAAATAAACCTTGAAATCACGTTTTATTTTCCCTGAATTTATGGAAAACGTACTCATCGCTTGTAGGTGCTTTAATTCAAACTATGTTAAGTATAAAGACAGCAATAGGCCACTTAGCTTACAAGGCACATAAAGTAAAATCCATTACCTATTCATATTACAAATGTTAACAGTATTCTTGCAATAAAATAATAAGAATAAGGATAAATTATCAATGGTTCTGATGACCGTAACAAAACATAACAAAGGGAAAACATTTTGGTTAACATTACACAAGTTTCCGCTAAAATTTCTAAACGAAATAATGCTAATATTTGGCTTTTTAACAGTCGCTTTTAAAACGAACATTTTTATGGTAAGGTTCGAATCTGGTGCTTCTAAAAGTTTAATTTCTAAACCTGCTCATTGTAGGCCTCGGTCACGCGTATTGAATTTCCGTTTTCAGCTGATGCCGCTCCGTGACTTGGTGAGTCATAACGCATCGCGTCTCACTGCGCCGCACCTCGAATTGCGGTTGTGGCGGAATAGTTCTTCAAATCACATCTTTTCAAACTTTTAAACGACATTTTTAATTAGTTGAAATTTCGTTGGTTTCTGTCATCGCTCGCAAGTTGAGCAACAGTTTAATTTCTAAGTGATTTCTTCACGGTTTTTTGCTTAGTCAACCTTCCTAGAAAAATTAAATTAATTTAGTTATTAATTTTAATTTTAGCGTTGTGCATTAAACACTGCAGCTCAGTGAGATTCAGACAAATATACATAGCTCAAAATTTAAAACTAAACCAAGGAAACCACGACGCTTGGAGCGTTTTTGGTTTAGTTTTTGTTGAGTTTTTTTAAGTTGGATAGCGAAATTTTTCTTTGAAAATATTGCTATGCGAACAGGCACTATCTACCCGCTATCTATCTTTATATCTATCTAAATCTTCAGTTTGCTACCGACAGTGGATGAAATCGATTCTTAGGTGGGAAATATAGAATCATTGTCGATCTTATGGCAAGGGCGGTGATTTGTGAACGTGTAGAGAACTTCTTGAGAATTAATGGGTGGAAAATGGAGGACGGGCCGCCAGCTTGCAGAAAGCTGGTAAGAATGATCTCTAATATAAAAATGTTTTAGCTTGAACCGAGTTTAGTTTTCCGACAAGCAACTGAAGTTTTACGGATTCTTTATATTTCTCTCGCTTTGCTGCTTTCAAATAAGTTTGGCATTGGACATATTTCCTCCTGTATTAAAAGCATTTTCGTCTTTCTTTCCTGTAGGCTCTACGCACCTTTCGGTAAGCTTAACATTACTTTGCCCCTGATTGCCATGTACAGAGTGTGTCTTCATAAGTTGACACCCTCTCCTATACCGTTTATTTAAAAAAAATGTGAAAGTGAGCAACAGAAAAATTGTTTAGTTTGACTAAAATTTTTTAAATCTGAATTTTAAATAAATATATAAATCACGGACATGTCAAAATTTGACATTGTCCTTTTTTATAAAACACCGTATATGTTTTTAGACCGACCAATAATATTTTTTGCTGATTTTAAAAATACATATTTTGCCTATATTTGTATTAGCCGTTTTTCCTGTATTAAAATTTAAAAAAAAATTATGAGTAACAACAAATCAAAGTAGCATTGAAATTCGACAAGGCGCATCCTCCACCCCATAACGTTCGCCCGGTAGCACTTTTTTAAAATGATAATGTTGATATCTCGATCGGACGAGCGGGTCCGATCCAATGGACTCCAAATAGACCCGATCTAAATATTATATTTTCTCTGGGGTTATTTACAGAATATTGTGTATGAGACTCTAGTTAGACGCCTTAATATAGTGGATATTAATATTGTACCGTGTATGGCCGGGTATCAAACTCTTTCTTCAGCTTCCAACTTTTATTCAACTCGGTATCACTTTAAATACGGAACAGGAACAAACTAACTTCTAAATTAACGTCAACTTCACAAACAATAGCAATAACAAACGGAAAACTCGGACTTCCGACTCGCGGGGTTTGACCTCTTCTGCACTCGGTCGCGGCTGTTACTTTACTCCCCCTGTCTGGTTTTCCTCGCCGCTTATATAATTTCCTTCAGGTAACCCAGTGCTTCTCGAAATCTCCAGAACAGGTGCGAAACTTCCCGCTTGTCAGTGTCATATTTGACAGTAAATGGGGCGCAAATGGGGCTCCCATTTACTGAAATACCATGAATTTTGATCCCTCCATTTCAAACGTGAGTACCCCAGGTCATTTCCGTTACAATATTAATCATAACCGATATATTCAAAACGTTATCTATAAAATTGATGTAGCTTATTGTAGAGCATGTCTAGCAGCGTTAAACGGAGGTCATATACAAAACCAGTAATTCTGTTTTTATTGATTGATGTGTTTTGACATTTATATTAGCACTAAATTCCGTTATGGTGTCTTTCTATAGTGTTTGTGTCATTTGAGAGTACTTTAGTTTCTTGCTATGTAAATTTTTTAAAACATAATACAGAGAAAACGGCTAATACAAATCTAGGCAACATATGTATTTCTGAAATGCGGAAAAAAAGCCAATCGACCTATCTAGAAATATATAGGGTGTTTCATAAAAAAATACTTTATGTCAAGTTTTAACTTTTCCGTGTTTTATATTTTTCTTTAAATTTAGATTGGAAAAATTTGAGTAACATTAAACAACTTTTGTGTTGGTCACTCACAATTTTTTTCAAACAAACGATCTACAACGGGTGTCAAGTTATGAGAAAACACCCTGTAGATCTAGAACTTTTACTCCCATATTTATCAACTGACTCGTTGCGTGGATTTGGTATTGGTTCTTTCGTGGTTAATTTTTAAACTTTGGAAATATTTTGGGCAGCTTTTTAGTAACTTTTTAGTAGTCAAGCTTTTCGCTAAACAACCGCTTCAGACATGGAAATTTGGGTTCCAGTGTTCAATACTAGAAGTATCAGCTCATTTATTGAACGAAATTGATTCCTTCACATTTCACTTCTTCCATCGCGGATCATTATACACAATTATACCTTCACCAACTTCCCATACTATTAACTTTGAATACTTCTGCAATTTCAATATACTTTTGTTATTAAGATATTTCAATGTTTCTTCCACTTACGCCAAAAATGCATTAAAATAAGAGACGAGAACATTTGTAGGTTTAATTTCAAGTTTCCAGTATCCCAGCAGCATCAACTGTCAATGTTAGTGATACTCGTATCCCTAATCGAGGTTGCTTTTTTAACTTAATTTTGAATTACATTGAAACAATTGACATTTACAGTGAGGATAGTCTGTCGCATTCTAAATGCGTTCGTTTACTCCGAATTAGGCTTCAAAGAATTGGACTGGAGAGTGCACAGAGAAACCTCTCATGGAAAGAGCCTTATTACCTCAAGACGGTCAATAGTTTATTAATTTGTGCTTAGAAAGGACTTATGATTTCGTTAGGTATATTTGCACGCGCCCCTCAATCGACTCCTCCTAATTAGCTTGCCAAAAGTATTAAATGTAGAAGATCTAGTAAAATGTAACCACGGGTGAAGATTTGATATAATGGGGTGATTATTCTAGAGCGGTTACATCGGCTTCTGTAAAGCTTCCATCGTCGCTCCCACGCTGAACAGATATTTATCAAAAAATAGCATTATTGAAAGTTACTGTGATGAGTTACTTAACCTGGATGCAAAATGAAGAAACCTACAAATCGCTAGTTATTACTCGTATGGCCGTATGCATGCTAAGAATAGAAAGAATTTCGTACTGAAAACTGTACGCAGCGGAGTCACTATTTTCCGTTATAAGGAGTAATAGGAGGAGTCAGGTTAATCTTGAAATACCCGGTATATTGTTTGCAAACATTTATATTTTCCTCTATTTATTGTTATAATCTTTCGAATGTTTAGAACAAATCTCATTCAGTAAGCTAAATGCAGTCGACTAGTGTATCTAGAATCGACGAGTTAAATTTTCAAATGTAGATGATAGAGAACGCTTTCAACAGGCTCGAAATATGCACAGACCTCAACATTTTAAACAAATCAAGATTATTGTGTGGTGGGTTATGTTAGCATATTAAAGTAAAATTTTCGGAAAATCTGTTAGAGAAGTAGTGAATTGGATGAAAATGTTTTCTTCCTCACATTTCCTTAATGTGAGCTTCAGGTTCAGCTTCTTATAATTAATTTAGTTAAACTTTTTCATAATTTTATTTATTATTTTTTAAAATTTTGTTTTTCGATTTTCTGACATTCTTGATTGGCATTGGCCAATAAAATAAAACATTCTGAGGGTTTTTTCTCAAATTTTTATGCCAGAGAGGCCAAAACACAGATCTCGTAGGCACTTTACCGATTTTTCTGAACTTACAAATTTCCCGAGTTCATTTTCCCGGTGTGCGAGCGCCGTCGCATTTAGTATCGGCTCAGCTGTCCGGACCGACACACATCGACCGGTGTCGCAATTCCATCGGCCGAATTTCCGACAGAAAATCGTGTGTGGTTAATTCAAAAACAATGGAAAATCTTTTGGCTTCTCCGGCTTTCCATGCTAAGACTTTTTTCGGGGGTTAAATAACGCGAGCCTTGATGCGAGGTATCGACTTCAAATTTAGAAGCGCGTTAGTTTTTTTTATGTGCACATGCTTTGTCTAGAGGAAATTATGTGAAACACATTTTAAAAGCCGGAAGCTTTTCGAGAAGAAGAAAAATTATAAAAGTGCTTTTTTCAGTCTTTCGTGAAGTGTGTTCTCTGGCTCTCGATCACTATACCATGGAGTGACAACTCACAAAACACGAGTGGTGCAAAAAAATACTAATCAAGTTTTCGATAGTATTTTCTTCAATTGCATGTTCTGTTCGAAACCGGACAAAGAAGCTTAAAAAACGAGCGGAAAAAAAATCGAGCGGAGTTCACAACATTCGATTATCCAGGAGGAAATTTAACTTTTCCTATTGCCGTGTCTCATCACTATTGAGAGGAAGTTAAGTGTTTTCGAATGAAGTCCTTGAGATTGCCAATTTACGGAAACAATTTCAAGTTACGTTTCTACTGTGAGTTTTTGTAGCAATCAATATTGCACGTTTACCTACGAAGCATCATCACTATTATCAGAAAGTGCCAGCAGTAATGATAATTTGATAGTGTGGTAAACTTCAGGAATTTTCACCAATTTGCAACAGGTGATTGATGAACAGATGTTCTGAAGCAGCTTCTCTGAGGTTTTTATTTCAAACTTGTAGTTCAAGTAGCATGGGAATTAATAACGTCGACACATAAACAGTAAAAATTCCATAACGTAATAAACTTAATAGCTTTATTAATATAATTGCCAAACTAATTATTACGGTACATTTGGTTTTATAATCAAAATCTAACAAATTTTTATCAAACTGCTGAAAGAATGCTACCTATAAATCGGGCGCTTAGTAAATGTTTCAATTGCAAGCCATAATTTTATGTCAAAATGCTGTTCTTCATTATATCTAGTAATCTACGTTACCCCTTTGAGCTTAGGAATATTGTTATAATTTCACTTTTGTTAAGTACAATAGTCTTTCTTTTGTTGCGGTTTGCAAAGTTCTGCATCTCTCGCGATTGCTCTCAACCATGCGAAAATGCAATCTAAGTTGCAGGTTAAACCTATGCAGGAAATTAGGGATTTGCATTGTACATACTCTGAGCTTAAAGAAACGGAAGGTGTAAAAACATCTATATCGTAATAAAAACTTTATATAACGTTTCTCTTAAATGCGTTAGGAACTTAAAGAGCGAGGAAACTTTGCTTTGTATTATACCTAAGCCTGATCTATCGCTAAGTATTATAAGTAACTATAGTATAAATAATTCATAACTAAAATTTGATTTACTCATTTTGCTACTATGTCGAAATTAAAAATGTTTACAAAATAATCAAACATTATTTGGAACAACTGAAAAGGGTACCTCATCTTTGAGGTGAAAACATGTAATGAATCAAACGTAAAAACGGGAATATACATTTTTTTATGATATAAATTCAACAAGATCATTGTTGAGCTGTTTGTAATATTCTTAAAAACTCTTAACTTAGAACATGGATCGAGCTGTAATGTTGAAAACTCAAATTATAACTTTATAAATATTGTGCCATATTTTTGAATATGATAAAATTTAAGGTATACAATCTAATCGCTTAACGCTGAATTTCATAAAATGTTGACTTCTGTCATTTTCAATTAAGTATATTTTTTGATAGTAGCTAAACTACTTTTGTATAAGTCAATCATGCTGAATAGCTCAAAAATGTAGGATTCCAGGATCATGATAAAGTGCGTTTTTAGTCAGATATTGAAATTGGTTTCTTGAAAATTTGGGGAATAAACTGAAAATTCCACGTTTTGGAAATACATCAATACTGATTTTAATAACATTTAAATATCGTGTGCTAAATACCTTAAGATGATTTTGTAGGTGTATGATGAGTGAAATTAAAAATAAAATAGTTTGTGTAATCACAGAAAGCCTAGAAGAATGTGTCAACTTTCAATAACCCTGCGCATTTTCGGCTAAATTTCCTAGTAATTTTAAAAGAACTATTTTTAAACAAATTTAATTAATATTAATTTATCGCAAGCACGAAAGCTTGCAATACAAAAAAAAATTTCCACCGTGGCAATAATTTCTTGAATGCGCTGTTCGGGTATGTCATGTTTTGATTTGTGACTTTCATATATTACGGACATCTGACTCTTACTGTATCTTACCTGATATTACAAAGAACCAGAAATCAAATGCTCTATAAAACTACGATCTTTTGTTTTTTAGCGAATTCTGACCCGTCAACTCGTATAATGGAAAAACTTATGAATTTCTGGAATCGAATTGGAAGATTTTAATGACTGAATTTTCGTTCCATTTGGATGATAGAATTTTAGCTCCATAGGGCAATATTGGATAAAAATCACTTAACTTTAATATAAGCCGTATTTTGACGTCACAATTTCCATTATCTCGAAAACTCTTGGCTTATGGAGGGAAAACAACACTTGTTGAAACAAGACCATTTGAATTTGGGCCCGTCTTTGACGACGGTCTAAATTTACAACTGTAAAACCAATTATTGATCAACAGGCTGATTGACAATTGCCAAACGATTGATGCAAAATATATTGAAAACACTGAGCGTTCCTAACGCAACGTTACGTTTAAATCCGTAACGCATTTAAAGATCTTGGCTCACAGTGTCGTACCCTTATTATTTATTATTATGTTGCCGAGGTCGGCAAAGTCAAGCAACAATAACATCAGATTTAATAGAGCAAATTAGGAAGTCATTCGCAATAAAAAGGAAAATTGCTCAAATAGCCGCAAATTTATGTAATTATCGTCTAACAAAAATAACGATTTAACGTTTTTCAAATTCAGATTGGATGCACGTAACAGTCGCCCACTTCTAAGTGTATGCTCATTTATTAAGAAATTATTATTTCCAATTATCAATAATTTTCTATTTTGTGTTAGATTGTTATAATAAAATTCGATCGTACAACGAATATTTGCTTCTGAATTATATCATCTGTCTACAAGGTGATTCAAAATTGGCGTCATTCCTATGGAGGTGTTGTCTGGGGGTGTTTTGGGAGAACAGCGAAAATAGTAAAAAAACTTATGCTAAAATACTGGACCAGAAGGATGGCAACAATCTTTTTCAAGTGAATATGCCTAATTATTATCATGTAAATACCTGTTGCTTCTTAATTATTACAAATTGTAATAACCATGGGTAAACAGAAAACAAAGAAAGAAGTACGTTGAGGTCAGGATAACTTTGCCAAAGAAAAGGAATTTGTCACTTTGCCCAGAGATATTCTGTGCACTTTGCGGTGAGTGCTGTTAATGGTTTTATCTCAATGATCACTATCCATCAACTAAAATACTATTAACTGGTTAAATCACAGGAGATGTTCGAAGTTCTGTCCGTTTAACTCCAAATATGTTTGTCTCCCAATCACTTTAACGTGCATTCCTGGCAGCAGTTTGGGCTGACAGTTTGAGCAGCTTCTCGTATTCGGCTTATTAACTCCTGCTCAATTTGTACCGGTTTTCGGAAGATTATAGATTTAATGTGTTCTGGTATCCTGTGTATGTTACATACATGGTAAGGGTGTCGCCCTTCCTCAGGGGACTTATCGGGGGTAATTGCACAAGTGCTTCAAAATTACCGATAATGAGTTTATTTTCATATTGTAGCGAAAAAGCCCGACTCCGAAGGAGGAGAGCTTTTTCGTTCCAATGTGAAAATAAACGAATGCAGTTTTTACAAGACAACAAGCTCGAATGCAAAATGATCTGTTTATTTTGGTCAATATTTATTCGTTTCCCATTGCAGCGTTTTGAAAGCATTCTCCTGCGCCAGGTTAAATAATTTTGGGGATATTGTATCGCCCTGACGTACTACCCTGCTTACTTCGATATTGTCGGTTTTTAGATGTTTGTTATTTTGGACGTAGAAAGTGTAATTTTTGCTTATGTACATTAATAGGCATGGGTACCTGGAATCTATTGAAGCGTACATTTCTTGGATGAACGTCATTGTTTCAATAGAATCGAACGCTTGGTCAAAATCGCTAAATTCCACCTTAACTCAGCTATAGTGTTGATTGCGTTGCGAAATCCAGCTTACGCGACTACTGATGTGCGTCTAGTTTATGTGTTAATCCACTGCTTATTATCTTGGTAAGGGGTTTGTATAGATGAGGGAGAAGGCAAGTGTGGCGAAAATTGGGGCCTTCTTGCAGACGTTAATTAAGAAGGATCTGTAAACATTTTTAAATTACCAGTACTCCCGTTTTCAGAATTTCAGAAGTAATTTTGTTTTTATCTGGATTCTTTCCATTTGCTTGTGAGGAGCCTGTAGTTCTGGAACGTCTTAACCTCTAATGCATATAACCCTGTTCGTAAATCTAATTGGCTCTAATAATGTAAAAGCGATCGCAAAAATCTTTAAACCGTGCGGCGAAATATTTGTTGAACGAAATTAAGTTACCTTGCTGATCTTTGATATGTGTGCTACCTGTATCCTATCGTTCTCTCATATTTCTCATTTAGTTTAGCTCTGGTGTACATCTGGAAGATCTTTGTCTCTGCTTCACATGTTGTAGTGTCTCTAGTTGTAGTTTACAGCTTTTTTTGGTTTTCGATTTCATGCATATCTTGTGCGTAACGGTGCGGGTTTCGGTGGGGATCGCCTCTAGTTAATTTATATCAATTTTATTCAAAGGTTCAGTTGGCTCCAATATTTTTTGTTAATTTTAATACTCCATTTTACTGTGTTTAAGTTCTTCAACAGTAGGAAAGTTGTCTTTACGAATGACTTTGTTTCTTTTAATTTTCAGTTTCAAGCTAAGGAATGCTTTACCGGTCTGTGATTGCTGTCATTGTGTCGAACCGGTTTAGTCTGTACGTTTGGGTTAGATTTTTCTGTTATTTGAAAGGATAAAATGGATATCATTTTCCATTTTCTTTACTTGAGTTTATTAAAGCAGTTGTTAAAACAGTACAAGTTTTCTATGTTTAATTGATTTATTACCTATTTGCTTTCTTATACTCAAAAAACAATTTTCGGTGTTGTCTGAGTCAGTTGTGTTCTTCCGTCCGGTTTTAGCATTAAAATCGCTACTTTCTATTTTATAGTGAGTTTTGCTTCATTCTTCATCGTCTGTCAGGCTTTTTCGTGAGTTCCCGTGAATAAACTGGATTCGGTAGCTCTTGATGACTTTAAAGATCATATTCATAACTCCCTCAGAAATTGAGTTTATTTTAGTTATAATATATTTTCGTTTTTTTTTCTAATAAACGCCACTGCGCCTTGCCCTTATGGTTCGACGGTTTTATTTTTATATCCTAGTTTTAGGGTAGTGATTGTGTCTCCTAGTCCGTTTTTCAGAGACCTAGGACGATCAATGGATAATAAAATAAAGAATATAAAATGTTATATGCTCAAGTTCTTTTTCAATTTTGACAAGTCTTTCTGGAAGTAAACGTTAATTGGGCTAAAACACTATTTACTTGCCATTCGAACATGCCCTATAAAATACTGAATACAATCCGATATAGCCGAACTGCTAAATTTGATCTTAAATTTCTGCAAACTTCTTGAGAGTGCTAACAATAATTTTGTAAAACTTAGAAATTAAGGATAAAGGGCGAGTTGGCAGCAATTTTAAGGATTGTGCATCAGTCACGGTCTCAGAAAATGTGAAATTGTAATATCAATAGTATGGGAAGAAAACAAATATATTGGTTTAAAATAAAATTGATAATATTTGTCCCATTCACGTCTTTCTGGAATGTTAATTTGATTCTGCTTACTTTTTATTTCGAATCACTATTACGAATTGTACATATTTTACATAGAATAACAAAAACACATCCTTCAAATTCCATGCATATAAAATGAAAAGGAAACCCATATTCACCTGGACCGTGTGAATATATTTGCAGATAATCAAGAACTCAGAAACTTCGAAAACTGATTCAATTACTGTGGTATAAAATAGACGACACTTGTCTGGATTGCGTTCACATTTCTAGTTGGACATGTTTTTCATTTAGCTGGCAATATATATAAACGTTTATGGAGCCCTTGCTCTTAGCGTATCCTGACTGGTTGAAATAATTTGGTATTTGCTGAAAACTGTTCGGGCTGTTCCGGAACTGTTAAGTAAACGTAAACTAAAATTGTCGAGAAAATGACCCGCTACTTTAATATCTAATAAGAATAAATTAAGGGAAAATTTAAGTTTAATTCTTTAAGTAAATAATTTTTATTTTAACAATTTAAGCTTAGTCTCACCTGACTTGACACGATAATTATGCAGTGGTATACAGAAGTATAAGTAAATCGCACAAAAATATTTAACTATTTTAGATCTATTTCAACATTTAATTTATTAGAGCAATCAAACGTTCTGAATTTGCACCTCAAACTGTAGTGGCCAATACATTTCCTATTTATATTTTATTACGAAAGTTGTCGATTTGAATAACGAAGTTTTCCAATTTGAGAATGGAATAAAGGCCGCAATAATAATTAATGCCGTCTGACGCTAATGAAATAGCCCATTGGACAGAGAAAAGTTAGAGGGACCCTTAAAATGCTAATTTAATCTGAGCGGATTAATTCATCAGTATGTAAATAAATATAAATGCGTTTAACCAAAGTAGTCGCAGATTTCAGGAAATTGGTATACATCAAAAAACAAACTATCTAAAATTTATAAGTGACTTAACTGACGAAAATTAGCTTCACACCGAAACTTTTCTGCTTTGAAAATTTTTATTTTAAACTTAAACGTTAATTGTAAATGAAACGAAAACTTTTCAGAGAATTATCTCAATATTTTTTATTATGATGGATGGATTTATGGAAATTATATGTGAAACAAAATATCGGCCAAATGCTAGCCAAAATCCAACGAAACAATGGCTCTTTTGCGCGAGAAATTCAATGACTGTGTTCTGTCTACGTCGTGGCGATGTTAATTGGCCACCTCGATGGTGTAATTTGACACCGTTGGACTTATTGGAGATATTTGAAAGAAAAAGTGTACGTCAATAAGCAAAGAACAATTCAAGAGCTAAAGGATGAAATAATTTGGCACATTAACGATATTAAACTTCAATTATATCTCAGTGTCTTTAAACATATGGACCATCGGATAGAGGCATGCCAGCGAAGCCGTGGCGAGCATTTGCCCGATATTTTGTTTTACGCATCATTGTCAAAGATCCTTCCATCACTATAAAAAATATTGAGATAATTCTCTGAAAAGTTCTTGTTTTAATTACAATTAACATCATGCGTTTAGGTTGGACGGCCCTTTACCTAATGTACTTAATAACAATAGACACAATTCCGTCAAACAAAGTTAATTTTTAATCTACTTGAAAATTGTTGACTTCTCGGTGCAAGCAAATTTTGGTTCTAGTCTGGAGACTAACATTTATGGTAATTTATTATGCATTTATAGATAGTATATTTTATTAGTGAACAATGTTAATTTTTCGATAATCATAGGATTGTCGGATACTTTGATCATCCGTTAGTAATGGCGACTTATTATTATCTAGTAATTGGATTTTTTTTCAATACATTATCAAACTTATTTTTTAAATAATATCATAAATTATTATTTTTTATAGATTGGTGCATTTCTGACTGCGACGTAATTTGGTTTGTAACTTTTAATTTTATAATCTACAAATTGCCAAATCTTAAAATAATTTTGTGTTTGTTTCATTTGATAGAAACTATTTTAAGGACAAACATACCTTTGCTTATTAATTTTTAGCTTATTTTATTTGGGGACTTTTTGCTTGATAAGTCAAGTATGAAGTGCATGTATACGGTTCATGCTATGAATGTCAATTTCCGTAAAAGCCCCAGCCATATGCGTGTTTTGAGAAACTAAGGAAAACGCACTCTTAAATTATCTTATTTAAATAATTTCCTATAGACTTACTAAGATACTTTTGAAAATGTCTTGAATTATCGATTATAATAACTTTCTGCGAGTTGCTAATTTCGCCATTTAAAGCCTCACTATTTGTCACAGAATCACATTTACTATAAATTTTATCAAGCAACCATTTGTAAGTCGCAGATCTGAAATATTATTGACTTGGAAATTTGAGAGTTATAAATTAATAAAATGATATAAGAACCAATGTTTAACTTTAAAAGAGTTATATGTTTTATTATATGCCCAAATGTGAGCGCAATCTGCATTTTTCACAACCACAATTTAACATCATAAAAACATATTAAAGTTACTTTTAAAAAAATGCAAGCGGTGTTGAAATTCTTTCTCACTTTCTCAAGCGCCTTTCTGGAATACCTCAATTATCGGAATTATTGATCCGATGTAGATCCGATAATTGATTTTATGGATATTGAGAAATTTTTCTATGTTATCTATTATCAGCTTTAGTTTGGCTAAACAAACTGATTGGACGTTATTTTAAATCCATAACGTTTCGAATTTTTATAAGTCGAATGGCTAATAACCAACAACATGTATTAATTTTTACGAGTGATTATTATTAGTTATTCATTAAAGCCGAAAACTAGCAATTTTCTGTTATCAGATTATTTTTTAGTTATTAAGTTTGCATTAATTGAATCTCAGTTAAATCACTCAAGCTCGAGGAACCTGAGGCTTATGTCGGTTAAATTCAGTTTAATAAATGCCATGGACGGTCATAATTATAGATCCGTTTATTTAAGTTTTATTTATAAATCTCCGTTAGTCTCGTTTCCAATCTATCTGTCTATCGATGTTAAGCAAACTATTGGAAATTGTAGCAGTTTTCATTAAACCCATTATTCTATTTAAATGTCAAACCTAGGCCTGAGTTCCAAGAGATTATAAAACATTGGTTAGGGTAAAGGAAAATCTCTCAGACATTGACTATTCCTATTTGTTCAATGATACTTTGCAGGAATAATATTTTCTAGATATTTACATTCAACTTGCTTACACATCCAAACAAAATGCAAAAGTAAGGGCAACCCTCCTTATTAGCTAGTATTTGTAGATATAATAACTTAATTTTGGAAATTTCCGCATGTTTCATACTGTTGCCATCAGAGTCCCCTAAACACTTTTTATTGTGATCGAAAATTTTGATACCTATCTCGAACGGTTTTGTCAATATTGTTTATTGTAATATATTTTATTATAATAAATACTAGGTGCAATGTTGATAGTCCTGCAATGAAAACATGCAGAGTCGTGCAAAAAGACGTAATTTAGTCAGATATACAGGGTTGCTTATTAGTGCGTCAAAGTGCGATATCTCAGTAAATATGAACTTTACAAGAAAATACGTCCTACGAAAGTTTTTCATGTTTAAAAGGTCCACATTTTA
>NW_026018715.1:2555002-2596700 GCF_020466585.1 Dendroctonus ponderosae
GGTAGTGTACAGCATCGATTTCTGTGGAACCCAGTAGCTGTCAAAACTTTCACATTTTTACGAATAACTCGGAAATCGTAAATTTTTCAGGTAAATCGGTTGAAACAAACATAAATTAAAATTGAACGGCCAATCTGAAAATAACAAAAAAAGGGGGGGTTTCATTTAAAAAACCAGAGTTGGTAACTACCACACGTTTATGATGCACCCTGTATATTGGAAAGTAATTTTAGAATGTGGACCTTTTAAACGTGAAAAACTTTCGTTGGACGAATTTTCTTGTAAACTTCATATTTACTGAGATATCGCACTTTGACGCACTAATGAGCAACCCTGTATATGTTTGCGGCCATAGCTTTATACATATTGTTCCTAACAAATGTCAAATTTGCCACTTAAAATATCAGGCAAACAACCTCAAACCGACATTTTTTTAAAATTATATCTTATGTTTGATGATTTAAAAGTAAATATATTATTAGTTTTACCAATATTAAATAATCAGTATCGGGAACTATTGCTTTTCCATGAAGCAGGCCTATCCTACTTATTAATGAATAAATTTTTAATGGTAAGGAATAGAAAGTGTTTTTGAAACCAAAATTAAATATGTGCATTAGATATATAGAAAAGTTAAAGCAAAGGTAGTATATATTTTCAAACTGTGTGATAAAACGATGCGTTTCAATTTGAAAATCCTTAGTTTCTCTACGATTTTGCATTCGAAATTATCAATTAATCGGAACAATATCTATAAAAATAGACGCACCTACATGCTTGCCAAAGACATAATCATTTTTGCGCGACTCACCACTGCACAGTTGCATCAGTATAACCAAAACTATCCACAAGTCTTGGAACTCTAGCTGTAAAGATACAAATCGTAGCCCATATTCTTGGGGCCACTTGCATATACGAAATACGGTTTTGACATATTCACTTACTGAAGTACCAAATTTAACTCCACTTGGTTGGTTTATACATAATGAAATTGAATATACTGAAAATGGATCGGTCCAAACATGGCATCCTTTTTAGGTAGATCAGATATGAATAATGTCACTCATATTTACTCATTTGTGACAACAGCAAATGTGTATGCATTGTAATAAATTGAAAGATATCAAATTTAGATGCACGTCATTTAATATAGTTGAAATAGTGGGATCGGATTCCTGTTTTGGCATATTTAATGGACGATTTGTAACCAAACTTACCAAAATAACGACGTTATATCTGAACGAACATATTGATTAAATTTAAATTTATTTTATTTACAACCATATATGTAATGTTGTCATTACTAACGTCATTGAAGGTTGGGAAATGTCATATTACCTACCTCTACTTCCCTCCCTCATTTCCCGCACTCACTTCCCGCACTCATTTCCCGCATTCACTTCCCAAAAAATCTAGCGATTTCTATGTTTTTTCTCAAATTTATGTATCCGTAATGAGAAATGATCTACTTGTATATGTTTTGTAATCTGGAATTTTAGCTCAAATTTTTTCTCCTAAAAAGGTTTAGTCCGACATTTTCATTTTGACTAATTCGTGCGTTCGACAAGCTCCAGATACACCTATGTTCTCCTTGGAAAAGACGTAGGATTTTTTTAATCTAAAGCCCACATTTTGTCGTTCCAGGAAGGCTGGCAATTTTCCACGTTTGGAAATATCAATTTTTTCCTTTATTTGAAGCACTGTTCTTATCATACTGTACGTGGCCCACAAAGTGGACGACTTCTTCTGTTTGGCTTGTTCTTCAAAAAGTATGGTAATAGTAACATTACATTTTCGGAGATGAAATTCTTCACATTTTTTGCTTCACACCACTTCCTATATGTCTCAATGGCTTTTAGATAACGAAGATTACTTTTTGCTGGCACCAACCCATGTGCTGCAGCGTCAGCAGCCTGTCGTATTTCCGGCGGGGTACAAGCTAATTCGTAATCGGAGGATTTTTTTTTTGCAAACTTAAAATCAGATTAAATCTGACAATTATTTATATTGTGAGAGTGAGAGTTGTTGGCCCCATGTAACAGAAACAATACACTTACCTATTTTATTATTCTGACAAGAAAACCACCTGCTTATTTATTTGTCATTAAATGTAAATTAGGTATGTCCAAAACTTTCAAAACTGAGTTATATTCATTATGGTCGAAATATGATGGTTGTAAATAAAATAGTATACAAACCTCGGTAGGAAGCTTCATTCCTCAAAAAAAGTAATGAAACACTTCCCACCTCGGTGTGTAATATACTATTACTCCATTAAAATGGTTTTTTAATATTCTTATTGTAACCGTGGACAGTTGCGCTCTATAATCAAATGTTCCAATTGTGAGAAACAACCTGTTTGAGAGAAAGTGCGGAAGTGTGCAGGCACACATTCTTCTAAAGGGTAGTTTAAAAAATTATTCAATATCTGAATAGAACATGTTATGAGTTAGTAACAATAAAATCCTGCGGGCTGCTTTCAGGGTTCATTTTTGAATGAGAATGTCTACAATCTCCTGATTTACATTCTCTGATTCCTTCTCTGATTTACATCACATCTAGAGTTGTTATTTTCACCTAATGCCTCAGAGTCCATAACATGCGAAAACAGATAAATATATAAGATTAAAATATATTTTCAGAATTTTTTAAAAGAAACTATGTATATTTAAAGATTTGTTTCTAGATACAGCCTAGACTAGAATAAAAAATAACGCGTTTGCATAAATTATAAGTCATAAGTGTTTACGTTTTAGTTTTCACAAATATCAGTGACTTAAACAATTAAAAAAATGAAACTGGTGTTTTGTGGGCTCTTGGACCGCCTTAGAACAGAATTTATTCCTGATATTTCAGGAGCACGAGTGGCTGCGAAATTCTAACTGGTTTCAACTTCAAAAGATTTTCATTTTACGGTAGCAAATACAACTCAAAATTATTAAGCATTTGTACATTGCCTTACACAAAATTTTAGATACGCTCGATTCTTTCCAAAAGGCAAACGCCAGAAGCGCGGGCATTACAAATTCGTTATTAGTTATTTTCACATAGCAACACAGACTGTAGATTTGTCTATATTGTCACCCTTGGATCAGCGCCAAGCAGGAAGTCAGCATATTATCATTTAAACTTTTTATGCATTACCATGAAAACAATGAAAATGACCAGAAGAGATGGAGAGAGCGATCATTCCACTTTAACCAATATAGTGGAAGACGAGGGCAGTCCATATATGTAAAATCAGAAAAAAAAATTAATAACGGAAGAAGACAGGCACATATATGAATACAGAAAGTTGGCGTATAAATAACCAGTGTCAATAAAACAGAACACCTATGTTTTTATTTGTGGAAAATCAAGTCACGGTACTGTATGCCATTATGAACGTTAATAGAAGAAAAATATGATCGGAGGGGGGGATCACGGGATCGAGAAGAGAAAAAAAATTACACATCCAGGCACAAGTATTAGCGGAACCCTGTAAAGAGCTGAATCCTAAGTTAATATTTGGCGCATTAAATAGTGCTCGACAATAAACTTTTGCTTTGAAACGGGTTGATTGACAAATTGTTATTCAATTGTTATTTGTAAGCAAAACTAAGCGAACTATAGTAAAAAATATTTTTTTAATTAAAATTAAAATATATGAAAACAACTACTTTTAGTTTTAAGGTAAATATTATTTTTCAAGAATCTTTTGAGAACAATCGCAAATTAGTTGCCTTACTTCGTGAAAAATGTTCTCTTAACTGTGTCGCGGGATACCTTGTGGGTAATGGTTCCTAATTACCTTTTTATAATGACTTTGTCCTTAATTGTGTACTATGAGCATTTTTTATAATAAATAATAATGTAATGTCTGTAATAAAAGCCTAGAAGAAAATGAATATAAAAGTTTTTAAATCATGAATCAGCATCAAGCGCAACCACATATTAACTTATTTATCAACTATGCAGTGTTACAGACCAAACTGAAGATTAAGAAAAATTAGGAGTACTACTATGCAAATTTAAATTGCTTTATACAGAATAAATGCAGAATTCATTTAAATGCATAAAGATGTCAAACCATCAAAGATATATTCAAAAAATAGAACAGAGTAATATATTTATCGACGCCGTTGAGGTGATAAAATAAAAATACTTACATAATGAAAGGACTGATCCTATACATTCAGATCCTACCAGTGTGATCCTTCTTAACCACTGGGGTGATAAAATTAAATACATTTTTTCCGCCTGCTTAGGGGTATTTATCTGGATAGATAAAATATACTTCGTGCTCATTATTTATACAGAAAACTACGTGTCGCATTAACGTTTAAAGTCAAGTCAATGATAATAATTTGTTTTATAAAGCGGTTGGGAATACCACCTGTTATCCACATTATTTCTTAGTTAATAAATAATAGGTGGTGTAACCAACGTTTCTCCCTATTGAATGGTGGGGAAACAGAGGTGCACGCAGTTATAAAGACCTTTATTTGAAGTGCCTTCAATCAAACAGATAAATAAAAATGTTACTGATGCAAATGAGAACAATTTGACTTTCGTGCTTTAGACACTCTGTCACAAGCGCAACAGTTTTCCTGACTAAAATTATATTTTTTTGCATGGTATACCTTTCTTTGCTTTGATGTCCATATACAGGGATGTTAGCGAGTAGGTCAAAATAGATACAAACACAAAATTTCCCTTTTTTGGGGGGTCTCTCCAAGCTTTTATAACTGCGGCAACTCTTTTGGACTTTCCCGCCAATAGACCACCGAACAACCACTAGGAATAGCTTCCCATTTGTCCTGTACCACACCAAATTATGCGATTTCCATTTTTGTTTTGTTAGTCTTTTTCTTTAGACATGCTTAATATAATTCACAATGATCACATGAGGGTGGCCAATCAATATCCTTTCGTATAAGGGTGTGTTTGTCCAAAACTCAATAATGATTCTAGCGCTTTCTGAGACGATTTCCTTGAGACTACACTGAATATTTACACACAATGCGAAATGCGACAATTTCAAAAATACCTTTGAGATATGAGGTCTAACATAATATCTTTGGTGCTGAAAAAAGCATAGATTTGGTTGAGTAGACTTTGTTTTGTTGTCCACTATTTTCATATGTTACGGTCTTATGTAATTATGTAATGGGTTGTAAGTAGAAATCTTCGATAAATCCTTAATGCCCAAATATAACCTAGTCTTCAAAATTGCACAATTTTGTAGTATTTTTAAGTCGTGATATTGACTCTGTCTATTAATTCTTCAGTTATGCGAATGACTATTTTTCGGTAAGGTTCCTTGTTTGTTTTCTTCTTCTTTCTGCACTAATGTAACGCAACTCATATTGCGTTACTCCTTCTTCAAATTTCCGCATGCTTCCCGGGTAACGCTAATTGATACTTCAGTTTCCAAATAATATGTTTAGTATTAAAGTTACAGTTTGCCTCAACACCAGTAGATTTATTGGCAAATTAAATTTATACGATCTAATCGATCAAGTTTCCTTAAATGAGCCAAAGGGAAATTTGAAATAAAGACTTCATCGGCAACAACTTTATTGGCAAGTCTGGCAAGCTGATTGAATGGATTTTGTTCCCTTCCGAGCAAAATAATCAGATTTGTTAACTGAAATTAACCGGCTCGAAATGAAATTAACCAGCTATATTTATGTTAAAACAGAGAAGTTGCGCTTTTGGAGGTTTAGGAGCTTATAATGCCTTCACCTTAAAACAATATTTGGTTATCTATAAGAGGCAGTATGACGGTGTAAAAGATGCATGTTCAAATATAGTAGGACATTTTAATATTTGTCATTTGTCTTCCTTTTGATAGTTTCGTTGCAAAATTTCATCACAATTCAAGCGCTATTGCTAATTTAAAATATCCTTGCGTGATCCGTGCTTGTTGTTTAGCAAATCCTTTGTGTTAATTGTGTTGATATTTCATAAAAATATGAAGCATTTGCATTATTACTTTCAGTTGTTCAATTTTGTTATTATTGTATTTCTGACTATTTGAGTACGGATGCAAGAACTGCACTCAGCTTCTACACCTGTGTTTTTGTAACATTTCGTTAAACCTGCTGAATAAAAACGTGACCACAATGCTCCAACTCCAGTTTTTAAACAGCTTTATCGGCTTTACAGCAACAGGTTGATTGAATGACTTAACGTTTTATACATTTTCACTGAGAATTTAGTAGCACTTTCAGTTTGAATTTGAACTTGAAGGGCAATAATCGGGCTTTTTACGTCATGCAGTAATTCTAAGCAGAGTTGGGGAAAACTTGCAGAATTACTGTAACACTTTATAAAGTAATAACACTAAAGTAAGCCGGAATTGAACAAGTTTCCAGTTAGCACTGGTTATGGTTTTTTATTTTTTATTAAAAGACTATAACGTGTTCTTTAAAGAGGTTTTATTCGTTGACAGCGCTCAACATTTTATAAATAGTTTTGCTCATTTCATTTCTTGATTGTCTTTATATTTATATTATTATTATTTTTTAAGAAACGCCGATATTTCGTTTAGTTTATAACTTTGTTTGCCTTTAAAACTCTGTGGCAACCATTATATGCGCAACTTACTTAATTTACAAAGCGTTTGGAAGCACCTTGATATACGGGGATTGAACAGTTAATTATTATGAAATGTTATAAAATGTAACAATTAGTTGTGCCACATACGACCATATGTATTTTATAGTAAATAAAGTAGACCGTTTTGTGTCTAATTAATAATCATCAACTAATGCAAATGAATGAACAGTAACATTTGGGATTTTACTATTTGATTGATTTGACTGTGAAATATTTATCGGTTTTGCAATTAATTTTCATTCCGGTAATAGGCTCGGCATTTATCGCAAGTCAAACATGAATTTATACCATTAATAAAACATATTAGATTTCGTTCAAATTGATTATTCATAGAAATGTACATATTTGAAACAGTTATAAAGATATTGAAATTTAACTTAATATCGATTTTGAAATAACAACCTCAGTATATGAAATGCGAAGTTGCTTGAGAACTGCTGACAGTCACAAAACACAATTGCCGATAGGTGTATTAATTTGAAGCCCATTATCTTCAATGAGTCGATTTTAATAATAAAAGAAAATCGAGAAGATATATTACGAAGAAAAGTGATTAGTTCAGGTTTAAGAGAAGAAGTTTGATGTGCTCTGAATACACATTCATTGTTCATCTCTCACAATTAGTACAAATTTATAGCAGTTAAAAATCGATCATTAATGTTTCACCAATGTTTCCGTAAGTTTGTTTAAACAAGTCTTTGTATTTTTTTGGGTGAATTTATTTCTAACAGCAAACCTCTATTTGGTTATAAATGCCCAATTAGGCACTAAAGTTTGCATAGTGTATCACGTTTCCTTCCACAAGGACTTAATGGTTCGTATTAAGCTATTGAAACGTTTTTTTTTAACAATCTGGTGCTAAATATATATTTTTTTAAAGGTATTTGCCAGACTCATTTTCATGAGAAGTTATTGAGCGATTCCTAGAATAAGTAGGCAAAATCTGGGAGTCGGATGAAACACAAAAAGTAGAATGACCCTAGTAGTGAGGCTCCCGAAGGTGGCACACAACAATTGCTTTATTTCGAAAACTTAATAAATGGCATAAATGGCCATATGAAATAATTGTATTTTCTTAACAGCATATATTCACCAGCCCGTTACGCCTTGTATAACGGAGCTTTCGTAAAATAATTATCCGTAAATATATTATCATTAAGAGTTGTAATTCAGCTTTCAGTAGCAAATCGTCAAACTATAAAATTAGAAAATACTCTTTTTACATACTGGAACGGTATAATTCTATGCGGTAAACATCAAGTCGATTCCAACACATTCTCTCCCAAAAATGGTGTATTATTTAATAATATTCTCGGTTATTAAAATCGTTTTTCACAAAACGTTACAGTATTAAATGCTATATCCCCATTATCAATAATTGCATTTTAATACGCTTAAAGAGTACTAATTTAGTTAAACTTGAACACAAATTATCAATGATGGGCTTTCAAATAAATACGCAAATGGCTGCCAAACCTTGCAACGATTAGTAAATAATTGGGAATTTCAGGACGATCTCGACCCGAAATATTAAAATGATAAAGTGAAAAAATTGGATCTATCAATCACGAATCACATTCGAATCTTCAAAGTTAAACATTTGTTATGTGACGCGTATAGACACCAGTAGTTTTTTCGATTAGACAGTCAGCAGTCAGAAGCGTACGGAGGAAAAAAGGGGGTTTTCCCCTCCCTCCACCGTCACGCTGGTGGGCGCCTGGAAGTGCTGCCTGCCCTGGTGCGGCGCCCCTGAAAATAAGGCGCCGTCCAAACGAAAATCAGTGACGCCTACCACAATTTCCGAGTCACCTGTTGACTCAGAACCATATCAGATTGTTCCACAATCGAGTAGAGAACCACCCTGTATTCCAGCCATCCAACGGTCGCCTCAGCAAGCACCACTCACGGATATTCAGGAGGAAGACGCGGAGGTGCTCCTGGAGGAGGACGAGGAGCGAACCCCGTTGCAGGTTAGTTTAGTTTAAAGTTTCAATTAATAGAGCGTGGTCACTAAATTGACAAAAATATATTGACTCAAACCGTTACCACTATTTTTATTAATTAAATATTAATATTGGCTTTTAAGTTCTTAAGTTACACTTCAGTGCTAAATCACATATTTCGTATTTTAAATGCACTATATGTATTTAGTAAATCAAACGTGTTTTTGGAACTGCTCCAAAAGGAACATGTTACTTTTTAGTTTTTTTTATTAAAAATGCATAATGATGATAACAGTGGAAATAGTGATGATATCTAACAATTTCCTTTATTACAAACATAATTCGTAACATTGATAAACTTAAAATAAAAGATCTGAAAGTCAAAAACAAAACATGGGTCAGTTTTAACTACTTAAGGAACAAAAAAACTGATAATAACTGACTGACTAAATAAAATATACGGTTGATATGCAAAAATGTTTAAAAATCTGATTTTCATTTAAAAATGAATTAACGTTTAAAAATAAAATTTTTTGCAGACGCTTTTTACTGATTCTAGATGTTCGCTCGTTGATGATAGCACCCGCTTAATAAAATAACCTCTCGCATTTCGTTTCACAATAACATTAAATCATCCACAATTACAACAAGCAGAAATACGTGTTTGGCAAACCTGGACGAAGTATTACTCGAGTTAATTTTCATAACACCAAAAAATAATTTCAAAAAAATATTTCGACCTTACAACGTTTATTACTAATCAAATAACTTTTATTTCATCTCTGACTGCATTTATATTTAAAAATCGTCAGCTTGCTTAAACGCAGGTGCACATTCTGCTTGAAATGTTTGTTATTTTACATTTCAACTGTGATGCAATTTATTTCTTAGTGTCTTAGTTAGCTCATATGCAAGGTAAGGCTGCCAAACTCAGTTTCTTGAAGGAAATCCCTTTTTTAAAGATTTATTACAGAATATCAGAAAACTAAATACTAAAAATGCTGACTTATATCATCGCAGCAACTAAACAAATTTTCGCTTATCTGAACAACTATTGCTCCTGGAGAACTGAACAGTAATTCTTATAAACCAAAAGTATTACACAATCATCAGGGCAACGAGCAATTACATACAAACATTTTTCCGTTGACAAATGGTTACTGAAACTCCTGGAACTGGATAGAGCACTCGACGATGTCGCATCGGTTCTGTGCTGACGCGAACCACTTTTTCAGGTTTATAAGACGGTTCCAAAACAACCTTTAAATCGGAAAACGGCTGCAGTTGGTGCGAAGTGCCCACCACTGTTTTGGTTTCATGAGACGCTTCCAAAAAAAAACGGTTAAATCGGCCAGCTGTAACTACCGTTTCAGGTTAAACGATTAGAACACTGTTATTTTAGCGGTTACATTAAATACCGACAATCCCCAGTTTCTCGATTCTAAATTTGCTGATTATGCATCTTAATATCTGGCTAAAAATATTTCGTTTTGAGATATCACCATTAGACATCTCATCAATGGAACTTCTGCTCGAAAGTAGATCGATGCCAATTGTCTCAAGATTTCAAAATGTTTCAGAAATTTGCTTCTTTGGGTTTTCCACAATGGTTTTGGTTCCATTCAGTTTCGAGACTGGGAGACTGCTGGAATATCCCAACCTTAGCGTTTCCAAAATGCATTTTATTAGCTTTATTGAGAAGCAAAAAATTTATATTCCAACTGGGTCCCGTCTTTTTAAGAGCACCTGAAAGATCAATAACTTCAAATATCGGAAATGGTGGAAAATATCAATTCAATCCGATCAATCTTCTGCTAGTTCCTATCGAGGACTATTTTTGAAAAATGATACAAGCGTTCCGCTCAGAAGGTGACAATTTTCTAAATATAACAATATAACTTATTAGAAATTACGACGCGTTCTTTAACGATAATGATTGCTTTATTAACACTTTAAGAACTTAAGGAGACATAAGAATATCTTAAGATTTAAGCGGAAGTTCTAGATGAACAGTTTTTAATTCAGCAAGAGATAATCGTAAAACGGTATCCTCGCTGTTGGGCTGCTCCGTTCTAAATTAAGCTGGAAGATTCACTTTTTGCTTGTATGGTAACACCAAAAATTGGAAACTTATGACTTGAAGCATCAAATCATCATCAAAACATTAGGAGCAGAAATAAATATGTTTTTGTTTTTTGTGGTATAAGTGGTGTGATATCAATTGCCATCAATATTTAGCACAAAAAACAAATGGAAACATTAATTGCATAGAGGATTTAAAAATAACGGGACATTTTACGAAATTAAATCCTTTCATCCTTAAGGCGTAGTGAATGAATTCAATGTAGCCTGTAATGGTGGTATTTCGGATTACAGTTTTAAGCAAGTAAACAGGTTGCAAAAAATGCACAGCTAAAAATGGCAATTAATCTTATCAATGAGCAACATCAATCATCAAATAAATGAAAAACTATGAAAAGACAATGTGATAAGACAACATCCACTTCATACAATAATCGTGACAACACAAGCCAAACCTGAACAAATTCATATTGTCACAGTTACCGAAAGTATTATACTAGAAGTTTTCTCTGCATAACAAAATTGATTTATATGGATAATTAAATTGTAAATATAATATAGTTATAAGATAAATGAAAATAGTAATATTATTATTGAATAAAATGATGTATATTTTGTTCAGCCACGCTCTGACAAATATATAAAATTGATCGGCGTCATTTAAAGAACACTGCAATATTTTACCCAGCAGGAAGCCTGATTTTAAAAGCCATTACTCATAACGAAAATTCAAGAATTCTTTCTGCAAATTTGTTTTGCTTCGTGACAATTACAGTCGTGTCCACAGCAGTGCGCTGCCCCATATTTATTCGGGTGAATTCCAACACGAAAATGTCAATATCAGTTTCCTGCGGTAATTGAAAAAGGCAACAAATACAGAGCCAACGACTCATGCTTTTCCAAACGGCTCGAATGAAAAATTACGAATGCTGATAAAATATTAGTCGCATAGCTTTTCAACTTTTGCTTTTCTGTTCACTGTTGCTTTGCCCCTACTGCCTCCTCCATTATTGTACTCCATTAGCTTCCTTCGTAAATTCGGACAAACTTTTGTTGCGAATTCGAACCAAAACGAAGGACCTTGTATGCAAACTGTGAAGCTAACTCGACTCTTGGATTTCTTCAAAGTGTTTCATTAAATTTCCAATGCACAAGATAGAGTATTATCGCTCCATACATATATTTTTTATCCATAAATAGCGAAGTTAAAGTAACATTTTTAATAAGAGATTTTGGTCATGACTCTTAAGTCTTTTCATTCCGCATATTGCCGATTATTCTACTTAGAGAGTAGAGTTTTCACATTATCATCCCAAATGTTGCTTTCTGGAATTTTATATTTTAAAGGAAATGACCGATAATACATATTTTGATTACTTTTAGCATTAATGGGTTTTACTGCGATCCCTTTATAGATATATGAGCAAAAGAAAGGATTACAGTACAAATATGCTACTATTTCAAATTAGATGGCATTAAATTACGAATTTACTTAAATTCTAAACGTGCAATCAGCAAAGAATTCGGATTACACTAAGTTGCAATTCACTTTTTGCGGTGTATTTGATCGAACCATAATTCTTGTCACATTTTCTGCTCGATGTAAAAGATCCTCATAATTATAATTAAATATTGACTGAACAATAGTTTTGTTTCTTATTTCACAAAAAAAAACAAATCTGACTACTTTAGCCAAAGGTAATAATTATTGTTGAAAATCTGATTTACTAATTCACAAACAGTTTAGATGCGAAGCGAACAAACAATTTTTATGTAATTTTTATAATTCCAAATTTCAAAATATTACTGGTTGCGTTGATGGAGCGTATAATTCAGCCGACGAACTGCAAATAAATCAATTAAAACAAAATTAACTTATTATAAAGGCTACGATTGATGTCGGCGCCCCACATTTCCGTTCGATCATTTATAAACTACGACAGAGGATGCAATTGTAAAGAAATCGAAGTGAAATTGGTGACAAAAATAGGATTCTACCTTGAGCTCAAATCTAATTGCTCCCATTAAAACTAAATCGGCCGTGTCAAATAAGCCCTGAATTTTTTAAAATATGCACTCTTTTATTGTCGCAAATCCTTCAGGCTCCATCAGACAGGATTCTAATGACTCCTCGGTTTTGTCTTGGCATTGTAGGTATCAGTCGGTCTGTGCCGATTTTGTGTACACCGTGTGGGAGAGTTTTACGTTTAATTTCCAGATTTCTAGAACAGCAATCTACAAATGATAGGCGCTGCTCCTTCTGAACTTGCATAGTAAATTGAATATTTGGGCTAACTGAATTAAACTGTCCCAGAAAGTTCTGAAGTGCGCCCCCGACGTTCATGAAACCAGCACTTGAGTTTTTTGACCACTGTGTAAATCAACAAACTAAGGAGGCTGCCCATGGTATTTTGTATATCTGTTGTTCAAGTGAATGAATGTTGCGGTTAAAGCATTTTAAAGTAATTGCTTAATTCCTGCTGGGAATTCTTTTTCAACATTACATGCCTGGTCGGTATTATGGAAAATAGGGAAAGATGAAGAACTGACGAGGAAGTCTTCGCGAGCTAAGGCTGCAACCACTGGACAATTATATATTTCAAACATTCCATGTAAAATGGTTTCTTATTATTTTACTTATGCCTACTTAACAACTTCTTATTTTAACTGCAGGAGTTTTGTTAGGTAACTGATAAATTAGAATAGTGGTACATTTGGTTAATGCAGGGTGATTTAACATTGGCGTTTATTCCTCTGCAGGTGTTGTCTGTGGGTGTTTTAGGAGTACAGGAAAAATAGTAACAAAATAATTGTTTTTTAAAACTGAAATACTTGCAAAAAAACGATATCAGAAAGACGGCAACAATGTTTGTAAGGTAATCTGCCTTATTGGCAGTGCGTAAATACATGTTGCTGCGTAATTATTGGAATTGGAATATTGGCGTAGTATGGAATTATACAGAAAGTGGCAATAGGTAAAATAGAGGATTAACAGTAAATTCAACAGGATTTTTTGAATGTGGAAAGTACTTTTTGAAATGTCAATTATTGTCCTCATAACCTCGAATTGGTATATTGACAAATAAACATACATTTGAGTCTTTAACTCCAACTCCAGGCAAGTTAGTGCCTGTGTAATCACCTTCTTGTACACTCTTCTCGAGCAGCTTCGTAGCAAATCACAACTCGTAATACTTACATAAATATTATGTAGGAAAGTCACACGGAAGTAACGGTTTATGTAAATATCTTATAACAAACTGATGCGCCAACTGTGCATTATGTCCGCGTCAAGGCAACTAATATTTAACTAATATGTTACAACTCATGTTACATAATATTTACGTAGCAGTTGTGACTTGTATTTTACAACTAAATGTCACATAATATTTACGTAATTTGTGACTTTTTATGTAGTTTATTTGTAAATAAATTGTATAATACTCATAAAATTTTACGCTTTGTGTGACTGACCTCAGGATTAATGCAGGGTTACTCAATTGTCTCAATGCGTAAATACGGAAATTTATTGAAATAACTATTCAACATTTTGTTTTAGCATTTTTATTTACAACCTCTGCCTACTAAGTCTAAACCACTCTCATATTGCAATTTCGACAGAAGATTCGACGGCTCAATGATGCTGTAGTATCACTTATCTGCAAGTAAGAGAAAAATATTTGTATTAACATAATTCAATTTTTCAAATGCAAAATCCGCCATTACAAATCTCACCATATAAATGGACCAACCAACCCTTTGCTACGATTTAGCTCTTCAATTTTGAAGCTGTTGTTTCTCTGGTCCATCCCCGAAAAAGGATTTATCGCTGTCAACAAGGAGCTCGGGAAGCGATGCAACGTGAAGTTCAGGCTTGGGTTTCACCAAATCCAAATTACGGCTTTGGAATCATTTCGATCGGAAGAAGCTTTTATTTTTAACTTTTTATTGGCAATTCTAGAACTCGTGTTTTCTAAAATACGGCGTTGATGTCGAGAGGACAAATCTATAAAATCACATGGTAATTTTTGGAATCTGATCAAAGAGTTGAAAATAGATAGAAACGTATATATGTGTTCATTAACCTTGAAATATTGAAATCGTGGAGGGACTCTAAACTTCTACTTGTTCAGTCTGTTTTAAAACAATAGACAATGCTCAATGCACAAACGAAATGCAAATGAACAAATACTTGCGTCTGATAGCAAAAGTACCTAAGAAAAATGACCTGGCCACCCTGGCCTGCCTCGTGCCTGCCTCAGTTTCATAGGAGGGTTCTTTTCTGTTTCTCCACGCGTTGTCTGTAAAACCTAGTGGAATTCGGTAGAAATTTAAATTACACCAGATGGTACGCATCTGGTAAACCATGTTACATCACGGTTACATAATATCGCTGACACCAAAAATGTATTTTCCTGTTCTTATGTTACATCAATATTACGTAAAAGTGTTACATAAAATCTAAGTCACAAAAATTACATAACATTTATGTAATGTTACAAGTTTGGTTTGCTGGGTTCTCGTATTCGGTAAATTAACTCCTGCTCAATTTGTATCGGTGTTCAGTAAGCCAGTGGTGTAATGTGTCCTTGTGCTCTGTTTATCTTATATACGTAGTAGGAATGTAGCCCTTCCTCGGTATTTATTTGGCGCTTGCAAAATGTCAGTTATTGTGCTCTGAGTAACCCTGGAAGGCTCTGATGTAAGTATGTCCAATACTTGTTCCTTTGTCTCTGGACCCCGAACATCTACTGTCGTCCAGTATCTTTTTGGAGCCACTCTTCCAATGTCTCTAGCCCGTTGTCGGTGTCAGTTCTTACACATTCAGCTATGTTACTGTGGCATTTCCCCAGAACTAATATCCGCAAATTCGTGAAAGGAACATCAAAGTAAGTCACAGTTTGAGAAATTATTGTTATTATTGGCAAAGACTATATACTGTTAAATAAAGACTATATAAAGATTTGTAGCTGTTTGCTGATGATAAAACATATCATTTCCGCTTTCACTTTTCATAAAAAAATTAAAGAAGGCATGTTTTTTAATATCATTTTTTTCCGTAATTTGAAGCTAAGACCGCAATTGTTCTTTTCGAAGGCTTAAATTGCGATCATTACTTTATAGCATAAGTTTCACTAGACAACGGCTCCAAACCCGGAAAAATATTTCTGAATGTTACTTAGCTGGCATTCAAATATTTCACAGTTAGGTAACATAGCTGAATATTTTTAATGCAGACTGATATTAGAAACATTGAAAAGGAGTATATTAATACATAATACATTAACAAGTGTATTATGATCGCGCAAATGATAAACGAAATAAATGCTATTGTTTTCCTTGTGTCTTGTATTCCTTGCAATTGCATTTCTTATATTCCATGTGCATGAAAGGGCATTCTGTTTGAAATGATCAATACCAAAAGATGAACTTTATGGTAGTTTTTGCATGCCGAACTATCAAACACCTTTTTGACAATATCCGATTTATACAGAGTGTCTCATGAACTAACGTCATATAGAGCTTAACGAGTTTTAACCTACAATAAAGCTTTAGCGTGCCGCGCAAGATTGTCCTTAGCTGCATCAGACTTTACTTTGACCGCATTCGTACCCACACCTCAAATATACTGAATTAATAAAATACAATTTTGCAAGAAAGGCATTTGTGGGTATGACACAAAAAATATATCTCTCATATTTTGTTAACAAAAATACAAGGAGAACAATCAAATCCTTTTTGTATTCAGAGTATAATGCGATTTCTTTGTCTCGCCTCTACTTAGCGTAAAGAGCACTGGAAAACAATGTCTGTTTTCTCGTTAACTGGGGAACAAATGTATATTTGTGACGCAAATATCAAACGTAATGGGTTTGCTATAAAAAGACCAAATCCCCAAACAAGTTTGCCGCGATAAAATATTGATCATTGATAAGCGATAAAACGATTTGTTGACATAATTACAATAAAACATTGTTTGATACATGAGTATTTCGCTACAGCAAAAAGTGACCGACAGTTGTGGAGAACTTACATACATTAGTTTATTGTATGCTTATTTCTGATTAAAAACGAGTTAATGAATAAATTCATTTCTTTTCTAACTAAAAGGCTGGAGAAAACTGTGCTACATTTTATTAGGTTTAGGGGACATAGACTTAATGAAATATTTAGACCGGTAAATATATGATGAGGTGCCAGGTCAATCGATTGCCGATTGAGAGCGGCTGGGTGAAATGTTAGTTTCTTGTAGTGTTTTTTAACGAAAGTACATTAGGACAGTCGGCATTTCAATACATAAGTAATTTGTTTTTGTTTGTTCGAATTTACGTTTTCGTGGCATTATCTAAAAATATATTAGATAGATCTGTTAGTCGATGATTATTGACGGTAAAGCCTTAAATTGAGTTACTGATTATTAAAATTACATTAGCAGTAAGTACTAAACTGGCTGGTGAAATTCTTGATTCTCCGAACTTTGGGTAGTCTGCCTTTTGTAATTTCTTGCAAAGCAAAGCTATTCATTGATCACCAGATAATACATCAGTGTATGTTTAGAGCTAAGTGGAAAGGTGAAAGAAAGTGGTAATTATTGCGACTCAACTTTAGGTACTGAACTCAGATGTACAGGAACAAACACTATCAGAGCGGTGGAGAGACATTTAAAAGTTTTCCGCAGATTTTTCGAAACTTTGAGCTTTTGAACTTCGAACATGCATCTTAAATAATAGTTGTCGAAAGATCGCAGTTCCGAAGTTCTGTTAACTTTGAATCTTTTCCTCCGAAGTCGATCCTTCATTGAAAAAACGGAGCAATACCGTGCCAGCACGTTAATGTTGGTAATTTAATGAAAAGCTAGAGTAAGAAATGGCCAGCAAGATATGAGTAAGCAAATTGTAGTAACATATCGTTTGGCTTCAAGGTTAACAAATCCTATATCTCCTCATAACTTAGAAGGTTTTTGCTTAATACAAATGAGAAAGTCATGATCTGGTTTGTCTACATGTAGTGGTGTATGAAAAACATTGTTGTCCAATTGAAAATGAGAGTTGGAGGAAGTCTAATGTGGTCTCGATAGACCACCTGATCAAATCTCGTGTATACTTCAATATCGCTTAAATTGTTTGCCTGTGGGATAGCAGTTCAATTTGTGAATTGATACGCATTAATAATTACTTTGGAAAGTTCATTTTTCATCAATTGCGCCCAAAACAAACCTACCACCGTAACTTTAGATAATCACTTCTCAACTACTTTACATGACCCAAACAAGGTATAACGTTGAATATGAAAATATTAAGTTCAATAAATCCATGTTGAATAAAATTAAAACAATTTAATACATTTTTTCTGTAGGGCATTGCTTCTAGTTCTGGTCTTGTCTAACTTGAGTTAAATGGACGTCTCACCTCTTTTATTTGATGCGCCTTCATTTCATTTTCATTAAATACACTAATTTCTCAGTAATCTTAATTTTGCATGAATGCACTTTTGTTTTACTTGATGTGTTTTTCTTTCCCTTTCTTCCTTGTTCTTTTTATTAAGTATATTAACTTCAATCTAGAGCCTGTCGCAAGCCTTTTGACAATGACGCGGCAATGTTCGTTCTTTTCCAATTGTCTACCGAGCGAGACGATAATGGGTCCGGGGCTCCTTTCAAATTGCTATTATATTATTATTGATTTGCTGTCTTTTCGGTTTCTGTAATATTTTTAAGTTACCATTTCAATTCATCCATTCATTTTCTATTTGTATGTGTGTTATTTTCTATTTCAGCAGCCGAAACTGCCGAAGCAATATAGTGACGCGGTTTCACAATTTACGGTTCATTTTGAACTTTCATATTTTCAGCACCAGCCCTTACGTTTTCCATGAGTTTTTCATTTTTCCTTTTCACGTTCGTCACAATGCAACTGTAGGTTTATAATAGAGAAAATAACACACAGTCGCCAATTACTCTACAATTGAAGCGGCAAATTAATAACGAAACTGAAGAAAAACTGAAGTCATTTATTTTCCCAATTTATTGATTACATTCCGCAAATTAGTGAAAAAACAACTATTTACTTTTTATGCGAGCAGTCGATTGCCTGACAGTTAAATTGTTTAAAGTTGCAAAAAAATCGGCTTGGTAACTAATTTGTCTCAATTGTGCAGTAATTGGTGTTAATTGTGGTGGTTTGAGTTATTTGCTCTATTAGAAAAAATAACTTTCTACGGTTACATGTAGCAATGCTAATGACAAATGATTAATTTAATAACAATATAAAATTAAATTAGTTTTTAAAGTGTTCTAAAGCCGTAATTTAGCTCCAACTATTCAGCTTTTGTATCCATTGATGCATTTTTATGGATCTTTTCAAAACGCCAAAAAAAAAGCTAGTAACTACGGACTATAAAAAGAAATCTTTTGAACCAAGCTGGGGCATGAGTGAATTTCAAAATGTCGTTTCAAATAACCTCAATGCCAAAAGGCTTGGGACGGACTATACTAAGTAATATTTACACCTACTAACATTTTTTCTTTTTGATCTTATTTTACTCCAACTAAAACAAATGAACACTATGTTGCATCGTGTTCAATATCTAAATATTATTAATTCATTCTGACAAAGCAAATTGAATTGACCGACAAAGTCCTTTTTATATAGAGTGTTTCATAGTGTTTCGTTTGTATATATTTTAAAGAAGTGGCTAGAAAATACATCTAGCAAAAGGCTTTCTTTGGGCCCTCTATGCTCTAGTAACGGATCCGTCTGTATGCGTATTTTTCAACCAAAAAGAATACATATTTTTGTCACAGATATATAAAATTTACGCTTGATCTACGTTAGCAATTTTTCGAATTATTCTAATAATAATATTATGACTATTCTGTATAATTTATTTTTTTCTGGGATTTTTTCTAGAACAGAACTCCATTAACGAGAGAACAATGATTTAATGCAAAATGTCATACCTTCAGTAATTTGGTACAATTAATACCAAATAGTTTATTAATTTTCCTATTGCTGACTAAACACATTTGTCATCTGCGGCAGTTCTAAACAATGACTTAACAATCAAAAACGCTCCGGACAATTTTTATTAAATTGCACTTTTAAATTACCCAATTGGCGGTATTTATCATTTAAGTTTTAGCTTCTTAAACATCTAATCGGTGAGTAAATATGATTCGTTTAGAGAGCTACAAAACACGTATTTTTAGCTTCAACGTTGGAAGGTAAACGCCATGAATAACACGGATAAAAAGTAAACAATTTTGCAATGACCACGCTCTATTATAAGTAATAGTACACAATACAAGGAGTTTAATTAGAAATGGATTTTTCGAATTCCCATTTATTGTTGTTTTTAGCCATTGGGGTCGCACCTGACTTTTCAAAAAAAGAAAAATGCCCCTTCACCGACCTTGAGTGCCAAGACGTCGGGAGGTCGCAAGTATCAAGCCCCCCGAGCTGCTATTAACCTGACTGCCACCACAGACAGTTCAGGGGGCGGGGTTCAGACCACCCCTCATCACGGGAAGATGCAAGCCGAGCAGGGATCTATCGGAGACCTTCAAAAATACCACAATCGCTATCTTAGGAATAGGCGACACACCCTTGCAAATGTTCGGTAAGCATTAAAATAGATTCCGAAAAACATTCACGCTTCAACGGAAATTTCTCATAAATGTGTTAGCAATAATTTATTTTCAATAGGTATGAGGTTCTTAAATATAACAGGGGCACATCTGCTGCATCTCATTACTAAACTGGGTACCCCTAACAGATTCGTGAGAACAATTCTGCATTAAGTTTTCACACCATTTTTAATATACCTCAAAAACGATGGACTAACGGATGTCAGATTTTTAACTTGGACTCACTAGTTATATACTAACGATCCAATTAAAAGTTTAGAGCGTTTTCTCTACCATTGTTGCTTGGGATTAATGTGGGGCTTGGAATGCCCAGGAGAAATCGGTTTGTATTAAATACAAACTGATAAATAGTATATTTAAATTATGTTTTATATTATCCGCTAAACTGGCTAAGTCGTTATTATGGTCACTTGTTCCTTCCATAAAAGAGAATTTTTGACTTAAGCCGCAGAACTACCTTTATCTAAATCATCATCAACTTATGACTGTATCGGGTTAAATTATGTTATGAACTTATTCGGTTCCAAAAAAATACGAAACTCCCGCTATAGTTTCCGATATTAGATCTAATGTGTGATTTTCAACTTTAATTTATCGATATAGAAAAGCTGCTAGTAATAATTAAAGAAAAAGTCAAACTTATGGAAATGGTATAGCAATTTTTTCTCTAAATGTATCTTCATCTGCTTCTTGTGTCCATCCGTTACCGAATGTTGGCAATCATTCTAGCAATGATAATTTTATTTGTTGCTGCTCTGAATAGTCTCGTGGTGGATGATTTAAACCAGGTTCTCAGGTTCTTCAGCCAGGATATTCGGCTTCTTCCAACGCTTCTTTAGCCCTGCACTTTACCCTGTAAGACGCGTAGTTTGTATTTGACTTCGTTTCTCATCATGTAACCCAGACATTCCAATTTTCTACATTTTACTGTATATATTATTCCTTTGTCTTTATTTAGTTTTTGGAGTATTCGGGTGTTTGATATTTTGTCCAGCCATGATATTTTGAGGATTCTTCCATATGTCCACCACTCGAACGCCTCCAGGCTCTTTCTTCTGGCCTTCGTTAAGCTCCAAGACTCTACTCCGCAGAATAAGATGGAGAATATGTAGCATCGGAGCAGTCTAAGTTTCAGTTCTAAATTCCAATTATGTGGCTTGAATAATTTGGACATTTGATTGAACGCTGTTCTTGCTTTTATTTCTTGGAAATGGTCCCGTTGTTCGTTTAGTACTGTGCCGAGATATGTGTATGTTGACACTCATTCTACCGTTTTCTTGCTAATGGAAAGCTCTGCTTCTCCACCATCTTGCAGAACTTCCATCATTTTGTTATGGTGAACTTTATCAAATGCCTTTTGATAATCAATAAAACAAATATACACGTCAATTAATAATACTGCAACGCTGGAAGAGCACTTGTACACTGAATATGGCATCTTTTGTTCCAAGTCCCGTCATAAAACCAAACTGTTTTGGCGATATATGTTCTTGACAGAGTTTGTACAGTCTCCGATGTTTGATTTTAAAAAAATATTTAATAAGTGACTCATGAGGTTTATTGTTCTATGGTCACTGCACTTGTTAGCCTCCGCGTCTATGGGAGAACCATAAACTCCGATCCCAGCAATTCTTTGGGTATTTTTCTACCACCACAAGTCGTGGTAGGTTATATAACAATAAAATTATAAAATTATATCTTTCAAAATGTAAAATGAGCTGCGGATTTTTGTAATACTATAATTGACCTCGCATATCAATGGTCCTGAAGAAATTTATCATGATGAATTTGTTGTTAAACAAAATTTTATATAAACCTTTTAAACCTAGAAATCACTTATGTGGAGATATTGGTTGTTTTAAACAAAATTAGTAACAGAATACACGCTTACGTTCACATCGACAGCGTCCACGGAGAACAAGCTTTATTTTTCAAAGAATTAGTAAATATTAAAAATCAATTAACTATTAATCATGTGCTAAAGGTGAAAAAATGACTAATATTGAAAAATATAATAACTGAAATCCGCAAGAACTTGAGAACCTAACAGATTGTTCGCAAGAATATCAAAAACTAGCTTGTTGAAATGTGTTAGGTGGACGCCTGTCCGAACACATGTTGTCATCAACATGATATCATACAAAACCTTTTCAGCAGTAAAAAAATGTTCCCGTGTTTATTATACAGGCAATACATGGTTTATTTCAGAGACAAAAGAGCTGCTTGGGTTTATAGGGCTTGGTGAAAAGGATCTTCAGAATAGTGTCCCTTGAAAATGTACATTAGACACTCTCTGGCCTGGCCGTATTTGGCAAGGTTTAGGTTTCAAGTCAAACACCTCAGAAGGTGCAAACCACTCGTGCCTGCCACACATCAGGAAGATGTTTACTAGGGCGGCCTACAGGCCCGAAAAATATGGGATTTTCTCTTAATGACCCCGAAAGTTTCACTTTTTTTGATAGCGCCGAACCTATTTTGAAGTAGGTGGTATCTAATCAAACATGCGAACACACAATGAATCCAGCACAATGAATTTTTATTATTAAAAATTCCTCCCAGTTCGTGTAGCCCCAGCCCCACAAGAACCATCACCTAAATATTGATGACAATTCAAATCCCCCCGCAACAATATTCGTGCTCCAAGAAAAAACTCACAATCGATTAAGGAACCAAATAAATCACCAATATCAGCATTACGGATATGAGGGGCGGAAATATACAAGTATCATATAGAAAGTTCCCAGATCAGCGACTAGTTTCAGACCCATGAAATCAACTTAAGGACAGAGGTCACACTCACAACCGCGTCAACGACCCAAACTCTAGATGAAACTGTTAACAACATACCATCACCTTTAACCAAAACCCAAATCTTCTGTCACATCTGAAGACACTAAAACCCTGCCCCGGATCGAAGAATTCAGCATTCATTATGCCAGAATCAAACCAAGTCTCCGATAATGCCACAAAATTATACTCAGAGCTGGATGAAAATAATTCAGATGTTTTTCCTCGAAGGCCTCTAACGTTCTGAAAATACAACTATAATCAAACGCTGAAGGGTTTACAGTCAACTTCGTCTAGTTTAGATTTAACGCAATTCGCACATTTGAGGAAATCAGAGGAGCAGACATTGCCCCGATGTACACCGGAACACTTATAACAACATTCGGCAAATTTACAATATTTATAAACATGACCGAAGACCTGAAGAACGTCGGCAAAATGCGATATTAAAATATATATTTGGTCCGTTGAATTTTCCGGTTTCCGTTACTTATTTCATCTCCAGTTATTTAAAAATACCATTTTATCTTTTTGATCTAATTCATCCACGGACATGTGAAGTTCCGAAAGTTTTAAGCCTAAGTGACTTACGGCTTAAACCGCCTTACCACATTTTTTGACTGCTGCTTAAAAAGTACATCTTAAGCAATACTCTAGTTTTTGTTCGCTATCACATATGTTATTAAATGTTTCTCTTGTGTTGTTCTCCTCAGAACCCATTGCCTTACTACAATTCGTGAAATATACAAAGTTTATCATCTTTAGATTTTTGATAGAAAGAATGATTTACTGCTTTTGGGTTTTATCAACTGTTCGATTCTGAAATGGTTGTCTTCCCCGAAGATAATACTCTCAAAAATAGTATATGTGAATTTTGAAAATCCCTTTTCTACGACAATTTTGCTAAGGAACTATTTCTGATTGTGACACAAAATGTGCAGATTTTGCAGGGCGCTAACCGAAAACAGCTACAAATAGTTTACGTAATTGTTGCTTTAAAAATGTATATATTCATTCTGAATATCTAAATATTTCCAAATCAAATCGCTAACTCTATTCCAAATTTCTGTCTCCATCGGCGTCCACCGCAACCGAAAATAAGACACATTACAGTACATTACCTACTTCTTAGAAGCAACATTTTTATAAACCAGGCCAGGGACGTGTCCAATGATATAGAATCTGAAAGGTAACATCTTTAAATAAAATCGTTTGATTAAAAACAAAAACGATTTTCATCAAGACCGGAATTGCCAAATTTTTTTCAATATTATAGTTCACCACAAAGCACAGCTGAATTAAACGTGAAGATAAATATGTGAGTTGTGTATAAAGACACTTTCACAATATAAAAATCAAAATTTTTGAACTAACTGGATGTTTTGCTAATTTAGTATTAATTGATGTGGTAAATTGTTGGTGAACGTGATGCTGGTAAAAGATGCCTGCTTAAGTGCTTGGATTTATCGGTCAGTAGATAGCGGCAGAAAACAAAATTTTAATTTTCATAGGCCCAGGTTTCGGTTATATTTAAGGCATCTTCATGGCCCACCAACTTAGTGTTTCGAACTAGTGTGTGTTAGTCACGAACAAAGGACAGCATGTCGCCAGAGGTGGGTGACATAATGATAGAATAATCTTATCATTCTAACAGAACACCTCTGATGCCGCAATTAGGTTCATCAATTCCTGGCACATCCAGGTAACTAAACCTCGCAGTTTCTGATGATAGCACAACTCAACGTTTTTCTAAACTTGACCTTCAATCAACATCGGAAATCACAGAAACGTGAGATAAGATCTCTGTAACTATCTTCAGTTTGAAGCAAGACTCCGCTATTTTAACATCAAGACCAATAGAAGACGATCGTTTTCGAAAATGAAAATACTAAAATCAGCAGTAGCCAAAAAGGCAAAGGAAGAGAAGAAAATAAATTTTAAGGCTGGGTGAAAGGACGAAATATTAAGGTGCGGGAGAGTCGCGCCGAAATTCAGACGATACTTCTTAATCAGATACAAAAACTGAACAAAAAATATCTTCCCAACCATAATAATAAAATAAAATTTATATAAATTTTATAAAAAGGAGAGCGCCTCTATACCAAACATTACTTTGTTTTCTTTTTTATTTTTTGTATTTTGAACCCGCAAGTCCTTTGTATATCAACATAAACCGAAACCGTAGAAATGTTAAGTAATATTTAGTTAAGTAATATAAAATTAAAGGGGAATTGAGCCTCAGTATGATTTTAACTACTAAATCACCTCACAAAACCAGACATAATTGCATCCTCAATACTGTACTGATAAATTTGCGCATCGAAAAATCCGACTATCGCCGGAATGAGGGCCTGGTTCACTTGATTACGTCCGTTTTTTACATATTTCATGTAATCAAATGATTCAAAGGATTACGTTTCGTCACAGAACAGTGCTTGGGTTTCACAGGAGATCCTGGCCCTAGTTGCCCGAATTATCCAGGCCACTGCTCGGCTAAAATGGCGAGAAAAAGGGAAAGATCTCCATTTGCATGGAAATTGCTTGGGTATTATTACCACACCGTAAAATTAGAATTATGATAAGACTCTGCTGGCAACAAGGATAGTGGCTACTTTATTTCGAAAAGTTATGAAAGAAGGCTTTATTGTGCCATTAAGTAAAACGCAGCGGGTTTAAAAATTGCTAACTTGGTGCGGCTGATATTCAAAATTAAAAAATCTGCTGGGTTTGAATGAAAGTGCCGTAAAAGTTAATTATTTTTAGAGTTTAACGGATACTGGGCCTTACTGTGGACTGCTTTGAAGTGCCATTATTACAATGGACTGTTGTACATTTGTAGAATCTACTCGTTCAGAATTTTAGATGTTTTGTGTTGTATGGGCTAAATTTTAGCCTGCATATTGAATAATATTATTTACAAAACTTGCTAACTCAAAATGTTTTTTTGAAATTACTTTGATAATACCGACATTCAATTCAATTCAAAAAGTACCGATTAGTGAACCATACAGGGTGATCTAAAATTGGGGTCATTCCCATTTAGGGGTTATAGGGACTTGCACTTGCCAAGAACGACACAAACATTTAAATTTTTTATATGTGAAAATTCGATATGTGGTTTGAAATGAAGTCCAGACTCGCTCTGTTCGTAGACAATCTAATAACCACTGCCCGATTTATAACCAGTAATTATCGCATTACTATTTAAGCGGGAATTCTACGATACCTCATTCACTAACCAACAAGTTTAATTTTAAATTAAAACATTTTTTTACTGCAAAAATTATTTGTTCACTAGGAAGTGGAAAAATATCCCTTTCTCTGAATTTTCGGACGTTGAAAAATCTTCTGCTTGGTTACGTGCATTTTGAGGTGAGCAAGGGGCTCACTATATTTCGAGAACATGCACTTGTAATTTGGTTCCTCCACAAATCAATCCTAACTCATGCAAGCATAGAACACTTTAGTGTTCAGAATTAAGGACTTAACGCAACCCTACGGTTCAAATTTTTGTCTTAAGTAGTCAACTCAACTTCAGCTCAAGAGTCGATCATACTTACATCTTCTTTCATGGAGTATTTTAGCTTCACCAGCCGCTGCAGAATTTGAAAATTGGCCCACGAGGAAAAATGTTATCACTACAAGACCAAACAATTGATTTTTCGAGATCAGCGTGCAAACAAAAAGGATAGGGAAAAATTTAATTGTTTATCTTTTTTACTCAATCGAAACTTCCATTTTTCAGACTTTTTTCATTGTTTTATTTGTCATTCTGTGAATATTTTATCTACAGCACTAATTCTTTGCAAAAACATGCACTGATAGAAAAATAATTCGACTTGATAACACTTCAAATAGAAATCAAATAGCGCGCAGCGATGTGACGTATATTTTGTTGAGCCGTTTATATCATTATCAGGTGTGAGTATAAAATTTTGTCGAAAATGATTTATTCAAATTGAAACAAACGCAGAATCCGATATTTTGTCAGGGTTTGTATTCGCATTTTAGACGAAAATTTGTCTCATCAAAATGCGTCTAAAAACCTCGTCATCAACATTGCTTACTCAATTCGAATCTTCACATCATTAAAACATATTTGTGTTATTTTAATTGAGTATCATCACACTATAGTTTTTTAGATACAGTTGATATCAAAGTATTTCGATTAACATACATAGAGAGAGATAATTCCTTATCCTAAGCTTTAACAATTTTTGAAAAAATACAAAGTTTTCTAAAGTGACACAGTGCTATTATTAAATCGAGTAGTGGTTATGTCTTGTGCTCTGCTGTGTAGAACGTTGACGTTAACGTTTCCCATTGTAGCGCTAACTATAAAAGGCAGTCAATTTTTCGATCAGATGCCATCGATGTCTCGGTAGTTTTTGCTAGCAAATCATGCTTTTCTTATAAAGCATACTGCCAATTTGAAATAATCCCTTAATTCAAAGCTCCAATTTGTTGCGTCCTACGTTCTGAAATGTATGGTATACTAGACATGACTACAGCAATGTAAATTTGTAAACGTGATATTTTTAATGGAATTTAAATAGAGTGTATTGCGAAATAAAATATCGAACTGATTTAAATGATCCACCATTTACAAAGTACAGCAAAGTTAGCTTTTCAAGTTGATTAATACCCAGTAAACCATTAAACAGCACTGCCAATGTCCATTCAGTCTACCTTACGATAAATCGTCGTTATGATTTCTAGATATAGACATATAAGTGCCTATAAGAATGAGGAAAAGCCTTAACATTTTGTGCGAAAGCCTTATAAATCCATACAGCTGCCGTGAAAGTGGTCTTAGTCATGTTTTGGATCAGGCTGAAGGGCTAAAGATTGCACACATATTAGTATCGGAAAATAATTCCAACTTAAAGATAGGATTTTTTATTTTGATCGTTTTCAATTTTTCAAACTGTTTGTACTTTTGAGGATTTTTTAAGATTTTAATGTTCATTTGAACTCTATGTTTAACGGTTGCCTTTAATTGTGAACTAAATTGTATAACTTTGGTGTGAGCCGTTTCATGTAGGTCCGTTTTTCGCCATGTGTTTTTTGGGTTTTCTAACCGCGCTGCCGTTGTGTGTTATGCGTTGTTCTGCACTCTTGGGGTTTGCTTATAACTTGACGAAGGCTCTGATGATTACTTAAGAGTCGAAAGCGTTAGGCCATATTTATATTCCAGGGGTTAAATTAAGGATGGAAAAACATATAAAAAAGTTAAAAAGGAAGAAGTTTCTAGTCTAAACTTTTGATTATGTTCTACTGAAAGTTTTGAACCATAACACAATATTTTATTGGCGGAACAACGGGTTTTAACGATAAAAACCATTTGAATCCCCCTAGGTACTAACCCCCCCCCAAATTTACCTATATTTAAAGAAAGCTTCTAAAAGTTAATCCCTATTATTAGTAGATAGTGTTCGTAAATTTCGTACTAGAGACCAAATTTGTGTCAGTATTACCTTGAGGCTGGCTTGAAAAGCCAACGTTTTAAGTTTGTCTGTTACAGAAAAATAGCTTACATATTAAATGATTTGGAAAAAATAATCCTAACATGGTGACGGACTATTTCGGATGTCAACATTACGACCTACACTCACGGCAATTAAGCATGTGAGTCCACATCCGAGCCTTACATTAACCGAAATGAATTTGAAACTTCCCAAATCAAATATTAACGGCAAAATGTCTTCCCATTTAAAACTTGACGCAACTGGAATCGTGAGAGGAAACTTTCATCAGACCGAACTTTATTCTCCCTGATAAAAGGGCAGCAACCTTCTATTTGGAAAGTAATCCTCTCACAGAGATAGGGGTTGGAATACAAACATTTCTTGTGATTGTTCAGAATTTTGTGGAATTTATTAAGATTAGTTGTTCCGATTAATTACATTCTGATATTGCCGCAGGACAATAAATTAGAAGCATTGGAGTAATTCTAGTTAGTTGGTGATTAGAGTACTAAGAACTAACGTTTAAACCACCGCTAGGTTTCATGCGTAAATGTGATTGTTGGATTTTATTGTTGTAGTGTCCTAATGGTTACCCCAAGTATTTACCGGTTATTATGGCTAGCCATCAGTCCCTACTTGCTTACTAGACATTGAATGCATTTAAATTTGATATGCATGGCGTATCACTGTTGAAGTTACCTTGATGCTCTTATTTATGGTTAACTTAGCATTATTTTTCGTAAAGTTCTAACTACTAGAAAATCGCGCACTTTAGTCAAAGTCAAAAATGTAGAGCTATAATAAAATTAACTCGAAAACTGAACGATGAACTGATCTAAATAACATAAAAAACCGTCTTTTTATGAACAACAGTAATAGATAATTTTGTGCTAAAATACGGAAGGGAGGTATTTGCCATTATACAGCGTGTTCCGTAAATATGTTAAAATAGTGTAACAGCATGTTCTTCCAGTCATTTCAGAGGGGGTCTTTCTCAGAACTTTTTTAATTTGACGTCTAATTGTTGAGATATTTGATTTCCAAAATGACGAGTTTTTCTGTGCACTCTCCAGTCCAATCCTTTGAAGTCTAATTCGGAGTAAACGAACGCATTTAGAATGCGACATACTATAAAATTCAGTTAAAAAAGCAACCTCGATTAGGGATCACGAGTACCACTAACATTAACAGTTAATTAAATTTTTGTAGTTTTTCTATAAAACACTTAAACATAGAAACTTGAATTTTGGTATACATTATAAGCTAATTGAGTGCCATTTTATGATTGTATTTTGTGGTTCATTTTACTTTTATACAGGGTAGAAATGTGGTACTCCTACTTTCCTTTTGTTCACATTTTTTTGCTGTTTACTTTTATCAACACAATTTTTCTAATTACTACAAGTTATTTACCAACTTTTTATCTGTTACTGTTTTTTCCGAAGGCCACTAGTTTTCCCGCAACAAAAATTAAATAATTTTCGTTGCCGTCCTCAGAATGTTTAAGTAATTAACTTATTTTCTTTTAATCTCATAACGTTTTTATAATTTTGAAATTTTGTAGTAATTTTTCATAAGAATTAAAACAATTTTGATACGCATTATTAGTTAATTGCTAACAACCTAAATTATTTTTCGAAATTGTGTATTTTGGTTCTGGTTTACAAATATAAACTTAAATAATAACATGCTAACAATATGCGAAACGATATTAACCAGCAAAAATTAATTTAAATAACCATTCTAGTGTTAACTTAGCAGCTGTTGAAAGTGGTCATCTTGACATTCTTGGCATAATCGTAGTCTTTTATGAAATTAAAATTTACAGACCGTAAAGTTTGCACTGAAGTTCTTATTTCGTTGGAAATTTTTAATATTCGTTCCTGAAGTTCTTCGATTGTATTCACTTCTGTTGAGAACACCGTAGTTTTTAAATCGCCCTAGAAGTAAACATCCAGCGCGTTTAAATCGGGAGATCTAGGAGGCCAGTTTATAGAAGCTTCTTGACCTCTCCCAATCCCACGGCCTGGAAAAATGAGCAGGGGTTCCATCGTGCATATAACAGATTTGTTGTCGTAGTTGGAGAGTCAGATCTGCGGTTCCATTATAAAAATAGAATATGTCAGCAGCCGCTGAAACATTTTTGAGCATGAAAACTAAGCGATAATTAACTGTCTCCTCTGCTTATTTAACTTTTTGAGAACCGCAAAAAAAATCGCTTCGTTGGCAAAGTAGTGGCCTACAAAAAGTGGGTAGCAAAAAACAATAAGAGATTAAAAGTTGGGAAATAACTTGCAGTAAATAAACAAATTACCTTGATAAAAGTTTAAACGCATTCAAAAAAGTTCTGAACAATATAATTTTTCTACCCTGTATAAAAGTAAACTGAACCACAAAGCATTACCATAAAATGGCACTCAATTAGCTTAAAATGTATACGAAAATTGAAACAGCAAAACTGATATTTTCCGCCATTTCGGAAACTTAAATATCACAACAATAGAACCTCAAATTTAAAAAATTCTCAGGAAAACACCCTCCAAAATGACTAGAAGAACACGCTGTTAAAATATTTTAACATATTTATCGAACAGCCTGTAGAAAGTATCACTATTTTTAGAGAATATTGTCATTTTAAGGTTCTATAAACAATCATAAATGCATTTGCACAAAATAAACGTATTTATGAGCGTCTCAAATTTTGCGCATTTGTTGTGTAATCAAGTACTTGAGAAAAGGACATCAATTATTTATTTTATAAATGTTAATGACTGTTTCGAAATTTTTATTCATAGCTCTTTTTAGTAGATTAATATTTATATGCTTGTAAAAATCTTTAAATGTAATAATTGAATGAGAGAGCTCGCCCCGACCTACTAGAATCCATTGCCTGCTTCATCTCATTGCAGTTAAGTGTGGGCATAAGCGAAAACTAAATTTTACCGTCATCTCGAGAATCAGATCAATGCAAAAATAGAATTGTTGATTTAAATACCGGAACATAAATCGTTCTGTTTGGTTTTAAAACTTTAAATTAGCTCGTAACTTGCCGTGCGTAAATAAGATACGTGAATCTGCTGGCAGGATAAATATTTTTACCAGTCCCGAAAACAAATGAAAAATATCTGCGGGCCGCGAAAAAATTAATATATAGTATAGATATCGCACTTAAGATGGTAACACCGCAACAACAATTTTAATTGTTTTTAGAAGCAGGGTATTCAGTTTCTGTACAGAGGTAGATTGTTATGAGCTTAATTGTTTATAGTACCCATTTCTACTTTGAGATAAAAACTACTACGACTTGCGAATAGGTTAAATTCCTTATATCTTGCAATGCGTTAGATATATCGGAAAAGGCTGCTAGAAAACGTTGTTCATAATGTTATCGATCTTTACCATTCAAGGTAAAGAAGTCAAATGCCAAATTTTGACATTTTTTTAACTTTTTACGCAAGATCCGAAATTTTATATCAGTATTGACTAGAGAGGCATTGAAAACAAATTAGCCGCTTCAAATTATTGTCAAATTGGCATTAATTGCGTCAGTGCGCTGACAAAATGCATCTTGAGCATCTCAGTTTAAGGGAGAAAATAGAAATAATTAGATTATTTGGTGATAGAAATCGAAGTAGTAGACAAGTTATCGAAGAATTCAACATTAGACATCCACAGAGAAATCCTATTAGACATAAACCGCAGAAAGGGTAAATTTGCGTTCCACTCAAACTGCAAGTGTGTTGAATAGTTCGCATCACGCTCATCGGAATCGAACATATCGTTTCTCCGGAAGAACAGTGATGCAAGTGCAAATTGATGATTTTTTAGAAATCGCAAATTAAGAAAATTATAATAATGAAACTTACACTGAGACTCAAGGAACAATTTGGATATAATCGATGCTTTTTTGTTGCTGTTTTAGATGCTGCTACGTATTTTATAATTTTTAAAACATTTGAATATGTGTAGGCCTTAAAGGACCAAGAAGTGGCATTTGCGTCATTGTTTCCTTGGGAAAGGCGGCTATAATGATAGTTGTGACAAGATTAATTATTGAAATTGTTAGATGAATACTTCATTTTAGTTAGTCAACTTTATCAAATGACAACAGAAAAATTAAGTTGAATAAGAAATATTTATTAATAACATTACCAAAGCAAAAATTCAAAACAAGCCACTAAAACACGGTTCATAATATTTTGGAATAATGTTAGTTGTTAACAAAGTTTGTAAATTTGTTTTCTTGTTTTTACTTAGTGGGATTTTTGAAATGTAGGCAGGTTTTCTGATGATGCTATTTAAACTCTTCACTCCAGAAGAGCGTCGTGTTCCAATGGTTCGACTCCTGACTTGTACCCAAGTAGTCTGTTTGTAACTAGATTTGTAGAAGTATACATCGCTTCCTTTCACAAATTTTACGACTTTTATAACTAACATCTTAATCTAACCAACCTCTAGATTTTTCTGGGAATTAAAACCAATTTCATTACACATCGATTTTAAACATATAAAGTCGTCATAACTCATTTCTTTCACGACAAAAGAATTTTCATTTTTTTAAAATTCCTTATTATGATCACTAATTGGTCACACGTGTATGGGCTCTGATTTTTTTGGCTCTCTTCATATATTTCTCGATAATACTATGGATGGTGTCGCTCTCATTCTGTGTATGCCCACGTATGAGGAATTTCTGAGTAATAGAGTATATTTGTAACGTTTCCATTGCGTATAAATACATGCAGAAGATGATTCTGTATATACTATCAAAATATACTACAACAGCACTTACATCCTTGTTGAACCAAAATTTGCTAGCTCAGACGCTACTAACTGTTAGGTCACTGTTCATCTGGACGCATGGTCAATGACGCTTGAGCCTTATAGCGAAAACCAAACGTTCTAACATTATGTCGTTGTTCCACTGCAGAAATGAACATTTTTTTGTAATAGTGCCATAATTCCGGAGAAGCGACATAATGATGATTCCATCACAGCTTCAGTTCTTGCCAATCCTGAATTTAACTTACGTCTGTGGACTGTTGAACTAAATGTAAGGAAACACAAAATTGGAAGAAGCCTGATTCGTCATAAAATGAAGCCGTTCAAACCCAAGTTTCTGTTCATGTTTAGAGAAGATGATAAATGGACACGCTGAGAATATTGCTTTTTGACCCAAGAACGTTTTTTAAATGATAGAACTTTTTAAAGAAAAATTAGGTTTGGATGGTGCTAACTTCACTGCCAATTGGATTGTATCTTCTCTAGACTGCAGTTACTGGTCTACAGAAAATCCTCATTCGGTTATTAACTGCAAAAGCCAATATTCACGAAAATCTGATGTGTGGTGCGGAATTTTAGGTAGCAGAATAATTGGTCTGTTTTTCTTCTACACTACCTTAAATGCTGAGCGATTGCTTATTTTTTTAAATAATGAGTAATGGGATATTGTCGAGGATCTGCCTATCAACGTGCGACAAGAATTGTTTTCCAACAACAGGGTGCATTCATAACTCCCGGTTGGTCCGGGATTGGCTAAATCGACACTTTCCATTAAGATGAATTGGCAGAAATAGCCCTTTTGAACAGTGGCCCCTCGCTCTTCTGATCATACTCCAATATATTTCTATTTATGGGGTACTATCAGGAATAAGGTTTACAAAGTAAAGCTTGAAACTCGCGAAGAATTATGTGAAAGAATAAGACAAAGCTGCCGTGGAACAAATGTAGCTGAACTTATGAGAGTTGGCAATAACAATCGCAAACGCATTGAAAAGTGAACCAGGCTTGTAGGTGGACTAGTTGAAGTAGATACGCATTTGATAATACTGGTTTTTTACTTGAATTTTTTTGTACCTTTTATTATTTTGTTGCATAAATCATGTATTGTTGAATTTTTCGTTGCTTTGGTGAAAGCTTCCGACTGCGCTAAACTTAAAAAAAAACTCCCAAACTTGACTTTTGACTTGAAACTCGGTATTTACCGTTCAAATAACATTCTGAACAACTTTTTCCGATGTCTCTATTGCATCGCAAAATCTAGCGAGCGAATTGCCTCTATTCGCAAAGCTGGGTTTTGTGTTTCCTAACCAACTAAGCTCATGACGTTCTACCTCTGTACCGAAACTGAAAACCCTGCTTCTAAAAATTAAGAAAATACATAGGTGTTTCCATCTTAAGTGCGACACACTGTAGATAAATAAACTTTGCGCAATAAAATGTATCCCATCAGGGTTAATTTGAACAATTTTTGCATTATTTTTTATTTAATTACAACTTTATTTAATTTTTTTTAACCGAAAGCATTGCTATCGCTTTCACAATCGAATTCTATTCATTAACTACAAAATGTTCGATAATTTTCAACGATTTTTTCATTGTATTTTAGTTTGATTACACCTTTCTTTAAAGTGTTTTTAGGATCGAGAGCATTTCTATCGCTTTCAAAATCGAATCCTATTGATTCACTAGAAAATGTGATAAATGGTTTGCGCAACCTGTGTTCGCATTAAATCAGTGATTTTTATTTATCCTTCTAAGACACTTCTACAGTAAGTATTTTAAGTGCTATACTAAGTTGACTTACGCTATGACAAAACATTAAAATAACGCCCGCTTTTCAATCCCCGACGATGACGTTTTTCTAGTTTATACCACAACAACACAACACAACTGAAATAAAACAATACCTGTTAACAAAATTTTGTTTTCTAAATAAATTTACAATTTTTATGGATGGAATTAGGAAATGGCAATTCACAGGGTGATTCAAAATTGGCGCCATTTCTTTTAAATGGTAATTGGGGCTCACTTGGAAGGCACGAGAAAAATTTTATTTTGTTTTCCATAGTTTCTAGAAGATATTAACAGTTGAAAATCAACTTTCAACTTTGTTACTATGCATTAGGTTGAAACTGTTCAATATTTAATTGGAAGCATATTGGAATAATTAAGCATTCAAAAGGAAAAATTTCGATGTTCGCTTCAAATTCCGAAAATTTTTGAAGTTAAAAAAGTTATTTTTTACAATTTTTTGATGAAAAGTGAAAGTGGCAATGATGTTTTTCCCCTTAACAGATAGTTACAGGTGGATAGCCCTTGCCAATAATAAAAATATTTGTCAAACTGTGACTTACATAGAATTTTTTTTCACCAATTTGCGGATATGCGATTAGTTCAGGGAAAATGCTACAGTAACATAGCAGAAGCTGAAAGAACTCACGCCCACAAAGGGGGAGGAGAATGGTTCCAGGAAGATAGTGGACGACAATTGATTTCGGGGTTCCAGACACAGAGAAAGAAGTATTGGCCCTAATTACAGAAGATCCTTTCAGGGGCATTCAGAACATCGCACAACAACTGACACTTTCCCATGCACCAAATAAATACCGGCTACATTCCTACCACGTATGTAAGATCACATTAAACCAAGGGATCACTGAACATGGGCATAAATTGAGCAGGAGTTAGCTAACCGAATTCCAGAAGCTGCTCGAAAAGAGTGCTTAATAAGATGATTACACAGGCGCTTGTTTGGAGTTACACACTAAAATGTATGTTTTTGTTATTTGTGAACAAATTAATAATTCAAGGTTATGAGTTTCGAAGTAGGTTCCGTCATTCAACGATTCCTGTTGAATTTACCGTATATCCTTGTCTATCTTACTGTCACTTTCTCTATTTATCCATGGTTTCCGGAGTTTTAAATAATTACGAAGCAACATGTATTTACGTAATGTTAATTAGGCAGATTACCTTGAAAAATTTGTTGCTGTTTTACTAAAATAGCTTTTTTTGCAAATTTCTCAGTTTTTAATAACATGTAATTTTTCTCTTTTATTTAGCGGTATTTATCCATTTTCGCGATTTATTTCTGCCAGTTGTCAGGAACATTAAAGTCGCTTCAGGTAGAAGTCACAAATAGTTTAATTATTTCATACAAGTGCAGGTGCCTATAACTTTTCCTAGTGCTAATAACTATCAGTAATTGATACGTAATACCAGTACGTGAAACAAGAAGCATTGTATGCACCACAGGCGTTAGGCGTTACGGAGATCATAATGGCCATCAGGCCGGAACCTGTTACTCGGGTCAAAGACCCTCGGGCTATTTCGACCATCAGGGCATTATAGAATCCTTATGGAATCAGAGCATTATTGAATAAATAGCTATACGAAATGAAGCCGATCAGAACTATTCAGAATGCCTAGCAAAATAGGAAAGTTGCATAAAATATAAAGGATTTGATCAGGAAAAACGAAATTTCTGTCAAATTAAGAGAAACGAAACATATGAAAGCGATGCCATATTCAAAAATAGATCGGTGATTATTAGGCACTTAAGTGTATAAACTTAAGTGTATAAACTTCATGCTGGTCGGAACGGGAGATTGACGAATATTTTTTTTTCCATTTTTCCAAACTCTTGTATCACACTGTAAGGTTGGTCGAGACGAAGTTGATGGTTAAAAAATTAATTAAAGAATAAATTAACCTGTTTCCAATTATAGGCGTTCTAAAAAACGTGAAAGAGGCGCCATCCATTCAAAACTGAATAATAAGGGAGACAATAAAGAGAGTGAGTGATATATGGCACCATTCGAATAATTGTCGGTATGCTTGGGCATAAAATAAAATCATATGCATTTGTATATCAAAAACACAAAATCTGTATGTTTGACTCGGTTACGAATAACCATCATAATGTAGTGATCGATAGTGTGGTAGTCAACTTAAATTTTGTAACTTTATTAAGTGAAATTATTTGACTAATACCTGGTAAAGTGCATCAGCATGCATGATGGATTATCTCGAAGGCCGAAATGTTGAATACACCAATAAAGCTCAACCGACACGTAACCGAAGTTACGCCAGACAAATTCCTTCGTAATTGCAGCTTGAAAGCCAAAGGTCTGCAAATAGGGTCAGGATTTTACTGCTGTTCTTGACCCTTTCTTAATTTATGCCTGAAACTCTGACCCTAAATCTTTGTTAAAGTAAGTCCGCTTTTAACATGACAGGTTTGCTGATGACCTTTGAAAAGTCTTTAATTTCAATAGTAATTACATTACCATAGAAGCATTGGTGATTGTTTGTCATATACTGCAAACTCCAATACAACTATACATTTTTCTGCATTTGAAAGCGGGAATTTTTGTGCATGTGTATCAATATCAGGGTATTAGAACCCGATTTACGTCTATTAAAAGTGCTTCAATATTAATTTTGGATTCTCAACTGGACTTTATTCTGTAATCATGTTTTGGCTTCATAGTGAGGATATAAGTTGGATGACGTGTGATGTTATTGTTTGAAAATTGCTTCCTAGATTGATCTTAAATTATTTAACTATGAAAATAACAATTTCCATTTATTAATACAACGGCATAGAGACGAATATTTCTGCAAAACTAGACATTGTACCCAAAAAATGCGTTTAATATTAACAATATTGCTCCAAAACAAATCGACTTAAGCTAATTCAGCTTACTCGTTATCACTAAGCGGAATTAGTACTTTGAATATCTTATAATTTTTAACTCCCATGTTTACGGTTTGTGCTGAGCAAACGAGTGTGTTAAATTTTCTTTAACTTTGAAAGTGGATACATTTTTTAGTCTTGTTGGGTGCAATTATTTTCGTGTCAGTACCTGGTTTCGCAGAAAGCAAGTGCGCTTACTAAAGTTTCTAGAGGCTGTGGACTGAAACAGTGCCACATTTCTGACTTTTGGCATGCTGTCAGTTGAACAGAAACATATTTATGCATCAATGGACCTCTTGCATCAAAATTGTTTTTGAGTTTTACAGGGTTTTCGCAAAAAGCAAGTGTTTCATCTTTAAGTAATAAAATTCTTCTTGTTGGATAGACTTTCGAAAATATATAGTTTGTGCTAAATCTGAAACTTTATAGTTGACTTACGACGGAATTCAATGTACAATGTTACATTCAAAGTGACCCGATTGAGAATTGCCCTCGATATCTGGCATTAATCTAATTAAAGTGAAGTACACTTTCAAAGAAACCATCCATTCATGCAACCCTGAAAACATTGCCGTTTTTCTGATATAGTTTTCTGCAACTTTCTCAGTTTTTAATAAAAATTATTTTTGTACAATTTTTTCTGTACAGCTAAATCCCTACCGGACAACACTTACAGAGGATTGACGTCCATTTTGAATCACCCTGTATATGATTGAAACGAAGCCTATTTATTATTGAGCCAAACTTATATGTTATATATGCGGATATTGTATATGAATAAAACAAGCTTTAAATATTATGGTTGAATTTTAAAGCTTTATATCGCGTATGAGTTGTCAAGAAGGGCGGCTCATTTTAAATATCTAGGTAGTCAAAACGAAAAATAAACTTATTGTGCACTACCGATCTTCATTTTATACCGAGATACAATCATTATTTGTACCACAAATCGAAGCAAACAGCTAATCAAGTTAACTGTGGTAACTGTAATGTGGTTCCAAATGACAGTTGGCACCCAATACGTCCTAAAAACTTTATGAGATATTCGAAATGCCTTATAAATTTATTCAAAATGAATATAGACTTATGATGTTTATAGTTTACGTAAAGGCAGTCCTGTTTTTCGCAGTAGAGGAATATCGACCTCGGGTTTCACGTAAAGAGTTCCTATCAATCAAACAGTTTTATGGCGTGCTGGTGAAATAAAGATGTTTCCACTTGAAAGAGTAGTTTCGGAGATACATTGAGGGATTGGTTGTGAACGTGAAGAAAATATTCTAGATGTACTAGAAAACACATGAATGGTTTGAATTAGTTTGCGACAACACGGTTTGCACGCATTTCATGTAGGTATATCAAGAACAAAATCTCCAGGAAGTTTTTTTTTATATTTCAATTTTGTCAATGTATCCCGACAAACGAAATTGAATCGAGAGGAAAATAGTAATTGCTTGAACATTGATTGATGGTCGAAGGAAAATCCCCACCCTACGCAAGAATACAATCTTCAACTTCCATTTAATAATTATGAATAGTGCGACATTCTTGATCAATTGTTTACATTTGTCTTAAGATTATTAACTGGCAAATTTTGAGATACTCGGTCAGATTTCATTTTGCACGATTATAGAGCGCCTTTTTATTTCTTCAAATATAGTCAGAAATTTCCTGACAATACCTTCTTCGATAGTCTATGAAAATCGATAAATTGGTTGGTTTATCTCGCTACAAAATGCGGGTCATAATGCTTTCGAAATTTTGGTAGAAAATAGCTCTGTTCGTGTGTAATTGTTTGATTCAGTCTCGCAGATTGGCAACAATTAGTCAAACCATTTGTAAAATAAATAATACCTGGACTGGAATAAATGAGATTGGCTTGTGTTAGAAATTAATTTATTATTTATTATCTGTGGGTGTGGCGTGTTGTGGGCAGCCACCAATATTTGATATCAGCCGAGTTTAAGGTTATTGGTTGTAGAATTAAATGCGATAAGAAGACGAATAAATATGGCGATGAAGTGAACAAGCATTTCAAATTCGCTCCAAGTAAAACTATTAAAAATCCATCGAAAATCTCTTAAATCAATTATAAATTCATTCTCCGAAGTTGAGCTGCAATCAATCGTAATTTTCCAATCGATTCTCTAGTGAACCTCAAGACCGCAAAGCTGATCCGACATATTTTTCTTTTAATTATTTTCCGTTTTCTTGAACGATGGTTTATCACATAAAATGTACTCTGACTACGAAAATATCGTTAATAGTCTACCACCATCTTTGGCCACCATCAGTTCGAGATTGGGGACAAAAATGATAAGACACAACTAAAGCGCAATTTAAAAAAATGATAACAACTTATTAAGAGCCAGTTTGGTCGATTTTTAATCTTCTGGGTTTTGAGTAACAATTTATATTCACAAACGCGTAGAAAATTGCTGTGAGTACCTAATTATTAGTAGTATTATTAACTTTTATCTATCTTTCAGACCAGCATCGAAAACTGACCTGGTGTTAGACATACCTAGGTGAGCTAACTACCCCCCGTGATTGCATTTATGTCTTATATTATCCTGTAATTGTGTAGTTGAATTGATTGGTGTTCTGTGTTGTGTTAATGGAAATTATACAGGTGAAGGCAAGCCATATGAATCGCAATTTGCCTCAAGCTGATTTGTGTATTACCGTTTTCGGAATTTTGCTATAAGCCAATAAATAATAACTAAAACTGAAAAATTGAACATAACGTTTAACATAATCAATAGCTGAAGTTAAACATTATAACATAATCAATGGCCGGCAGAATTTTAGTGAGTTTATTGTTTTAAAGCGGTCGTTAATTGTCATGTTGGACAGTTTCACTCCGTCCTGAGAAGCGATAATAATTTTTGCAACCAACAAACCACTTTTGTACTTTATTACTGAATATTCATCAATCTATAAACCATCTATAATTACAAAAATTCCGTTTTTTTGGCGAAAACTTTTGATAATATATATAGCTGGCTTTTATTGTATCTTTTACAATTGGATACGTTTGCATTTCTCCAAACTACTTTAGATTTGATTATGGAACGTTCAGTTTATCCTCGCAGCTTCAGTTTTTATCTAAACATGCCTTAAAACGGTACAGAGTGATTCTAAATTTCCTCCCAGATGTCCAAGGGCTTACTGGTTAAAAATCGTAAAATTTTTTACCTGTCGGATTTAGCTGGTGGATATGTATTTCTAACTTTGATGCAATTAAACAATTCCATACAGGGTTATTCACGCTATACGGCACTGACGTTTGCGGCTAGCCCGTTTGTGTTTTGCAAAGTATTATTTGATGAATCCACAGACGCCTATCGGGTGCACATTTAAAAAATATTTTTGTAATGTACGGAGTGTCCCAAAAGACCTAAAAGTATCAAAGGTGTGTTTTTTGAAATAAAATACCCTATATATTATTGCATTTTTGGATTCTCTGAGCAAAATAAGTGTTTGTTTTAATAAGATTTATAATATCTAAATCTGAAGGTAATATTATTTTCATGTGTCAAATACTGTAGAATTATTTAAGTTATGTAAGCGTAATTTGTAGTGAACTACAACAAGAAATCATGTTTTATATCCCAATGATAATAAACTTACCATTTTATACAGGGTGTCCACAAATTTAAACTAATCAAATAAGAACTTTAAGTGGCTA
>NW_026018715.1:2597699-2607518 GCF_020466585.1 Dendroctonus ponderosae
AGGAAGAAATTCCGATAGACCACGGCTTCAAAGCCCGGAAAACATTTCTAAATGTAATCTGACCGGCCGTGAAAGCCTTCATAGTCTAATATAAAAATGCTAAATCACAAATCTTACTTTTCACAAAGCACTTTCAAAAATTTCAGATTCGATAACTTCAATTATATCCTCTTCAGCGGACTTAAGCCATTTTACTGTTTCACTCACAGATTTTTAATAATTTCAAACAATAATAAAATATTTTATTCATAATTTGTATTGGTATGACGCGCAACTTATTAATTAAAAAGCCATTCATTCATTACCACTTTTAAATTATTGCACAAATTTTGTTATGGTAGTAAATATTATAAGTTGATGAGAATTAAAATGAAGCCTCGTAACTTCAATTGTTGGGACGTGCAATATGCCAGATTTTCACAGAGCGTTCAGATGCATTATGACACCCAGATGCTGATTCAAATAGGCGTTATTACTTTTCAGGCATTGAAGATGTAGAGACTCACTTGGAGACTATGAGACAAATATTATATACAGGATGTCTCACTGTCAGCGTCCATTAGAATATTTCGGGAAGTAATGCGATTTGAACCCAGGAACTTTGGATAATTGGAGTTTCGTAGACGCTCTTTTTCAGTTGAAATAACAGCGACATTATGCGACTTTCGGTTATGCCGTAAGTTTTATCAAACTTACTTATTTTAAACGGAATACCCTGTATAACGTTTTTTCGTGTTCCTGTCTTCATTTCCAATAACTTTCGTGAAACATTTTGTAGAGGTCCAGCTCGTAGGACCAAAATGTAGTGATCCGGCCTGAAGGATCAAAATGTAGAAATTCAGCTTGCAGGGTAGGAGCAAATTGTCGCGATCCAGATCAATGGACTGACATGTAGTGATCCCGATCTTTGGACCAAGGTGTAATGATCTTGCTAGGCTAAATGAGTCGGCTTGCAAGACCAGTAAAAGGGGAGGGACTTTCCGCGTTTTGAAGAACCAATGCGATTGTTGAGGGACGAGTGTTTGGTGGGTCCAGATGGACGTAGCTGCAGGAAATAATAAAGCTCGGGCGATCCCAATGTGCCTAACTAGCACTGGTAAAGGCCGTTTATTGTCTAAGCGTGAGTGAATGGGCTGCGCAGTATGGCTGTACACTAACCAAGAATTGTGAGTAGTCGAGCTCAATTGTCATATTACGTAACTTAGGCTGATTTCACAAGGAGACTGAATCTTCGATGTTCACGAGTGTGCGTGTGTGCCTGGTAACCACTTTCGAGTCTGTTGGCGTGATTTTTAGGGACAGTTTTTTCGACTACGATTAGTTTTCGGTTGGGATAACTCACTGTAACTCTTCGATCGTTTGACTCTGTGTCTTGGATTTTTGTGTTGATCGACCTTTCGTGCGACTTTGTTCGACTTGTGTCTATATGACTGTGTGTTCGACTGTGTGTGCGACTCTTCGACCGTTCGAGTCTGTGTCTTGGGTTTGCGTGTGTTGATCGAGCGTTCGACCGTTCGACTCTTGGTTCGGAGTTTGTGTGCATTATAGCGTGAATTCTCTGCCCCATTGGTCTTGTCGACCTGGTGGGGGTGGAATCAAAGGTACAGGGTGAAAGTAATTTCGGGTTTTCCCAAATGGCTGTGTTGCGTTTTGCATCATCACACTTGGCTCATAATGGTAGTTGACACAACGCAGGCCAAGTGTAAAAATTTGACCACATGCCGAGCGAAATGCATTGTTTTCTCAGGGTGTGGAATGTCCCCTCCCTTGAGCTCAACCCAACCCGTCTTTGATTCGAAATTGCCTGTGAAACAATTGCTCGCCATACATTTCACTATGGTCAAATATCTGCTATAACCGGAGATGCGGATTTCTCAGTTTTAGCACTAAAAAAAGGGCGCATTGGTAAATGGCCCGAGATGTCTCAGAACTGACACCCCGTGTCCGAAATTTCCATTGAGACGGTCACAACCCCAACTACTCTTTCGTATTAATACAAATGTTCAAATATTGTTTGAACACGTTTTTTACCCTACTCTATCTGTTTCTGAAGAAAAAATAGTTTTTCTGAAAATTTTACCATTAAGGGTATCGTCTAAAATTTAATATCTTTTCAAAGATGCAATAGTGAAACTCAAAATATCAGGTTCAAAATTAGATATTATTTTGCACGATAATGAATTATCGGCAAAATAAATCTAGATATGGCAAAGTGGAAAACCTTGTGGGGCCTGTGATGGCGTGGCAAACAGGAAATATCCTCAACAACAGAAACGCCAAAAACAAACGCGACTGCCGATTGGAGAAAAAAGCAAGTGCGCTAGTACAACACCACACGGAATTAGGTCACATAATGAACTTGAACGAAGCCAAAGTGTTGGATAATTATAACTATTAAACAACAATCTTCCTGGAAATGATAGAAACATCCATAGAAAATAAATATATCAACAAAAGAACGGACATCGAAGATTTCAGCTCTAATTACGCCAATCTAATAGACAGGTGCAAAAAACAGATAATAAAACAGTACCACGCGTAAATACACAACACAATTTAATGTAATATAATAAATCCAACAAACATAATTGGATAGATTGCTAATACAATCATATTCACACGTCTGTTCCATCCTCTCTTGGTCTATATATACAACTTTTTCTCCTTAACTACTATAACGTAACCAAATAAACGTACTTAAGTAAACTAAACAAATTAAATCCAAAACAAAAAAGAAACAAATTAAATATATACAATAATCAGCCACCAGACACCCAAAGAATTAAAAATTAAACATTTTTCATACAAAAGTAATGCATAAGAAGGTAGAAATTTGGGAGAAATTCCGAACTCATATGCGTAGCGTTGAAATGTCGAAGTCAACTCAATAAGATATACAGGGTTTTCGTTCAGCGTTATTTCTGCAGAAAAACATGTGGATCGTGAATAAATGTTTTGTTTAATTCAAGGCAAATAAATTATGACCAAACAATGTATCTAAAAGATTAAATATTTCATCAATCTGTATAAAAAAAAGATAGAATATTCTGGAGGGTTCCTGACCTTCTTATGGTGAGACAATTAGCAGTAAGTATTTCTCAATTGTAGTTTTTAACTTTTATGCCCTTTTATTGCAAAACATATCTGATTGGAATATGTGTAATGAGTCTTCCAGCCCTGAGGAAGGCGACAATAGATTGCCAAAAGCATATTAGCTAAAATTTTTTTATTTTTCTTTACCACTGCCCGACTTCCCAAGAAAAATCAACGATCCTGCAATTAATAAATATCGACAAAGGGCGACAACAATTCTTAAAACTGCACCATGTCGTAATTTGCCAGTTATAATTATTTGCTAATTTCTTCTTTCACTTTTTAGAAGTAGGGTAAGGAGTAAATTAAATTCCTCTCCTCTTACGACAAGACTTTTTGGATGCTAGCAAGTGAAATTTATAATTAAAAACCTATCATTGTCGCTGTCAGGATTTTCGTTTACCCACAGCTGGATTTTGCAGTTTAATGAGTGTATCGAATCTAACTACATCTAAGCAGGAGAATTACAATACTTGAAGATGTGTTTTTTATACTGAAATCGTAATAAATTTTTCGAAAACAATTTTGCAATTTTAGCCGGCAATGTACCGACTATTACAAAACAGCCCTTCTCTAAAATCTTCTCTTTGTCGAGAAAAATAAAACAATATACAGAATCTGTTCACCCCCACTGGAAAGATAAATTTTGGCTGCAAAACTTCTTGATATCGCGATTGCGAACCATAAAAGAGGTTTCGTCAATTTTTGTCACGCGACGCTGAACAACATTCCTCGAATTTAATAATCCCTTCCGTGACATTTATCCCTCCGACAGTCTAGGTAAGTATCCCAATTTAACATTCAATTTATCTGCTCATTTCCGTTTTTTTTTCTGGAAGGTTCTTTGTCCAAGAGAAAATGAAAATTAATTTCTGGTCACATGCGAATTTTGCATGAACGGGTGGTTTTATTATGTATTTTAGATGTTTTATTAAAGCCACTGCTCGCTGTTTAAGGATCAAATATTTATCCTGTAAACCTTCACCGCTTGATTGTTGGTCACTAAAACTATGTCCGCAATTTGGTCACATTTCATTTTATTTTGCGATGATGCGCCTATGGTTAATTTACGTGAACAGAATAGAAACTTACATGTAGAAGAAAGTGAATTAACAAGAAAACCTTGTCACAATTGTGTGATAGATGTAATAGAGTTTGTAAAAGATTAGCTCACATCAAAATAGTCTAGTTCAGATGACGACTCAGCAGCTGCTATGCGGTCTGCTAAATATTTAGTTCTAAGCTATGTCAACTACTCATGAATCTTTCCGGTAGGTCAGTCACTCTCTTCAGTCTTCTTGTCTGTGCATTTTTCAACAACCTTGTGGCCAACAACATGTGCTTGTAATAGGTGTATCCTTCCAATATGGTCATCTTCATCATCCCAATATTATGAGCGTATACAGGGTGATAAACAAAACTGGCGTTATTCTTCTGGAGATGTTGCTTGAAGGTGTTCTAGGAGTACAGTAAAAACAAAAAAAAAACAATTTTTATTAAAAGCTGCAGAAATGCGAAATATTGCAAAAAACTATATCAGAAAGACGGCAACAATGTATTTAAAGGTAATCTGCCTAATTATCACTAAGTAAATACCTGTTGCTTCATAATTATTGAAAACTCCGGCAACCAATAAAAAATACAGAGTGGCATTAAAATAGACAAGAATAAACAGTAAATGTAACATTATTCGTTGAATGTGGGAGCGTACTTTTTTCAAATGTCAATATTGTCAACGAGAAATTGTTTTTTACTGTCCTCATAACCCCGAATTAATATGTATATAAATAAATATACATAAATATACATTTCAGTATTTATCTCCAAGCCAGTTAGTGTCTGTGTAATCATCTCATTATGCACTCTGCACTCTTGTCGAGCAGCTTCTACTGTTCGGTTAATTAACTCCTGCACCGTTTTTACGGGTGTTCAGTAAGCCAATGGTTTAATATATCCTTGTGCTCTGTGTATCTTAGATACGTCTTAGGAATACGTGTCACACGTATTTGTTTGGTACCTGCGAAAGTATCGGTAGCTGTGTCGTGCTCGAAGTACCCCTGGAAGCCTCTGCTGCAACTATCTCCAAAACTTGTTCCTCTGTGTCTACTATCCTCCTGGAGCCAATGTTCCAGTGCCTCTAGCCATTTATTGATGTGAGTTCTTAGATCTTCTGCTTTGTGTCTGTGGCATTTCGTCAGAACTAACCGCATATCCGCAAACTCGGGAAAGGAGCTTCAAAGTAAGTCAGCATTTGACACTTTATTGTTATTATTGGCAAAGGCTATCTACCTGTAACTATCTTTTAATGACATAAAACATCATTGCCGCTTCGACTTTTCATCAAAAAATGGTAGAAGCGAACTTTTTAAAATCAAAAATATTCGTAATTTGTCCTCGATTTGCTCTCCGAATGCTAAACTATTCGAATATGCTACCAATTAAACATGGGACAATATCAAAATAATGCTTAATAACAAAGTTGAAAATCGATTGTTAACTGTTAATATCTCCTAAAAATTATCGATAAGAAAAATGTCAATATTTTTCTATATAACAATAAAGAGAATCTCCCCGAAGAGAAGTGACCCCCTATCACCCCTTAAAAGGAATGACGTCAATTTTGCTCTATACCTTCATTTAAATGTTCGTTTCACCAGCAAAGCCACCTATTTCTGAATGAACTAAATATGGCAAAACCTTGTTAGCTCCTCAATTTATGACGCACAAAATACTGGCTAGGGCCAAAATGCTCGCTCCTTGCCTTAGCACAGTCATTTTAGACGGTTTTTATAACCGTTTTATGGCTCCCATTCTGCGCTGTAAGGGATTGATGCTCATAAGCCTGCAAATACGTCTCAAAGCCTTACAATTATAAAATTTTGTGACTAACTAGATACGCAGAGATGAAGGATTTTAATGGCTCCTCATGTTATTTCTGATTGGAATAAGCTATTGGTTACGAAAAGGTGAAGTGGTTTCAGTTCCACTATCTAATGTTTAGTTAAAAGCCAAAATAAAAGGTCTTAATATAACCGTTTTCATAATAATTTCGTTTTTATTTTACAGGGTGGTCCTCAACTAATGTCCAAAAATTCACTGACATATTGCTTAGGCCAAAATATTGCGTTTCAGGCAAATTTGTCTTACCCGAAAGTTAATAGATTCCGAGGTACAGAATGTCAAAGTTTAAATAGAAATTTCGTTTCTTCTGAATACATGTTTAACCGGTTTTACTAGTACCACAAAAATTTGTGTTTAGGGGTTTTTAGATCGGCAAATTCAAATTCCTTATTGGTTGGCTTGTAGTTTATAGAGGGCGCTAGCTGCAATGGTCTGGAGCCATTTAAGACATCAGAACTTTTTTGGGCTTTTCGAAAATCGTCATACGGTTGGTCAAATCACATTTTACTATATTTTTTAAACAAAAAATGTGCACTTGTTCGAAGTAGATATCTCTCACCATTTTAGATATTTGTACATGTATTGAAGTCAGAGGAGATCATTTTGAACATTTATTATGAAATAATAATTTTCAAAGATTTTACTGGGTTTAAAAAGTACTTCAATATAGATAGATATCCAATTAGTTCAAAAAAATGACTTGATGTTTTAATGTGAAAAATCTCGAAAACGGTCAGAGATATCGACTTCGAACAATACACATGTTTTGTTTACAAAATATCGTAGAACGTAATGTTATCAACTGTAAATAAAAAAAATGTATATATATCAAAAACAAAAACACAATGTTTCTCAGTTTTACGAGAAATAATAATTTGAATTAAATTACCGAAGCCATGGCAGAAGTATCTACTTTAGAATTCTTGCATATTTGCATATGTGTCCCTATTATTCATCCGAACTACCCGAGCGAAGGAAAACATGCCGTTCAAAGTGGATTATTGTGTTCTGTTTGTAGCGTTTGAGTAACTATTTATTAATACCAATATTGTGTTCCCATATTAGCTAAATTCTCAAGACTCGCCATAACAATCAATAATAAAACAATACAACGTTAATAGAGATAAGCCGGAATGTGCTTAACTTCAGTCCTTCATTAGCCAGTCAGTTTCCATTGTTCGCAAATATTAACAAGATTTTATCTTCCGAAAAAGTTTTTGAGAAATTTTGTAGCAACTTATGGGACCATAGGTTCTTTCACCATTACTTGTTATATAGATTTCTTTGCAAAAGCCCAAATAGCTAAACCAACAAAATGAGAGGTTTGCATTTGAAACGAGAAACTTATGTTCCGTTTTTTATACTCCCTGTATAGCGGGACCCCTAGATATAGTTTACTTGGTTACGTCATGATTCATTATGAGCGCCAACAAAATCTATACGTTACTTAGCCTGTATACTCTGGTGGTGTAGTAAAATTTGTTATTCGATGATACTGTGTAAGAATTCAATAGGCATAATATTAATTTAACTCAATTAAAAATAAACAATTCTATTTCAATCGACTAATAACTTAGAAAGTCACTATTCAAATAATTAGTTCAGATCATTCCGTCGTAAATCCTAACTTAGAGCTGTTTTAAAATAGGTTCAATGATAGATGAAGTTTCCTGAAAACATTTTATTTCACCGTTGTAAATTAATCGTCCTAGCCTTGAACATCCATATTTTAATAATCAAAATTATAAATAATAATATCAGTTATTACTGAGTGAAATAGAACAAAAATACACCTACAAATCGGCAAAACAGGTTCATGCCAATTCATAAAATTGTAATAAATATGAAGGAGAATGTAGACTATCTGAAAATAAAACCACCAAAAGTCTGAAACGTCGACGAATAATATTTCCAACCCTGAAAAGTGCTGTTTTTTAAATTATTGAAGTATTCATAACACGTATCTGCGTCTAATATGAAAAGAAACTAAGGAAACATGCGCAAGTGTTCGCTGAACGCCTATTCAGTTAATTTCACAAATTTATTTTAACTGCTTCTCAAAATGAGACATCTCTTCTGAAGGGAATATCTGTAGACGTTGCTCATAAAATACTGAGACCTGGAAATTAAAGTACCTACCGGATTTAATTTTCGTTACGTAGCGTAATAAGTTGTTAATTAAATGTACGAAATTCTCTTAAGGAAAACTGTTTTATTGCAGGCCGGTGCTTTAATTATACGTAACATAGCTTTCGTGTCTGCAATATGTTCATGGTTGAAATTAAGTGTAAACTCGTCCACAGTATACTGATAACATTCTACATTCAACTGATTTGACCAAAACGGAATATAAAAGTAAAAATAGCTTTAGAGAGGACATAAATTTCAAGAAGCTGGTGCGTTTAAGCACCATTGCATTGTTTGCACGTTGAATATTTAAAGCGCACTTTAGATAAAGCTTTGCAGTCACCGCAAAAGCAAAATAGTAATGCAACAAAGTACGCATATCGCAACGGCGAATTAAAAACTTTCACAAAATTACCGTTTTATAATCGTATAATCCGATCCCAACTTCCAGGAGAAGTATTTATCTTAAAAGCTGATGCCAAAGCTGGCAGTTTTTAGCAGGTGAGATTTTTATACAGCTGAAAGGTTAGTTTAGTACACATCCAAACTTTATTTTAATTTTTCACATCTCTTGGAAAATACTCGTCATGGTAGCGGAGTTTGTTTTTTTATGTTTTTCATTTTATTTCAAATATTTCTTGATTTTAAGTTCATTATTAATCCATTTATTTGCTGCAAAGTTTTTTCCAAACAATTTTACTTTTCATTAACCACCAGATTTTTTTCTTTGCCTTTGTAAGCCAGATGATGTTTATTACAATTAAAAACTAACAGGTGGAAAATGCTGTTGAGGTCCCAACTGTAAGAAAAATTAAATTTTAGACATGAAAACATTGCAAATTGTGAGAGGGGATGCAGTTTAGGGGTTAAAATCGTTTTATTGCGATTTGCGCTGAATCGTGACCTCGTAGGGGGAAACGTTTAATGCAGAGTTGCAGAATGAAAGTATCTAAAACTTTTGTTTTTAACACTTTTTGACATAACTTCAAATTAACTGTCAAAAAGGCAAAAAACCTATTTTTTTTAATCTAAAATTTTTCTCGGGCACAAATGATTTAGTTTACACGAAAATTTTTAAAAGTATGTTATTTCTGGTATTTATTAAGCGCGGTTCTTTCGCAGTTCAGGAGACGACTAGTTATTGAATAATATACATTTTCTAAAAAAAGACCCTTATATTCCACGAACAATTGTCGTCAATATTAAAGAACCGTTTTCAACCCCTAAACTACATCTTCATTGCACCATGTCCAGTGTTTTAGTGTTTAAATTTTATTTTTTCTTACAGTTGAAACCTCAACAATTTCCACCTGGGCTTTGCCCCTTTTCCTTATTTTTTAAAGTTATTTGCACTAGCCTATATATGACGGTTGGGGTAGAATAATTATTGGGAGCTCTAACACCAATTCTGTTCCAGATCTCCTAGAAAGTATTTTATGCTTTTATTATTTATGAATTGCTCTTGAAAACCTGGAATAACTAATTGTTTTTGAAGATTGTGCAGGAATTTTCAACGATTATGTGTTGGCTTAGTATCTAATTGCTTGGTTTCAGATGCTACATCTAGGAAATTGGAAAACATTACAAGTGGACAACGAAGATTCTTTTTTACACTGTAATACGTGACCAGTTTGTCAATATTATCTATACCTCCTTTAGTTGAGTTGTAATACAAGCACACGATGTCTCGGTTCGCAT
>NW_026018715.1:2608045-2643024 GCF_020466585.1 Dendroctonus ponderosae
GATAAATTATATATCAAGAAATATATTCCTTCTTAAGATTCCGATATCATCGTCTTCAAGCTTCTAAATTCGTTATTTTTGTTTGCATAAAAATCATTTTGTCTCCCAAATTTAACTTAAGTACTATAAACATTTCACGTCAAAAATAATGCTCATTCCTGGATATTTACAACCTATTTCAGTGTCAATCATACAAACATGTCCCGAAAACCCATATTTGTATGCTTGAAAAATATTATTCTTGCCCCTTTCTCGATCCTTTTTTCAACCTGAGCTGATTTTCACTGTCGAATCAAATCGTATCGGATTGGAGCCTGCCCGAATGTATACCGAGTGTGAATTTGAAAACTTCCCACCCTTAATACCTTTCTTGCATTTAAAAATATGCAAAACCCGTCGATTTTATTTGTAAGGGGGATACTTTAAGTGAATATTTGTAGGCTCCTTGTTCCAACCCCTAAGGAAGGGTAGATGTCACCCTGAGAATCTTAAATGGGAGGGGGGGTCAAGTGGCACATCGTCTTAAAGGGCGTTCAATTCTTTTTAGATTAGTTAACACTGGCAGTTAGAGCCCTATTATAAGAGAAATTTCCGGCATTCCAGGCATCTTGGACCGCAAGATCCTGCGACTTAACACCGTTAGACTTCTTTTTGTGGGGCTATGCGAAAAATCGTGCTGAACTCCTATTTATTATAGCTTGTCTCACTAGGTCAACTTGACTTATCGTCGTAAATTAGCTAACTAAATCTTTAACTATATAACTTCTTCTCCTTCTTCTTTCAATACAGTTTCCCCCATGGGAGCCGTATCACCTATTCATCTTAGTAGAGTATCTCCTGATAATGACGTCCAGAGCTTTCCACCTCTTTGTCGGTCTTCTTCTTGATCTTCTTCCAATTGGTATATCGTTCTTTGCCACTTTTTTCGACTTGTCGTCGCTCATTCTATTTACATGTTTATTCGAGTCTTTTCTCCGTGTTCTAATCCATTTGGCCACATTCTGGATTCTACTTTGTTTCCTAAGCCCCTCATTTCTGACCATCGTGGAGTGATTTTGCTAAGACTAATCTTAGTAATTTTATTTCCACTATCCCGATCAGCTGCACGGTCTTTGTGGTATTTGATCTTGTCTCTGCTGCATATAGGTCTAACTGGTCCTTTACATATCCGCGCTTTCTTTTTAATGGTTAGATAGTTGTTCTCCCATATAATTTCATTCCAGCATCCAGAAACACGAGAACTTTTTACCATTTGTGCTTGTATTTTCCTGTTCAAATTTCCATTGCTCGTTAAATCTGGACTCCGATACATAAACTGATTGGCCTGCTGGACGATTCTTTTATCAGATACTAAGTTACATCTTATCGGCTCTTTAGATGTTGTCACGGATTTGGTCTTGTTGTGAAAACAAAGAAACGTGGGTCGCTTTAAATCTAGTCGTTTTTCGATTATTTGCGACTATTTTTTAAATAAAAATTGCACTTAGAGTTGAGCGGGTTTTGCTAAAATCTTATAGTTCGCCTCTTAGTTGAACATGTTTGTCTGTTCCTTTTATTAATATCTAGAAGGGCCAGGTCTCTTGACTCCTATTTCTGATGTATCGTATGTACGCTCTTTTTGGTTGTGAGATGTATTTTAGCTCAGGTGCCAACTCAGGTGTTTTTTATACTATTTACATCTACTTTTAATTTTTCCTTAGCTTCCTCCGCTGCGTCCAGAATGTTGCCTTCATGGTATTTATGGCAACCCCATCGACATGTGGGTTGTTGTTTGTCCTTGTACGTCTATATTTTGTAGCTTTGTCCATCAAACTTGTACATTTTTCTGTGGCAGTAAAGAATATTTTGAGTTCATTTCATTTGAACAAGATGTTATATGTTTATAAATATTCATTTAATGCTAAATATTTCGACAGAACATCTGCCGAGAGGCGTAAGGCCTTCCTCCGAGATCGTGCAGAACTGTTTGAACCACTTGCGATGCGCACTCTCGATTGCTTAATTAATTTTAATTTAATTTTAATGCGTGTAAATAGGTAGTATTTTATTTATACTTTAAGAGCCCTTTCTCACGGGCCACCCTGCACCGCTTCTCAGCAGCCCCACTGAGAAACGGCTCTAAGACTGGACTAAGACTTTATGTTGAATATCGTACATTGTAACAATTAAGTTATGAAAAAAGTTGGACTGAAAAAGAAAAAAGGAAAGAACATCTGCATCCAATGCTGGAAACGTTTTAGATCTAGGAATATCGTTTAATATTGAGCATTTCGTAACATTCTCAACAAACCGAAAGATCTGCAAGTTGCAACTGACTATCTGAAAATCGCAAGTGGCGTGAAATAAGCATGGGTTATTGCCAAAGATCACTCACAAATATTACTTCATACGCTTCCCTTTCCCGTGGGATTATTGACGTAAATCTCAGATGTTGCATTTTCAAATAATAATTGGTAAATCCTTGGCATGTCGATGTGTGGCGTTTGCAAGGTGTATATGCGTCATGTCAGTGGTTGTCTCGTATTCGATATTTGTAATGTCAACATAAATAAATCGGAAATCGGAAATCCACATTGTAAGGCGACCCAAACTGAAATTGATTTCTTCTAAAAAACGTTTGAAATAAGTTGAGTTCCCAAATTAGATATTGTATCATGATGAGAGATTTGGATAAGGGTTTAATTCGATGATGCAACGAAAACGTGTGTTTGCTGGGTTTGTAACAAGGATGCAAAAAGCAAGTTTTTATAAAATTACAGACCTCATTAAACAAAAACCATTACTGTCACCTGACTGCGGTTGACTAATCATTTATTTATAATCATTTTCTTAGCCTTTTCAAGCTGTTTTTTGTTCTGATTGGTCCACGAGGAAAATTGGAGACCTCTTTTTCTCGTCTGATTTGCCTTGACTTATGCAGCTGATGATGCTCCCAAAGGTGTAAATTGTGGCGTGTTAGTGATTTAACACCCCCTTTTGGTCTCACTCGTAGGTACTGAGAGTTTTAGTTACTGTACTTTGTAGAGGCCCTGATGATGACTTAACAGTCGAAGCCGCCAGGTCAAATTTCTCTTTAAAAGGTTGACAAGGACCCGAAAAAATAAGGTCATTTTTAGATGAAAAGCGAATGTGAATGAATATATGAATAGTGAAATTTGTTGAGTGATCACAAATTTTTTTTTTAAGTATACCGATAGTATGTTGATTCTCTCGGGACCATTTTAAATAACTGTAATAATGGGGCGAAAATTTTGTAATTGATTTTTGCAATATTTTAGATATAACCATAAAATCGTATATATTATCTGAGTTGGATTTCTGCGTAATGCTATCTGATTTTTTTTTCGATCGCACCAAGTGACTTTCAATTGTCTCTCACAATTAATTATTCCATTTATCAATTACGACTTATTTTCATTTAGCTACTCAATAAACCACCGGTTTGTTTGAAGTTTATTAACTTAGAGCAAGTTGCCGGATTTAATAAGCGAAATTGTGGGGCGTTTTGACATAAAATATCACATTGTATATTAAACGAACAGAGTAGTCCTCTGTTAATCTAAGTTGGTTAACTTTTTTAACTATATGGAAGTTATTGAGACCCATATTTTCAAAAAATTATTTAAAATACTTAAAATTAGGAAGTTAATAATTGATAATTTAAAAAAGATCAAGCAATATTTTCACGCAAATTCTTGCCAGATTTTATCACTTTTGTGAACTTATATTACCTGACGGTAATATAAGTTCTCAAAAGACCACCCTATAATATCCCTCCAGCGGGCGCGCCTTTAAAAATCTCACGAGCGGGCGCGCCGCTGCTGTTGCACCGCAAATACTTTTCAATTTTCAAAAAAACGTCATTTACTGCTTTAAAATGTATTTAATAAGTAAAATTAAAACAAGTAACCAAAAATAGATCCAATTCTACAAATATTACTTGAAAAAATGCTAACAAAATTAAATATATATGTAAAAAATCTAAAAATAAAGACATCTACAATACGTCACCATAAAGAACCAAACCCGATAAATGTGTATCAACATATGCTCAATTCGCGACAAAAAACTCCATAAATATATTATTATTATACTTACATGACCAGGCGCGCCGCGGCAAATTAGCCGCAAAAATTGCACACTCTTACTAAATGCCACTCTGCAACTAATGCCGACCGAAATAGGGTCTGTTCGATGTCGTCGTTCGGCGTCAGTTTTAATGCATAGTATTTATAACAAAAATTCTAAAAAATGCGGCATTTTGCCGCGGGCGCGCCCGCTGGAGGGTTATAATTCCCACGTAAACGTAACTGTAATAGCAAATTTAAATTTGACGTTTTTATTACAATAAAAGGATATTAAAAAAGACTTATCTATGCTGACAGCATATTATCCCTATAGAAGTATTATTTATTCCTGAAATAAATAAACGGAAACTAGTTGATTTGAATCAAAGCAAGTTTTGTGCTTTTCTACTATATAACCATAAATAAGCAAACCAAAACATTACGATGGTATTCTACTTGCCTGGAATTTTGCCCTAATTGGTAACAATACATAGTCTAATATTTCCATAATACTTCAGGTTAATTACTTTTCATTCAAATGCATATCTTTGTTGTTGTTGTGTTATCGGAAAATGTTAAAAAAGGTCGAAAAAGAAATAAGGATTGCTTACCAATGTAAACATCAATATTATGTTGAGAATTTTGAAACCCACACGAATCGCGAAGAGCTCTTTATCGATAAATACGCAAATTTTCATATCCGAAAATACCTTCCATGTAAAGCTGGCATCGATTGAAAATGATGGTCTACTAAGTTTTTATCCGGATAATTTATTTCAGTCTGAAACGTTTTTTTGCAATTCCTTATTATGCAGTTTTGTTCCTTCTGTGAAACATGCTAATTTGCTCCATTTTTATACTTCTAATACTGATGATTAACATACTCCATTTTGTCTATTTTGAACATGTTTATAGATTACATAAACATTTACTTTTTAAGAGAAAATTTTACTTCACTTTCAAATTTATTTTGAAAAGTAAATGTGTATACAGGGTGTCCGTTTCTGGAGCTGAACCATGGAGATCTCGGTAACCATACCAGATACGAGATTGGTTAAATTGGGGCAAACCTGCGCAATCTAGAGCTCACTAAAACTCTAGTCTAAATTTAAACAAAATTCCTCCACTTCCGGAGGTAGGTATCCGGAAAAAATTGAAATTCCAAAAAAACTTTTAATTTTCTCCTTAGCTTATTTGCTTATACTTCATTCCTTAGCTTATACTTCATCATTGCAACTTTTTCTCTTCTACAACGTGGCAATATTGTATTTAACATGCGACTTATGAATTCTTGACAACCATCATCAACTTTGTTGTTTCTTATGGTCGCCATCTTGTATTTTAACATTTTTTAATTCAGCTTTTTTTTCTGATTACCATGATGTATCATATGTTAAGGTTCAGTCTTGCTGTTTGTAAAAATAGCAAAAATCCTGTTTTTGCAAAGAGTGCTTTGGAACGACACAAGTCTTATCTCCAGATTTTAGACCGTTTGACTTAAGTTAGCTTAGCGTCACCTACACTTTCAACATTTTTGAATTTTTTATCAAAATGCCATATTCAAATGAAGAAAAACGAGATATGATGGAAATTGAATACGCTTCACACCGAAATGTTTAAGTTACTTCGGAAACATATCTACAAGGCATCCAGAACAACCAGGCCAGAATTATTTTCTTTTCATGCATACACATGTAGCCTAGTTTGGTGCATTTTCTATGCCTATAAAACGTGTTCAGAGAATAAATAAGAATGAAGTGTTAAACTCTCATCAAAAGTAATAAACGGTAATAAATTAAATTCTCCTTTAGGTTCTAGGTAAGCCTTCTACTTCAACAAGAGCCATAGCAGCAGAAATTAACATGTCCATTGAAATTTCGTCATAAATATCGTCGGTTTAAATTTCATATCACCCAAGTTTTGCATCCAGGATATACCGAACGGAGGGTAGGATTTTGTAGAAATTTTATGGCACTGTTGGAGCAAATTCACGATTTTCTTTTTAATGTGATACTCACGGAATAGTGCAAGTTTCCAAACTCAAACATGATCAATCGTCACAATGAACATGTCTGCTCCACTGACAATATACGCCAACAACAAGGATGAGGACCACAAACACGTTCTGGACTAAATATAGGTATGGGTTGGATTACTTGACGATACAATAATTGGCCCATAGAAGCCCATAGAATTACGAATACAATTTTAAGACAGATGGGTATTTGCACTTTTTAATGATGGCATTGGATTTAATGACGATGAAAATATTTCTCTCCGTCGCTTGAAAACCTTTGGTTCAACCAAGATGGTGCTTAATCACATAATGCTAGAAGACTGGCTGATTATTTGTCTGTAAGGTTCCCAGGCAGAGTCACCTTCAGCAATGGGCGGCACGATCGTTCCCCTTTAGATTATTATTCATGGGGAACTATGAAAAACAACAATTATAAATCTGTACCCACCGATATTATCGACCTACGAAAGAAGATCTTCACAATCTGAAGGACCAAAATTAGAACAAAATACGTAGGTTTTAAGATCACTATAAAATTTAAGAAGACGCATAGATCTGTGGTTGGAAGTAGAAGCTGAACCCTTCGAGTACCTCTTATAATTTTCTTACTTTACCGGTTTCTCAAAGGTTGGTTTCATCCCATGTAAATTTATAATACACTTTTTTCGTTTTTTACCCTACTCAAGCAGATATAGAAACTGTCTACAAACTGTTCATTAAACGAAAGATTGAGTGTTATTCCAAAAGCCCTCTTTGCCAACACGAAATTTTTGTTATTTCACCTTAATATTTGATACAAAATCGTAATCAGAAAAAAAAGCTGAATTCAAGCATATAAGCAAGCGCCCATAAAAAACCCAAGTTGATGATGGTTGTCAAGAATCCATAAGAAGCATTTAAAATACAACATCGCCACGTTGTAGGACAGAAAAAGTTGCAGTGATAAAGCTGAGAAATAAGCTAAGAAAAAATATTTTGTTTCGAATGTCAATTTTTCCCGAACATCTCCGGAAGTAGCAGTCATTTTTAAAATTTTCAATGAGCATTTTAGTAAGCTCTAGACTGCGCAACTTTGCCCCAATTTAACCAATCTTATATCTAGTATGATTACCGAGATCCCCATGTTTTGGCTCCAAAAACGGACACTGTATACATTGCAATGCACTACCCGAAAAGACATTTTTATTTGAGCAAACCGCCTACGACGACGAAAAGCAGAATACAGACAGAATTGTCAACTTTAAAGGAGGTCTAAAGCTTTTATATGCAATATATGTACCTAATAGAAACATGCGACGAACTGCAACGATCTTTTTGCTAGCTCCTTAGGGGACAGAGCAAATTACAGTTATGTTTTACTAATTAGATTTCATCAAAAATGCTTTGCCTGTAATCAGATTGAAATAAAGCTGTGAAAAGTTTTCTAGCGTGCAAAGTTGAAAACTTGTTCAAAGTTATATCAAAACGCTTGAAAATCTCGGGTCAGCTTTTATGTATATACATTTTATGTGCTAACATATACAATTAATCACATTTTTCCAATGTTTAATAAAAAAACTAAGCAAAACTGCCTAATTTTGACGGCCCTTGAAGCATCAAACTACACATTTTTAAAAAATCGTATAAACACAAGCACCTCCACAATCGCAGCAAACGCAAGTCAAAATAGTGAAAAATTATAGATAAATTAGGTAATTTCATATTTAAAATTTTTCAAATTATTGAGATTTTAAGACAAACGCAACTAAAGCCATAAAAGTAAGCAAAAATTAAAAAAAAATTCCTATTCCTATTCTCCTTCTCCTCTCAGGTGCCGTCTCTGTTGGGGTTGGCGACCACTATTGCAAATTTTTCTCTACGTCAGACTCGATGGATCAGGGTATTACCATCCATATTTGTCCAACCTCTTGTGTTTCTCAACCAGGATTGTTTCGTTCTCCCCATGCCTCGCTTAGTATTACTCCTCCCCTCCAATATCACTTGTAGTTGTTCGTTTACTGTTACTTGTTAACTGAGGTGGCTTATACTAATTTAATTAAATGAGTTTAAACTGATCATCTACACAGTTAAATGATTTGTCGGAATAAACAAGAATGTTGAATGCAAGACCAGTATTGTCCTATTTTATCTATTGTAAATTACGAAGAAAAAGTTTTTGTCTCTTTATCGGTATTGGTCATAAATACTAATAACATTGCTGTACTTATAAAACTGTACTATACTGTAACTTAAAATTATTATTGACTAGTAGTTTTTTTCTTGTGATATATTTTCTAAGGTACTTATAGTTTCCCATGAGGATGTGATAGGCGAAAGCGCTTGACTGAGTTTTCATTCAATGGTATATTTTCCTATTTTAATATGAAAAAATATTCAGATTATTGATAAATTCAATTATGTCCATTACGGGGGTTTTACAATTATCAATCATGTATCAGGCAAATTATGCTTTCAGCTCTCGCTTTTGTGGAGTGAAAATCACAAGAGAGTTGCGTAGAAAAGTAGTTTTTAGATTCTAATCTGTGCGACGACTTCAAGTTTCTTTTACTCGCCCTAAAAACTGAAACTTACTAATAATCATTTTTAATTCATAGTAAAGAAATTTTTGTTTAATGTCAAATTTGTGCATTAAGAAACGCAACGGGAGCGTCTTTCGACAGAAGTTGAGCAGGTATTAATTCAAATGCTCACTGTCACTAGAACAATAAATCGCCTAATTAATAACTAATTAACCGATTCAGGAATCGACAGCAATAATTAACAAAATGAACCACTAGTTGCAAAATTGACAATGAATTTAAATTATTTACCAATTCCAAATTAATAATTGCTTTTGAAAATTTTAATTAAATCAATACTGTGCAAGTTTGAATAATTAAGCTCAGCATTCTGTCACCATTTACTATTTCTTATAAATGCAACAGCTTTTTACATATAGATAAAAGCACCTCTTATCCAAGGGTAAATATTACACACTTGTCTTAATTAGTATTATTGATGTTTTGCAAATATTCCAGTGTTTATTAAAGGAATTATCTATAAATATTAGTTTTTCTTCCTCAAGGAGCACTCCATAGCTTATTTCCTTGGTTCATTAAAAATCGCTAGATATATTTCTAATATATTCCTTCTCAATTTCCTTTATATCATTTTAAAGCTGTGTTAATTTAAGCATAAACTATAAATATTATTTCATGTACTCTATATCTTATTTATACAAGTATTTGTTCATACGATACACGAATCAGACAAAACAGCCCTAGATCTCGGCTTAACAGTCCATGAATTATTCTAAAATGTTAATGTCTGCAATTCCTGCAAAAACGACTATTATGTCTACAATATATCTTTTCAACATCAGAGTTTTCAAATCCGCAAATCTTTCAAGATTAGACGGGCGTCGCAGGAGTCGCAAAGTGCAAACATTCGTCTTCCAGGATGTGCTCTTCGTATGATATGCTCGTGAAATATTCCAGATTTTCAGTCCAAAGAAAGGCATGAACGTGCATCTGGATGCACATGAATATCATAATGGAATTTTGGTTTGTTATGTGATTTGAAGCGCAAATGCGGGTATGAAAATGCGATTTTAAACTTAACAATTGACTACTGCACTATTGCATGTAAATATCGTCGTTAATAGTTTCGCTAAATTTCCATATATTTTTTGTCTAATTTTAATTGTTTTACCATGCTTATTCGTTTTTCAGAGCTCATGCGTAAAACTTGACGAATCGTTACTGTGTCCCCAAAATAGCCGAATGATAACAATATCCTTATTATCATCTACCAAACGCTAAACTATATTTTAATTTCCTGTGCGAAAGTGTGATCTCTAATTTCGATCTAAACCAAATTAACGGATTCGAGATAACAGCTCCATTCACTTCAATTGCAGATGTACCACATTTACGGCTTAAAATTGCTTTCTCTGTTCACCACATTCCGTTAATAGGGTCGAAGTCAATGACAATTTTACATTATAATTCATGAGTTGATTTGTATTGGAACTGCTAAAAGGCAGTTTTGATTGGAAACTAGTTGTTTTGAATCAATTCATAAATTTTATACTGTGAACTTTTGAAATTTTGTAACAATTTACTTTGGCCCGTGGCTGACTTAGTCAGGTATCTTGTCTTATTCAGGAATGGTGGAGATCAACGTAACTGTAATCCTGAAAAGGAAATGTTTCACCCGATAAAGTGATCATGACAAATAGCCCCACCGCTGCAAGCAATTATTTCAATTCATTTTAGCTTAAAATTTCAAACTGAATAATTTACTTGTTGTTGCGGGTAGATGCCAAAATATTTTTATTAAAAACCTAAGTCGCACACAAAATGAAAAGTGACCGCAATTGAACAACTGATTGCGGAAGCCGTAGTTAAGAAATTGCCCATAAACAATTATTATGAAGGTGTTGAGGTGGATAGAAACACGCACTAACACCAGCGGCAAGCTGATATACAAACATTCTTCTAAACAATGAAATCCTGTTCTGCGTTGAGTAGATTTACAAGCTTATTCTTCCATAAATACACTTTTTTGGATTTTCCTTTCAGTTCAACCAATTCCTTCTCGACCAATACTCATCAAGCGCGATAAGTATTGCATGAATTGCATATGCAATCAGTTACAATTTTCCATGTTTCTTGTTTCGTTCTTCACAACTATCTCAGACTTTTTTATGAGAATTGCCAGTTTTACTATTTTCAATGCAATCCTAAAAGCTCCAGTCTAAAACCCTGAGAGGAAAGACACCTATTTTTAATTGCAATGTTATCCATGCACCACGTACATTAATCAAAATGGTTTTGTTGATATTCTCCTCTACCGAGCTACACAAAAAATACATGTGACACATATTGTAATCCCACATATTCAGATTCAACATGTGCATAATCCCAAACAGATAGTGGCAGTTGTATAATTAATGAATATCGATTTTTCTGCCATTTTAGATTTTTTTTCTATTGTCACGGCTGCTTGTGTATGGTATATTTGCTGCCAATACATGGTTTTAATCCAAATGACAATGTAGGATATGCGTTTTCTAATTGAAATTTTTCGTACTCCTGCTTACGAGGAGTATAATTTCGATTTGAATAAGGATTAATTTTTAACGGGATGCCTAAAAAATATCACTTCAAACTGTGAAGATATTCACGACAGGTCAAAATATCCGATGAAATATTTTTCGGTTGGTTATTCAGTTCGCTTCTTGAAGATTTCTCTATACCATATAAATATGATGCTACAGTTAAACTTAAGTTTTTCAAACAGAAAATGAATATGGCAATGGCAAAAAATGCTAGTACCGAGACATTAGTAAAGTATTATTAAATATGTAATTGTTCAGGATGTTTACTTTTTATCTCAGGTTCTAACTGCTACGGTCCAATCACTAATACACCTTGGTGGCTCTTAGTTTTGGCGCCAGCTTATCGTTTTATGTATGTTAAAGTGGAATATTATTTTTTTTATAGATATATGGTTGTTTTAGTATTGTTATTATAGTTGCCAAGTGCCAAAAATAAAAACCTTTTATTTTTATAATTATTAATAATAAAAATGAGCCGCATTAATGAAATTAACATCTGTTTCCGTCTAAGAACCGAAACAATCGACTATTTTAACTCCCAAACATTTGATAATATAACAAAATAATGAAACTAATTAACAAATAATAAGTTAGTTAGTTAGTAATAAGTCAACGGCGCGCGACATCCGAAGGATTTTTATTATTTTTTCGGTATACGTTACGCTGCTTTAAGGAGAAAAAATTGTTTTATTTAAAGAGAATTAACTTCTATCGGAAAGTCGCTCACGTAAATTAGATACTACTGAGAGTTACTCTCTCAACTGTAGTAGTAGTAATAGTTATGTGGGGGGACTCGCTCAACTGTAATACAATTCGAAATTAAATAGATATACTTTGCAATTAGTAGCTATAACAACTAAAATTTAAAAAACTGAAAAGTGTATGTATCTATTTCCTACAAATGATAATTTAAATGTTTTTTTATGTATTTACATTATTTCAAATAGTAACAAATTATATAAATGCAAAATGAACAAATGAAACTGCGTCAGTAACTGAGATCACGAAGATCTGATTTTTCCTAATATTATTGTAATACAATTCTTGCTACTACGCTATAAAATACAAGCTTACACATAACAAATATCCATACCCTACACTTAATACACCACGAAATACCTTCAACAATACACATTACATATCACATGTTACGAAAAACATTTCCAATAATCGTTCAAAATATAAGACTCTAGACCAATTAGTTTTTCAGCCTCATTTTAAATTCCTTTTTCTAGCGTCACACTTTCCAAACTCGCATCGAGCTTATTGAACAGCTTTATTCCCAAATTTATTTATTTATTTAAGGCCAGAGTAATACATAATGCATAATACATAGTAATTACATGTCTAGGCGTATCCTCAGGGTACCAAAGAGGCCCAAACATCCTATTGAAGTAGTCATCTACTTGTACATAGGACCAGTTATACAATAACTACTTAAAACTACTCAAATCTAAGCGTCGAAGATCCAAATCCGGGCTGAGAAAAAAACACAAAACAACGAACAACAGTTAACCAGTATTCACAATACATATTCATGTGTTAGCATGTTAAGTTGTAACGTATCCAATTCTTTGCAATTTTTTTATTAATGTTAATTGTTTTTAGATTTGGATTCTTATTTGGAAGAGAGTTATATATCTGTATTGCCTGGATATAGTTGTTTTTATTGCTTACAATTTTGGAACGTTTAGGTTGAGTTATTAGTTTATTTCTAGTTCTACTATTGGATGTTTCATATAAACCTTTTAGTTCACCATAATGATCAATTAGGCATTCATACGCGACTATTTGATTTAGATTTAGAGGCGTGTCACTTACAAAACTATTTTTATTCATATTTTTAATATTCTGTTCTGTCTGTCTGTTCTGCCTTTCTCCACTTCTCTGTGGAACCCTGGTAAGGGCCCAGTCGTCCCGATATTTGAAATTCTATTATCCCTAAATCGACATTTTAAATCTATTATTGCGGATTAATAACTTCAGATAATCAGACAATTAATTATTATGCTTTCAAGTACTCAGTTTAGTCTAGAAAAGACTTCTAAAATATATTATACTTCTGCTTCCTGTTGGAAAGTTCTGCTTTTCATCTTCATGCCCGATGGTGTTGAGATGGTGTCTCTAGGCCGGCTCTCTGCACACAAAAAGTTTATTAAAGAAATTCATTTTTATAGAATGGTGTCGCTCGTAAGTACTCAATAATGTATCTCTAATGTGCATACAACCACCTATTATCGGGAATATCCAACGTTAATCCATATCTAATCTCGACCTGATTCTCCCTCTGCTCACAACGAACCTTTCACGTGACTAAAATAGATCTAATTTTCACATTCAGATCGATACTTTGGTTATAAATACTTTAAATCGTCCGCTTTTGAGGCAATCGAGGGAGAAGGAAAAGAGCACAGATCCCACGATATTTATGTTCGAAAGGGATCATTTTTATGTTCCAATGGAATCTCATTTTAGGGAACTTGTTGGGAAATGGATCAAATATGCTAATGTGAAACAAGGCCTTTGGAAAAAATGGGAAAATCGGGTTGCATAAAAAATGAAGAGTCCATAACAAGATTTATTTAAGAAGTTGCTTGTGCTTGCTTAAAAGCTACAATGTGAAAATTATTTTCTGCGATAAATTACTGCGATAAATTCTGCTTATGCCTGACATATTTTAATTGACTTGCAAAATGTATTCAGTTTATTGTTAAAGCGCTAAGTGTTATTTTGAATCAATTAATTTTTGGTATGTTTCCTTTCTCAAACTGTTAATACCCGCATTATGTATGTAAGGAAAATTAGTTTGTCAGAGTGATATTTGGCAAAATTGGCTAAAGGAAAAAATAATGTATTGTCATTATTTTTATTATTCGTGTTCGGATTTTGCAAAAGGACATCTAAAAAATACAACTATTTTAGCTTTATTTTTGCTTCTCGCGTCCTAAAATAGACCTAAGGGTCAAAGGGGAATCGGAAATTGAATTAACCAGATTGTCTTATGTAAAAAGGGTTCAGTAAAGTTCAGTTGTGTTCTCTCGTTTTCCTTCGATGTTTATTTCGAATTTTTCGATTCAGTTTGGTATATCTATTGTTTCTCGGTTGACTTTTACTCTATTGGTCTACAAATTAATTTTTAAATTTGTATAGCAGTTTTGGTGCAGATATATTTGCCTTGCAACGTACCTGATCTGAAGCGATAGTTTTCCCGTCGCTTGGCAGTACGTTTATCGTGCGCTGTAAGTAGATAATAGCAGAAGTACTTATAATATGTACTATTTTTGCAAATTAGATGCATGTCTTGTAAATTTTGGTTGTAAATAAAGAGGAAGAGTAACGTCTATCTATTTTAAATTCCACCACGTAACATATGGAGTATTGTTGAACCTTTTGATCATAATTTTCTTTAAAACAGCTTAAAAGATAAAGTGTACAATGTACACAAAAATAGATATATCAGACCGTGTAATTCACAAGAAATATTTGAGTTTTTAAATAATATTTGGCGGACCAAAAAATTAAGAGTCTAATATGATGTGATGCAAAAATATTATGTAATGTTTTCTATGCAAATTTAAAAAAATCAGTCCCAAATTGTGTTTTGAGGTTTGAAGATACGACAATTTCATTGATTAAACTTTTTAATTGGATTTTCTGGGTTTTTTCCAAAATTGAGGAATGCAATAAAGCAAGGTCGACGAAAGTAGATAGCAAATTATCTAAAAAGTACAAATGTGTGTGGAACTGGAAAATCTATCTTTCATATTTATTTCGCCCACAGTCAAATAAAGAGTCAACCTAAAATTGCATTAATAGACCACAGAGAATTTTCACGTATCTATTGCGCAGCTATTATAACCGCAATATTTTCTTTGCCGCAACAGAATTTAATTTTTCTTTTGAAGTAAAGGACACTAGTCACAGTTGTAGAATTTAGGCACAGTAGCAGAATCGATAAACCATTTTTGCTGATAATATTCGAGGCACGATACCGCAATATAAAATAGCAGGGGTAATCACCTGTTTGAGTATTTTTTAGAGTATTGAAGAGTGTTTGAACATTTTCAATTCCTATATGGATCTGCATTCCATGTAGTTTGATCACCATTATGATAATTATTAATAAATCATTATATCAATAGTGCTTCCCGCACCAAACGTATTTTCTGCAAATGTGTTTTTAGTTATGCAATTCTCCTCCTCCAAATAAATATTTCTTGTGTTTCTGACTAATGTCGTTTTCCTAATATTTTGGAAATATATATTAGCAACTACAAATAGCATTTAACTATAATTATCAGCATTCATAGTGCACAACACTTTCGAGTCTTCCGCTAATAGCATGTAGGAAATTGCACCGCCTTAATCAGTTTAACTTTTACTTTTCATATAACGTCTTTGAGGTAGATTTTAGGGAAAACTGTCACATGCCTAATATGCAACGCGTCTGCTTTCTGTTAACTTTGCGGAAACTCAAGGATTCCTTGGTTATGGATATTATGCTAACAAGAACCCCAAGTGCATTCTTAGGAAAATTCATTTTGCTAATTTAGTTGCTTCAGATTGAATTTTCGTTGCTGAGGTTTCGCATTTCGGTTTAAGACAATATTGGTCCTGAGCAGCTGCCAATCAATATTCATTTTCAAGTGAAAGAAGTGAAAAGCGAATAAAGTGTCATAAAGTGCCGGTTATTAAATTGAAATTCTATTATCTGTATACTTTATTATATGAAAATCACTTCGGCAAAGTCGCTATAGTTGAACAACGGAGATCATACCTGATGTTCAAAACCCCGGTGCCCTAACAGAATCTATATGGCTATAAATTATCTGTAACTATTGGCATAGTTAGAGAAATTAGGTAGGCAGTACTGTTTCTCAATAAAAATGTAGCCAACAATAATGGCGTCTAACTGAAGGGCCAGTCAAGTGCCCTGGGGAATCGTCCCGGTAAGTCCCCTGTGAAATGTTGTTTTAAAATTGTATTCAGGTTGGGAAAATGCTTTTCTTTTGATCAGCTCAATCCCGTTTATCGATCGGCTTACGATTAGGATTTACAGGAAATGATAGAACCATATTCCATATACACATTCCGTAAACTCCTACTTCCCGATGAATTGAGCGAAAAATTAAAGCGTAAATTAAATAAACAAGTTAAAGAAATGCGCTAGCGAAATTTTACAGGCTACAACAGTTTACAGCAAGATATTTTTCTTTATTGATAGAACTTGGGTTTAGTTTCGCAAAGCTGTGGACATTTAGCAGAATTAATCTGATATTATCATGTGCATTTAATAAAAAAAAAATATTTAAGAGCGATGCTAACGCTCACAGGTGTAAATTATTTGCAACAAAATTGGCAAAATGTAGCTGAAAAATTAATTAATTTATAATAATATTTAATTTGAACGTAAAAGAAAGTTCTTCAACGTTTAGTTGATTTACAAACTTCAAATTTCCTTTTATTCTTCTTTGTTGTAGAATTGCGTCCTGTTTGTCTGCCTGTCTTCTACAATTCCAATGTAGATTGTAGAATTACAATCCTATTTCTTATAGTTGTGATAAACAGTTATTTTTCTGTAAGGACGGTACCAAAAACAACCGGTTAAATCGGCTAGCTGGAACTACAGATCAGGTTGCACGTTTGGAACACAGTTATTGTAGCGGTTACCATAAATACCGACCAGCCCTACTATTTCTACTATCATCATTGATTGTTGTAACCTGTAACCAAATAACCGTTTATCACACCTCTAGTGTATTCAGCCTACAATGATTGAAATAAAAGAAGAAGAGTCGAAAAATCAGTTTTTTTAAATGGGACCTGCAAACGTTTTTGGTCCTGGTTCACGTAAATCATCCTGTATGCGACATGAATTATCATTACCTTATTCTTCGTTCTTAATTCCAAATGTGCAGTTGTGAACTAAATTCGAATAGAAACGGTTACGTGTTGAAACAAAATGCGCTTTTCCATGTCTAGTTTCCAACAGAGCATTTAAAAAAATTTTGGAACTTAAATTTAGATATTAAATTAGATAGATTAGATATTAAAATCCCAAAGATCTATTTCCCGACATATTCTGTTATCTTGCTATAACTCTTTACTTATTCGAAAAGTGGTTGGTACCTTTTCGATATGCAAATAAAAGTGGTATTTTTAGTAGCTGAAACCCAATAAAATACATACGGTTCGACAGGCAGTTCGTAAATTGATTTTCATATTTCATTGAAAAACAGTTTTTCAGAACCCCAAATACAGCATAATCATATAATCAGTTCAAACTTGCTTACATCCATGCTGACGTCAATTCAATTGCTCATTAGGATCCTGTATTTATTTACAAAAGATTTTGAACTTAAGTTAAAGAAGCAATCTGCTAGATCCTATTTCCCAATTATATCAATTCAATGTACCGATTCAATCGCAGTGCACACACATATATAACGTCACATACACATCATGAACCAAAAACATGTGATTTTTGCCAAAATTTTAATTGATTTTTCGATTATTTATATGATTTGGAAATTATCATTACAAACTAGTGAGACTTTCAAATTGAAAGATCAGATAGCAAAATATTTCCTTTTATGACATGGGTTTTTTGTTGTACTGGAATTATTTTTGTTAGTGATGTTTGCGAAGCTCGTATGAACAGTTATTTGTTGGAACTTAGTTAAGGATTTTTCAATTATTTGGGCCTATGAGCAAGTGATACCCTGTATAGATCAAATTTAAATGTATTTTAAATTTGGTTCAAATATTCTGAGTTTTTGCAATATTATTACACTTAACCTTGCCGAATTTACTCGACCGCTAAAGTAACTCTGAGAACCTCTAAGAATACCGCTGGTGCTTGCGAAAGGTTAGTAGGCATCATTCTTCCTCGAGGGCTTAACTCTTTTCATCAATTTGTTTTTATTGTAAAATGCCCATTTTTGGTATTCTCAAATTTATTGTACCCGCGGCATATAAGTATGTATGCAAAATAGTATGGTTAAATTGAACAACCTGAATGCCCCAAACCTAACGGTATCAAAGCACAGGAACTGATAAACAAAATACACCCTTAAGAGTAAAATGACGTCATAAAAATAGCAAATACTTTATCGTAGTGACGAGGTTTATGGTTTAAAGAAAACAATAAATTATTGTAATATCAATTTCTATTAAAGCTGCTTTTTTCAATATGTCTTAACAGTTCCTCATTATCCCTGTGTATTCAATGAATTCCAGAAGAATCTTTAGGGGAGTTTGCATGATCTGGTTTGGGGAAATTTCATCCCCTCCCAGGAGTCTTCGTCTACCTGTTGCATATGACGTTCAGTGACGCCTAACATGCAGAGTAGTTTTGTCCTCTAATTTGCAACCCCTGGAAGTCGGTTGATCGCTCAGTGCCATCCTAAAGAAGTGTTTTTTGCTGGGGACGTGCCCTGTTAAAAAGGCCACCATCCTCCTTTTTTTGCCTGCTGAGACCTAGCAGTTAAGCAGTTAATGTTTACGTACTGGTTGTGGAGGTCCCACCAACTGCTTTGCGGTATGGCGTCGCGGTGTCTCCTCCCAGTACTTTCTGTGTTGTTCCAAGATCCACTGCCCAACTGCCACCCTAACTTGGGCATGAGATATACCACAAGCAGGTTCTTGGATGGCCAGTGGTTTCTCGGTCCCTGCCTTAGCAAGTTCCGCAGTGTCAGTTATGTTAACTCAAGGGCTTTTATCAGAAAATATTTAAAACATTTCCATCCATTAATATTTACTGACGCTTTTGCACGTTTTTGGTTTGACGTGAAGAGCTATTTGAGGCAACCAGACAAAATACTTGGACTCTTTGGACGCAAAGAAATCATAAAACAATTTTACACTCGGTATAGATAGTATTGCGCATTTCTATTTAGTTCAAAGTTTGTTTGGGAAGTGTCACGTATACTCCAATCGAAAATAGAATTAATGATGTATGCTCAATAGCATATCCCACTCAATCAAGAGGCTCTATTGAACATTTCAACAATATGCATTAGAGTTACCAAGACAAATAATCAATCATAATTACATTACATATTTGTGCCGTTGATTTCATAAATCTTATCTAGGATGTTTACTGTCATGTATTATATCTTTGCTCCATAATTATTTCTCAGTATATAGTAATGAGTCGAAGATCGAAAATTTACTTTTTTATTATAATACGAATCAATAACATATGCAACAGTAGACTAGACCAGACGTAAACTTTCTATTATACAGCAAGCTCTTAAAATAATTAAGAACGTCCCACTTTGCTCACAAAACTGTTCTGCACTCGAACTACATTTAATCCCTTTTCGCACGATTTAAAACGTTAGCCAGTTTGGTTAAGTGGCTGTAAGTGTAGTAGAAAGACTTTCGAAATGTTAATAAGGTACAAACAATCGTATAATTTTACATCCATCAGTAAAAAAAATTGTGCTATCGTATTTCTCGGTTTTTATCACCATGGGTTAAAATGTTACAATTACGTTAAATACTATATTCCTTGATCAGTGAAGTTGTAAGTCTTTACGGTTCTTCTTTAAGTATTAATATAAATGACGGAATTTGCCAAGTTAATTTCGTTTTGCTAATGCATCAGCAACCCAATAGTTTTTTTATTTTCAACTGTTATCGTCTTCTCACAAGATAACTATTTTCCAAAAGAAAATATTATTTATTATTAGCTATTATTAGCAGTGGTACAATTATGCTGATTATTACATAATTACCTTGTATAAAGTGCTTATTTGTTACATAACAACACATTACCAATTCGTACAACGAAAAAAGTTCCAGTGGATGAAACCCACATATCCGAAATCTGACCAAATCTGACCTAACGTTCCACTTTACTAACAATGGTTTGCGAGAATTCATATGAATGATTTCGGATCTAGTTGACAAGCTTCAGTACGTTGCAACGAAATTGGATCATTCGCTTCTTATCGCCCGATTTCTGACGACAGTAGTGCGCACCCGAACGCATTCAAACGACATCGGCCTACGGACCACATACTATTATATTCACGCGAACGGACCACAGCCCACACACTATTGTGTCCGGCCTAATGAAACCAGATGAAACTCCCCCGGGCAGCTTTATGCGTGCGAGAGAGAACTACGTAGCTAAATGCCTTTATCTATGCTAAACCTCAAAGTTTAGCAGATTGTATTAGATTTTATATGAGTATTTTCTATCTTTCATATCTCTATGATATATATCGTAAAATTTTGGAATACTGCTTATGGGATGAAAAGTTTTGCTGTAAGAATTTCACTTTCTAACTCAAAGAAGCTCTGATGAAACACTTGACCTTTTATATTCTTGTTGTCTTCTGGTTTTATCTTCGGGATGAAGCGTTATGACAACTTCAATTCCTTCTTTTTCATTGAAACGCATGTCATTAAAAAACCAAAAAAATAAACTTAGATGGATACTTACTTAGGAAATTCGCGAATATGCTAGTGCATTAATTTTTTTGTGAAAAACGGTTTGATGGAGATGATTACTGATTAATAATACCTACTTAGTTTAACTTTAGTTTAATAGTAATAAATATAAATACAGAAAACGGTTTGGTTGAAAGATGAAAACACGACTATCAATAAGAGATATTTATATTTATTCGTTTAACCAGGGTAGGCAATAATATACAGGGTGTTGTACTTAAACAGCGAACACGTGGGAAATTAATTCTTAATGTTTTTCTAAATTTGGGTCATTGACAACGGTATCCCTGTTTTTGCTTCTTTTGCGTGGCTTGAAACGTGCATTTCTACTTCACATACATAAAATCGTTACCGATTACTATTTATTCTAAAAAAGTTGATAGAAGATGTATGGGTATCACTTTCTTTAAATACCGTGGAAATGTGGAAAATTTGAGACAGTCAAAAACTATCAAGCAATATATTCTTTATAAGCACCACTTTCAAAGTTGATTTATTTCAGCAGCTACATTAAAACCACATCCACCACAAATGTAAAATATCTCAGAAAGCAAACACTCCCGAGTAATAACCGCCTTCTAAATATTATTCCATAATGCTCACCTAATGGAATAATTTGCTAACTCGATAGCCTGTTACTCAATAATTAATAATTTTCAAAAGCTGCGAATTTCAGAACCCCTCAATCATTCAGCTAGTTTACATATTATAGACGGCTCAAACAGAGTTCGGCATTAACTGAAGTTGATCTAATTTGTTATTCATCAAACTCTAATTAACCTCGTTTTCGGATCGTAGTGGATACATCAATCCTGTTAGATGAAGGATATTATGGTTATATGGAATTGAACTTAGAAAATGTGGTGCTCCTGGAATAGTTTATTGTGCAAAATCGGGACTCACCAAGAATGATTTAGTATTTACGTGTGCTATTGAAAATTATTGCTTGTCAATTTTAGACTAGGCTTTGCCGCTAAATTATTTTCGGCAAATAAAAAATAAGGTATTTAGTTATGTGAATGTAGACAGTATAACTGCTCGGTTGGGTGAACATCCCCATTGGTGGTAGTAATTATCATATTATTAACATATTAACATATTATCATCATTAACATAGTTGCTCTAAAATTTTCAGGACATCGGCGTCGCATTCTTTAAATATATTCGTCTCATCTAATTTGATTACATACATCAAATGTATATTAAACTAAACGGATACCACATCTATCATGCACTGCACCCGGAAAAGACTACAAGAGGCGGAGGAGCTGTAATAATACAACAAAATATAATCAGTAGATACTACATATGAAACTCGCGCTCAAAGATATACTAGAGTCCAGCAGTGCGAAATGTGGAACTCATTCGAAGATTCGAGAGAAAAGTGCTGAGGAAAATTTTCGGACCCACCAAAGGATTCACAACAAATGCAGAACTAAAACAATTAAACACAAAGGTTAAGATGGGCAGGACACGTACGAAGACAGCGAGAGGATGGCATGATCCGCTTAATATGGGAGACAGCACCAGAAAGAAGACGACCACTTGGAAGACCGAGATTAAGGTGGCGTGATAGTATGGCATCGGACCTACGGGAAATCGGCATCGAGAATGGTCTAGAAGTTATGGAAGACCGAGAGACTATCACATGAATTTTAACTACTCGAGAAAGATTTGTTTTTCCAATGCAGCAAAGTTTGAAGTTGTTGATACTGCTTATGGTTCTGAGAAACTGGAATTTAAAAGTGAGATAATCTTATTTACAATTAAAATATAATTTTTACATCAAAAAGCAATATTTAGCTACAATAAAAGCCCATACACAATATGCTAAAAGTTCGTCTTCAAAGCTTAGATATCTTACAAAGCATTTTTGGTGGAACAAATGTAGACCAAACCAATATGAAATTATTTTTAGAATTTGCGGTCGAAACTACGGCAAATCATCTTGTCACAAGTCAACACTTAGAAGAAAAAATCCATACTATATCACATTTTTTTGTGTAACCTTCTTATTTTCCATCTATATATATATATATATTTAACTACATAAATTCCTCATGTTTATCTATTCGAATTGGAGCGGATTTAGCTATTTATTGTGAACCATTTTGCTTTTTCATTGAGTCCAAATATCACATCGCACAGAAACTCCCGCTGGACCATAAAGTAAATGTCGAGGACATTATATGGTCTATTACCAAAAGAGAACTTCGGATTGTGCAAAAAGGCAAATAAACCCGGGGGGCTTTATAACGGTCAGTTCGTTTTATATACAACATAAACCTCTTTTCTAAATGACCCTTCAACATAGGATATGTATTAAGAAGTATTGGGAATGCGACATGAAATTGGACAGCACACGAATTTTCAAAAAGCTGCATTTAAAATTTGTAATAAAATGGGTGATGTTATGTAGTCACGTCAGCTGACCATGACATTAAGTAGTAATTATTAATTAATGATTTATTGCTAATTGACAATTGAGACTGTAAGCATAAAAGCATCGTAAATAATTAACCTCTACGACTGATGGTTTTCAGACAAAGTCAGTGTTTGCGAGTCAAATAAATAAACTTCGTCCAGTTCTGTTCGATTTGCTGATAAATTTGGCTCCCTTCAAATATCTTGAACTAACTGTTGAGGCTCAATAACTCATAACTGAAAACTTATTGAGCTTGAAAAATTCATTTTTTGTTATTCAGTAGAGCAGCTCAGACTATATTACCGATCCAAGTAAAATGCAGCTAGGACTTTGTTTGGCTCAATCTGGTCTTCATAAAAAGTTTTAGTCGGCGAACAAGTATCAAAACGCTCTATCAATCAAATTGCAGACACTTAATATCGAACAAAGTAGATAGAAAAGTTTTCCGATGACGAATGGCCTATATATAACTTTCGAATTTATTTGACAGACAAAAGCAGCAAATCCGACTAGAAAAAAGATAATCAACTGCACACTTAGTAATGTGAGAAAAAAAACAAGAAAAGTTCCAAGCGAAACAGTACGAACTGCTGTGTTTATTCTTGAGTTTGCACTTTTAGCTAATCAACAACGGACAAAAATATTATATGTGTTATCAGAATGTAAGATTTTGATTATGTTTTATCTGCCGTTTTGCTATATTTCCGCCATTCTAAAAAAACAGTTAAAAATACACTTGTTTCACCAACTTGCCGAAAATTAATCAAATAAGGGAATTTATTTCAATTTCAAAAAGTCTGATTCGTTGCGATTCAGAGCCAAGTCAATTCCGTTAGCAAATTACACCATTGCCTTGCATTCCAGCAGTTAAAGAGCGAAATGCCTGGTGTTAATATGAAAATTAAATCCTGAAGTACTCATAACTTTCTGGAAGTAATAAACATGTCATGACACGCTTTAACTTCCATAATATGACGCAAGAAATTCATTAGCATAATACTTCTAGTGTTTTCGGCGTTGTATGCATTTCATTTTCTTAGTTTATTTAAAGTGTTTTTAAGCAGGAACGGCGTTGGGAAGAAAGCGGTTTCTTAGCTGGTTAAATATCTTCATAAAATAGCAGGCCTCAATTTTCTAAACAAGGAGTATTTGGAAAAATAAAACGCAGAAATGTATTTCTTATTATAATATTTTTGCTCTGGCGTGACGATGCAAATGTGGTTTAAGATCACAAGGTTTTTGCCCTCTGACAATAATGACAATAATTAAATTTAAAAAAATTTCATTTATTTTGTTTTGGTAACAAAACCTTTGATAAAAAGAGAAACGATCGGACGAATCTTTTTCCTTTTGAAAAAAACTCTTGCTCTAAAGCGTTGCCGTAAATACTTCATATTGATACCAACATGTCATAAGAATTTTTAATTTATGGGAAAAGTGATTCAAATCGAATCATATGCTCCAACATTTGAGTTAATGTTATGCTTTAACCGATAATAAAAAAGGTTAATTGAACATTTTAGGCACTTAAAGCGTATAACCTTTCAAATAGTACATTAGTTTGAATTTAGGTCCATCAACAAAATATTACTTTTGTAGTAATACTGGCAAAAGGAATGATGTCAGTATAAAAGAATATTCTGAATATCTGAATATATGAAAAACATGTGTTGCAAAGATGCTAAGTAATGATTCAGTGCTAATCCAAAATAATGTTGGTTACGATTTTTGCACCTTATTTTGCATGCCCAAAATTCGAAATGTGAAAATTTCCTGATGAAAGTGTTTCTAATATAATGAATATCTAGTGCTAAATTTAACGTCGTTCCCACCAGCCTTTTATAGCACTGAATCCGAAAGTTGTTTTTGAATTTAGTTCGGGTTATTTACCATTATTTCATCTAGTCGATTTTACAGTCTTTAAAAGGCACCATCTTCGCTTCTTACGCGTATATAGTGGTCTAATAGCAGCAGATTCGCAGGGTTTCGCCTTGGGGGCTTTAACCATTTTTCTCTTGTTTGGAGCGTAAAAAAGAATTTCCTAAGTGACCTGTTTTAGCACAGTGTGACTCACGTAATGCGTTAGAATTAATATTTTCTATCGGAAAAATATTATATGTTGTGGACTTTCTTCTATGCGCCCTGCACAATGTAATGTTTATGAGAATTGGTGCCTGCCAAACCAGTTCGATTTGACTGCTATTTGAATTAATTTTTAAAATAGAAGCTGATAAGTTTACAAAGTTTCCTTTCTTATTTGTCATCGCTCCATTTTCTGGGCCATCCTTTGAACCACTTTTTATTTAATTTATTAACGTCATCTTCGGTTGTATGTATTTAATTTTCATAAATGAGTTGATCTTGCGCTGGTTATATCTTAACCAGCTCCCGTTTTTATTATTTATTACTGTAAAAGATTATGTAGAATCAACAATAGACGATGGTTTAATTTATTTTCTGACTGAATTTGCATGGCCTGCGACCGCTATGGTTTCGATCTACCATCCCCATGTTTTGATTAAATGGATATAAAAATGTTTCTTTGCTGATAAATAAAAAAGCCGGAAATCTGCTTTGGGCTTTATTTATGTAATTTTTTTCGTCGCCTTTTTGATATTAGATGTATCATAACACTTGAAAGATCGTTTTGCAAAATCTGAAGGTCGGAAAGGTAGAAACCTTATTTTTGTATCGGGTATTGTCTTGAGTGTCTGTACGGATAGCGTTCACAAAGTATATTGAGCAAAAGTTATAGTTTTAAAGTAATTAGCAGATTTTTTTTGTTAAATAAACATCGATTTATTTTCTTTTCGGATTAGATAAATTAGATAAACGTTTCATTTTCATAACGGAATATATTTATTTCTCATAAACGAGGTGCAAAAACATGAGGGTGAACACTCCGGATGTTCGTTCATACTATGTAGATGCATGGTTTACTTGCTAGTAAAGCACGAGTACCAAATTCTCATTGATAATCAAAATAATAACAAATCATCAATTTTTCAGACAGTGACCGCGAAAGCGTTTTCATTATCATAAACGTGAAAAATCTATTTTGCTTTTCTCGTCTCTATATTTAACTACTCCGGCGTTACGGATTTGCGGTTTGAGTTTACCGTGTTATAAAATTACAGTTCTCCCATGTTTGACCGGAAGACGAGGCTGAGTTTAGCTTATTATAAACTTATGTTTTGTAAAAACGTGGTTGTTTATATAAATAAATTATTATTTTTATAGCATAGCATAGCAATCAAGATCAAAATTTGTCTAACTGTCTCAAAAATTGCCGTAGTTAAAACAAAACATATTATATTTTGAAATTTCACCATTCCTCAGTTCGAAAACCGATGGTTTGGAGATCCATTGTTCCACAAGCTTTTGGTCATAGAAAAAGTTAAAAACTTGAAGCATTCTACATGAGCCTGATATGTAGGTGGATTACTGCATGTATTGAGTCCTTACTGGAGTTTCGCATTGTTATCATGAATATTATGTAATATTTATCATGAAATAATTCAAAATATGAAACGCAGTTCAATATACCGGTCTATATAGATACATTTCTTATAGTAAAAAATCTATAAATGTTTAAAATAAATTGTAAGATAGAAGTTAATCAGTTCGCTCACAACACCTCTTAATATTTTTTCAGTTTCTGATGCTCTTTACCATCAAAAATGGAGGCTGGAGGAAGAAAATTACTGTATATTGAACACCACCGTAAAACGTATTTGTCAAGTATGATGAATTATATTACGAACAGGGTTTGCTACTAAATGTCATCGAGCTGCCCAGTTAATCAACGGAAAGTATTTCATTTCATATATCTCCTGTCCACCAAAACGAAATCGGTATCAGAAATGATGCCTCGAAAATAATCACATTTATTTAATGGTTAGACATCAAATTTCTCTTGTTGCTGAAACCAGCCTAATAAACTGTTCAGCCGTTTCCTCTATAAAATTTGCGCGGTCTATTCAAATACGACCATTGTTGAAATCATAATTGGATTCTCCGACCATTAACAAGGTTTCAAATCAATGTAATTTTTTTTTACCATTATACGAGCATTATACTATGGGTTATAACTAGTACGGCTTTTGGACAATCAAACAGGAATTTGAATAAACAATGAACCGATCGCTATCTGGCCCAAAGCCCGCATTTCTATTTATTTGGAAACTATTAACTAATCTGCAATATATTGAATTGATCACCGCATTTGTATATCGATCTTATACTTCAAATTTAAAACATTACTCATATATTTTCTTTTGAAATGAACGATCCTGTCGGTTTCAAAGGCCACAAAGTAATGGCTTTTAAACTCACTTCTTTTGATGTCGCACGGTAAACTCTTGGCTCACAAGCCATGCATTTTTCATGACATAAAAGCTATAATTAACATGATATGTTGATAAAATATAAGTCCTGCCAGTGAGTTTTGTAGTTCTAGTAAAATATGGGGAATTAGTCAAATGGCTCACGGAATCTGGTTCCAAACTTAAACCTGTGTCTTTAAAACGTTGTAAAGACAATATTTGCTGAGCTTGACACAGTGCGTTGGTAAAAATTAGTTAATTCAAATAGTAAGAAGTAATTCCATGGATAATCAATGCGCGATTGCTACGAAACTTAAATAAAATAAATGTCCTAATTATCAATATTAAAGTAATAGCTTAAAAGTATTTTTTTTCGTTTCCTACTGCTTTGTTTATTTCCTACTTTGTTCCACAGCGTCCAATATGTCTTCTCTCACTCCTTTTTCGTTCTTGGGTCTCTTACTCTTACTTTTATATTTCTGTTATAGTTTAGATATATTGTACTCATGCGAAATCGAATGTATGCAAATAATATAATGTTTTCGTTTTTAAACTTTTCTTTTATCCGCCTATTCTTACACCAACGTTGAAACGGTTGTACTAGAGTATAGTCTTAAAAAGTTCTAACTGTTTGGACTGCGTGACATGGTATTACAAATGAATAAACAATAATGTGAAACATAAATAGCTGCACTTGCAGCTTTAATAATTTGCTTCAGTGCGTGAGTATGGCAAAAAGTAAGCAAGTATTAAGTTATTTGAATATCGTTAGATTTCATCGTACTTGATTTTTTCTTACTAGTATCGATTGTAACTGCGCTTTATTTTGCCTCAACAGTACTCGATAAACTACAAGTTTTGAAAATTAGCCAGATATTTTGGATGGATTTTTAATAACGCGGTCGCATTATTCTTTGATTTCTTAGCAAAACAAACAACAGTTGAACCTGGAATCCTCTATTGCTACATTTTTGCGCCTTTATCGAACTGATATTATTTCTTGATTATTGCTAAAGATGTAGTTTTGATTTATATTGATGTTGATTAAAGTAATGCTCAATAATTAAAGTAGACACTAAAAAATCCTATCAAATCATCTGCTTCTCTGGTCTATGGTCTAAGTAATATTTCTAGTTGATCTGTTTGAAATTTTGTATTTGTGATTGATATATTATATATCGACTATAATAGTCGATGCTCCCGTTAAATAAATAAGAAAGTCATAGTAGACAACAGTGTTAAGGGAACGAGCAACAGGGAAAAAGAATAATTGCTTCTGATACTAGAAAAATAGAAGAACGATGTTTTTCGACACACGAAAAATTTTAAAGTTCAAACAACTCAAGAATAGCAAATTAAGCTCAGAAATTATTTTATAATATTTCAGTGCCAGAACGACACCGACAAAAACGTTAGACTCAAAACTTGAAAAGTATTTTTAATGCAAAAAATCATACCATTTTCAAACTCTTTTTACAATCGGAAATATTGCCTTTAAGCCATAATATTGCCATAAGGTATGCAAATTGATTTGATTAATTATTCTCATAGCATTTGCAACTACGCTGTTCAGCTAGCCTATTTTCTATTTAATTCGAATTTTCTTTCTTAAGAAATGCTATATGGAATCCTCCTGTTTGCCGCTCAGATGAAATAATTTATTATAAAAAGTGTGAGACTATGGACATTTTGCAGTAATTGCATTTTCATGTTTTTCGAAATGTTTATATGAAAAAGTTTAATGGCGTTTTATGTATTTGCTCTCGTTTTATATGCATATTATTTAACAATTTATTTAGGTATTAATTAATTGTTTAGATAAGACAGTGACGCTCAGACATTTGGAGATTTTTCTACTGTATTAACTATGCGGAAAAGTAACAAATTGGTGCACAGTCGGGGAAGTTGGATCAATACAAGATTATAATTAAAGTAAATGTTAACTCTATGCAGGAGTAACTAACCAACTAGATTTTCGGTCACCGAATTAATGTAAACGCGTTAATACCGACCGACAATAGAACTTCCAAAGCTCAGTACTTTAACGCATGCTTTGCGAACTTATTGCAATTGGCTACGGTAGAACAAAAGTCAATTTTCAGTTAGCAAATTTACATTTGTGGGTGACTCTGCATTTCATGCCAGCTTTATTTTCGCTGCTTTCTTTATATTTAGTAATTCAGCTGTATAGTTGGCATCTTTAAGGTCACTATCAGATAAACAACTATATTTTCATCAAAAGCAGTCTATATTTAACCTTAGAATCTATTTCCAGACTCAAAGTAATAAATTCCACATTTTATGATTTTATTTAGAATTCTTTGACAAATCATTAAAAAATGACACGGCAATCGCATCTGTATGATCTAATCATACTAATTCACGTATACGCTTCGCGGGCTTTGAAACAGTGCCAAAAGTAACTAAGCTGCTGGAATCTTGCTCCAAACTTCGAACAACCAGCCAATGGTGTAAAAGAAAATAAATGCAATTTCGCATTTTCGCTTCCGTAACCTCTCAATGTAGTTTATTAAACTGGAAGAACCTAATTATATTTATTGCTATACAAGCAAACCTATCTAAAAATGTTATCCATATTTAAATTAGGCCTACAAATTTAAACTAATAAATAACAAGAGAGAAAGAATCTTGTGCAAAATCTTCTGAGTTCTTATTTAAACTATTCATAAAAAAATAAGATTATTCCTAGGATTTTTAAAAACATATATATTTGGATAAATATTTGTAAGAAACTAAACTGGAAAAATGAAGACTTAATTGGGCAAATTAAAAACAGACTTCGAAAAAAAGTCCTGAAAAATATTAATGGCAATCAATATCGGGTTTGGTCTTTAAATACGATTCTTATTTTACATGTTACGGATTAGTGCTTTATGTTGTGTTATTTATAATAAAATTTATTGAAATAGAATGCTTCCATCGAATCTAAAACAGTAAAAGAGCTCAAAGCCAAACTGAAATTTACTAGCAGTATGAAACATCTTTTGAAAACTGTGCCAAACTTATAGACTTGCTGATGTTCGTAATAAATTGTGTTATTGCCCATTAACTTTAGGCAGTTAGTTGCAGTTGGGAAATTCAGCAAACATAAATATATAAGTTGATTTATATTCGTATGTGTCGAATTGATGCGCTACTCACTCGTGATATGCCTTATAACCGCAAAATTAAAAAAATTTTGCACAGGCCAAATATTAGTACATTCATTTTATTTTTTAGCTTTATGTAAGGCGTTTCCGACTTCCTCATTTTTATTTATATTTTTTTTAGCCGCCAAATTTAAACTTTTCTCATCGATCATTTTGAACGAGCCGCCAGGTAAAGTTGACCCAAATCAGGTATAAAACTCCACTAAGAACGCTCAACTTCAAGTAATCGCTGTTTCTTCTTTGCTAAACTCATTTTGGTAGAAAATCCCGGGATCTCGCCATTAAAATTCGAAGCTGTTATTGCAACTTGAACGACAATAACCTAAAGTCTAAACTGGAAGTTTCTGATCAGAATGAATGAATCAGAATTGAATAACAAAAGATTGATTTGTATACTGAGTGCTTCAAAATTTAGTGTTAAATTTTGTCGTGCTCGAAACTTAGTTCTCAATTTAAAAGCAAGAGCAAACTAACAAAAATATTAACAAAACGTTAATTAGAAAACAAAATCGATTCCATTCATCAATACAAATTTAAAATTAATATCGTGTATTTAGGTTTGTATAAATGCAGTTATATTTGCAGAGTTGAACCTCATTTTAAGACTTGAGGTTCTTTTTAATAGACAGTACTATTCACCTAAAAATATCTCTTTACATATCCAAACCAGAATTTGATTGCTTATTGCTGTTGTTGGTTCCCATATTCTTGTTGCTTGTTAAGCTTTCTGGGTTATTTTCTGTACGTGGTTACACTTAGTGGCTGTCATTTTCTTTAAGGCTTTGGTCTAAAGCTTTAGCAACTTTGCTTTTCATCAATTATCCGGCTGTATCCCACTGAAAATTGTGGTAACAGTTTGCCATTTGAGTTATTCTCGGAATTTATAATAGTGTTGTGTGAAGATTTCGTAACATAAATTGCCGCTGATAGCAATCATGCTGAAATAAATTTTCTACTTCAGTCTCCTTTTCGGTAGAAACATTTTGTAAAAGATAAGTTTAGAAGGACACGGAGTTTCCATATTATTGCCTAGCGTCCGCAAAGCAATACCTAGCCTGAGTCGTATTTACGCGTATTATTGTGTTTCATTTTCAATGAAATAGTCTTTGATTTTTTAGTTTAAGCTGATAAAACAATAACAAAATATGTAGGATTCTGGACGTGTGTAGTATTATTATTATTGTCATTGTCCAGTGAGTTTAAAGCTACCTTGCAATGATATAGTTACCTAACTATGTTTATTTTGATTAAACTTCCAATGTTGGATTATTTATAATTCAATTGATTAATTTTGATTTGTATAAAGGAAAAAAATGAAAAATAAAGTTATGCATAGGTATGAGAATTTATTCGCGATCATTTGAAGAATCCAAATCATAAATTCGCAACTGATCAAAAACAAGTGTAGGTACTTATTAATATTTGAGTTTAGAATAAATATGAAATTAAAAAAAGTGAAGTCCAATAGAACGAAACCGATTATACTCTCAACACAAGCAGACAAGTATCTATTGATAGGGTTAGGAAAAATCTCTATTTTAAAAACTGATACCTACCTATTACAAATAAAACTAAAACTTCACAAGACGTTTTGAATCACAGGCTTCTGACAATATCAACAGTAAGGTATAAAATCGAATTTACAGATTTAAAGTAACCCAAATCAACACATTTTGTTAGTAAAACATCACAATTACGAGGTGCGATAAATACGCAGATCAAATATTTCTTTCCGCTCAATAATATAAAGCATTAATGCCTTACACAGCTTTTCCTCAAAATTCAAACAAAAGTCTATGGGTTGAAAAACTGTAAAAAAGATTTCGTTTTGTAATAAATACATAAATTTAAAGTATCTCGACAAATACACAAATTAGCAATAGTCTATATGAGGCGATATAACAATCTAACTCTTTTAAACACGAACAAATCGTAAAAGTAAGCGTAGTTACGTAACACCAAAGCCAGAGATTTGTAACTTTCTAAAGATATTTATGGGATATAAGAAATTACGATGAAAAACGTTTTAATGAATAGTTTAATCGATTTTTAATTACAAAAAACTTGAAGTCACAAATTCGCTAGGGATGCTGCCGAAATGTCGTAATTTCAATTTGCAGTCATGATGAAAATCAACTTTTGAAGAATTCTTTCTGAATCCATATATGTATTTATTATTATCAGTATATTTATATTGATATTTAAACTTTAAAATCTGGTAAATTCTACAAATATATGTCACACAAAAATTGAGTCAAAAACCAAACATAACTAATATAGAGCATTTTCGGAGAATGATTTGTCGGATAACATACGTTATTAAAGAACAGTTTCTTTTCAAAATATGAGATTGCCATACAAAATTAAATTAGTCTTAAACTTGCATCATAAGTTTTGATAATTAATTTTAAAACGAAGACATATTTTATAAACCCTGATATAATACTCGTATTATCAATCCAAAAAGGATGAGCAGACCAACTAATAAAAATCCGAAATTTTTTCATATAGCTAACCGACTTAAAATTACCAGCTTCTGATTTTCTGAACAATTACAAAAGATCACTTTGTCTTCGTTACAGAAACGTATTTTTTTTAAGAATAAAATATGTACTAATAAATGAAATGTTGGGACAGAAGCGATATTTCTCTATTCAAATTTACCCCCGTTCATTCATTTCCGACTCCAATTTCCGCCAAATTATCATAATGATGATTGATGCGAAACGTCAAATTTTAAGTATCCGAAGAAAAGATTCAGCGAAAACCGCGCTTAGAAATAAGCAAGAAAAATGAGAAAACCGAAGTCGGATTTCATCAATGTTGCAGTCTGAATACTAATTTACTTTCGAAAGTGGCCCGATATGGTTAAACTGTATCAAAATCCTGGAAGGCAGTAGTTTTAAAAGTACAGATTCAGTGAATACTGCACTGGAGGGATTTAAGACAACCATAAAAGTAAGGTATGTAATTATCTTGATTTAACTTCCAGAAATACCCGCCTTAAAACACCTGCGTTTGTTATTTGCGAATGCAATATTAAGGCAAGGGATAATATAATTCATTTTATTCCAGGCGACGTACTCAATTCTACTGGATTATTAATCCAGCACCGATTCCATTTGGAAAATGCCTTAAAATTGTCGCCACATTATACACTTATCATGATTAAAACTGTATCAGCTAGTTTATCAGTTAGCTGACAGAAAAAAAATACTTATGGTTTACAATGAAACTTTATCAGTTTATTTATCAAAAGTGTATTCCTAGTTTTAGTAAGAAATTTGCATGAAGAATCAAATCATGTATATGGCCATATTTCCAAAAAAGGAAAGCCCTTGTTATTTACCCAAGGGAAGCGTTTGATTCGAACACTCTCCAAGGGAAGTAGTGTTAAGGCTTTCATGTTTCGTTTGAATAAGGTTATTTGAAATTGAAAAAGGCAATATGGCCTATTTCAAAATCTGCTTTGGACCATGTTTCTTTATTATTATTTCGATCTAACGTTTGAGAACTGACTTTTGCATTATACCGGATGATTGGTAACTACATATATGTATGACTAAAACGCTCTTTTTTCCTAATTGATACACAGACAATGTCTAATTGACTATTAATTCCAGTAACCTAAAAAGAATTTTTGTACCAATTACCATCACGATCATGACTCACAATTTATTTTGAGTTACGTTGGTAGCGAAATTTGCCGGAAATTGTTTTCGCATTTAATTTCTTAAGTGAGCAACTACATCCAAGGAACGAAAACAGTCTGATATCTGAGTCCTTAGCGAACGGGGGAATCAGTTATAATTTGGGAGCGCAACAAGCCCAATGCGGCTCCAAGAAGTATCTGCTATAAATCTATAAATACATAAAAATGTTTGGCTAAACCAGTCGGCCGAACAGCACGGACTTGCTCCAGTTTCGGACAATATCTTATAATCTTTAAATAGAATAAGAAGCCATATTTTCTTAAACTGCTTCGGTTTTAAGCGAATTTTGAAACTCAATAACCACTTCATATATCCGTGCACCATATGCTTATTTGCAGTGTGAATAATTAGAACATTGCAAATAAAACCGTGCGAAAATTAGTCAACATTTCAATTTGGAAATACTATAATTCTATAATGTTTTCATGGAAAATCACAAGTCAAACCGATAATTTTTGACAAATATGTTGGCACCACTGAGCGTATTTGTTAATTTTTAAATTGATCTTTCGAAAACCTAAAATTTTATCCAATGCCGAACGTGGATAAAGTTGGCCATTTTTGGGAAGATATCGAGAACGTAGACGTTATAGAGACCCGAAACACCCGATCAGAAATTGTCTAACAAGGAAAGAGTGGTCGTAACCGAACAACTGGTAACATCAGTAAAATTAAAGCTGTGTTGGACATGCAGGACTC
>NW_026018715.1:2643885-2676173 GCF_020466585.1 Dendroctonus ponderosae
GTGTTTGGAGTCTTTCAGTCGCTTTTTCAGTAGTTTTGTCGTGTACAACAAGTGCCGTGTCGTCAGCGTATTGTAATATGTATGCCGTTCTGTCGGTTTGATTTTTGTCTGGTAAATTGTAATTGTATATGTCATGGCAGTATATACTGTAGAGAATGGGTGAGAGAGGGGATCCTTGAGGGGCCCTTGTTCAGGGGAAAAAGAAAAGGAGAGTGTGTTGTCAATTCGTACTTGTAGTTGTCTGTTTTCTAATAAGTTCTTTATGGTATGTAGTAGATATGGTGGTGTGTGGAGTTTGTATAGTTTGTATAGTAAGCCCCTATGCCAGACACTATCAAAAGCCTTGTTGATGTCCATGAGTAGACATGCCGACTTTCCGTCAATTAGGTGAGTTGTTTGTATATTGTTGGTCAAAATAAATAACGGATGAATAGTCGAGTGATATTGTTTAAAGCCAAATTGGTAGGTTGGTATATGTTTTCCGATCAGTTCTTCAAGTCTCTGCTTTACTATGTGTTCCAAAACTTTGCTCAGCACCGGGAGTAACGTAATAGGTCTGTAGTTTTCCATTTGTGTATTGTCTCGTCCATTTTTAGGTATAGGAATTACTACACCACTTTTCCATGTTTTCGGATTTTTGTTATTTTTGTTATTCCGTTTTCGTCAATTGTGCCAGTAGTGTTAGTTTTCTTGTATTGTGCTAATTTCTTGATTTTTGCCAATATGTTTTGCCCTTGTCTTTTTCTATTTCCTTACATGTTTCTAACCATTTGTCTTGTGGGTATTGTTGAATCAGAGTTTTAATGTTCCTGTTGAGTTGGTTCAGTGTCTTTTTTAGGTCGTTATTTTGGGTGTAAGTATATAGTCTGTAACGTTCTCTCTTATGTTTGATGAGTCTCAGTATAAATTTGGGTAGGGTGTGTCGGTAGAAATTTTTTTAAATTTTAGGGGTGACTTTTCTTATCGCTAGTGAAAGTTGTTGTTGTATGGTTTTAATTGAGATGGTCTGTACTTGCGATTGTATGTAGTTATGTATGTGTTGTCTCACTTTGTCTATGTCAGTCTTAGTTAAGTTGAGCTTTTTCTCTTGATTCGGTGTGCTGAGGGTAGGTTGCGTTAGTGTTAAGTCTAAGCCAAAAGTTATTGCAATGTGATCTGATCCCAGTTCATTTGTCAGTTGGATATTGTTAATATAGTTGGTTAAGTTGGTTGTGTGAAGCAATAACAAAATTAGTTATTTTTATTCCTTTTCATAAGAATTAATTTGTTTTGTTTTCAAAAACCTTATACTGGTAATTTTACAGGAATTTACAAAAAACGATCTTTTTAATTCCTATCTCCTACGGATCTTCAAAACCATGGACATCTTCACGCTCTTCAATTTCAATGTTCCGATTCGTTGCTGGCTTTTCGTCGACAGTCTCTATGAATCACTTACTTGAAATTCAATTAGTTGGCTATGAAAACAGTTTTCATGACAATTATTTCGTAAATTTAGAAATTTTAAGCTTTGTTTTCGGTCCACCTCTTTATTTATCACACTCGCTTGGACAGCAGCAACTTGTAATTTTTAATAATGTTTTCGGAATTACGCCTGAACAGTCGCTATAAACCGAAATAATCACTAAAATCGAAGATAATTGAAAGTATTTAAAAAATCATGATTTAGCAAGAGTTTTTTTTCAGTTTTTCGCAGTTTTATGTGGTTTTACGATAAACAAACAAACCAGTTACATAGACGATTTTTAAGTAGACATGCAAAGACAACCAAAATTGCCGCTTATAGACCTTCGAAGTTCAAAAAAATATAAAGACAATTTTTCGTAGAAGATAAGAATATTTTTTTCGCGAAATATGCATAACTTGAAGTATAGTCGTCTTCTGAACTGCAAATAAATCATGCGTATGGAACACGAAAAAGCCATACTTTTGCAAACTTTGATGTAGATTAATTTAATTAAACGCAAAAAAAATAAATTATGGAAAATCGTTTTTCGCCAGTTTGACGGTTCAACTTCGTGGAACTTCTATATTGAACTTGTTCCGCTAGGAGATCACGTTACTCTGCAAATCCGTGAAAGGAGCTTCAAAGTAAGGTACAGTTTGAGAAATGATTGTTATTATTTGCAAAGGTTATCTACCTGTAACTATCTATTGATGACAAAAGCAGCATTGCCTCTTTGACATTTCATCAAATAATTGTAGAAGAGAACTTTTTTAATATTAAAAAATTTCGTAGGTTGAAGCAGAGATCGTATTTTTTTTCTTTTCGAATGCTTAAGTATTCCAATATGCTACCAATTAAACATGGGACAACTTCAAAATAATGTTTAAGAACAAAATTTAATTACAAACTTCTTTTTGGGTATTTCGCCTCAAAAATTTTTTTATTTTTAAAAAAGACAGAATTTCCTCACGTCTTTTATTACAGATTGATAAATAGTGCTCCCATTTCGCAATAAGAACGAATTAGTTATCAAAAAGTAATCAAGAACTATCACCTAGAGGGTATCCTGCGACACACTTAGGCTCAAGCTGTAAGAGAAAATTCCAATTAGTAGAGAAATTAATTTGAAAAATTACCTTGACGTTTCGATATCTATGTTCTGCTATCGTTATCAAAAGAACCTAAATGAACCTAAAAAAGAGTATGTTAATAAATTGTGTAACAATAGTAGGATAATACAATATATGAAAATCCGCTCTGATAATTCGTCTGATAATTCATACTCTTTTTAGGTTCATTTAGGTTCTTTTGATAACGATTGCGAAATGGGAGCACTATTTATCAATCTGTAATAAAAGACGTAAGGAAATTATGTCTTTTTTAAAGACAAAAAAAAATTTTGAGGCGAAATACCCAAAAAGAAGTTTGTGAAAAAATAAATCCGCCTCAACAATATAGAACTTATCAACAAAATTTAAATTCGATTTTTAACTGTTAATATGTTCTTATCTATTACCCCTTAAAAGGAATTAAGCCAACTGTGAATCATTCTGTATACAGGGTGAGTTTTTTAAAGTGTTACAGGGCTATATGTAGGGGGATATGTTTTAGCATATTTTTGACTATTCTACTCAAGCGCCCTCTTTGAGAGGTAAAGGCAACTTTGCAATTTTAAATGGAATGCTTTTTTATTCTGACATTTCATTTTACATGAAAAACTACGTATGTGCACACATTTTTGCGTGGTTAACTCATCTGGTTACACAATTGTCGATAAGTTAATTTTATTGAATTTCAATACAATTAAACATGTTTAAGTCAGTGGTTTTTTCAAATAGTCAAAAATTTCAAAATTCTCTAAAAAATAGAGTCATAAAGTGTTTGTAGGATGAAGACATGCATTTTGAACATCTCCTAAAACATATTTGATTACTATTAGTCGGGTCATAATTTAATAAATTTATTATTTTTATTTATGTTACACGTCATAATTCTGGAACTAAGGGATCAAATGACATAAAAATGTGTACACTTACATAGTTTCTTATGTTGATTTAAATTTCACAATCAAAAATATATCATTCCACTTAAAATTTCAATGCTGCCTTTACGTCTCCCAGAGGGCGCTTGAGTAGAATAATAACTCATATGTTAAAATATGTCCCCGTACCTATTTCTTTTTTTCCCAAAATTTTATAAATATATTTGGAACAGTTTCTGAGATATAGCCTTGTAACACTTTAAAAAACTTACCCTGTATAATTCCGTTTGTTAAATGGTCGTCGGTTTTTTCTCATTTCATTCGACATCTTCTCTTTATGTATTTCCTAGAAAACAACAAATGTTAACTTAATATGAATGCAGAAAGAACAGAAAGAAAACTCAGGCAGATAAGAAATTCATTAAATCCGAATGTTTACGAAATTTACATTTTATTTCAAAACAGACACCCGCTATTTGTTTTATTATGCACCGAATGAATGAGTCTTGCTGTTTTCCACAAATTAGTGAAATTTTAAATTTAGATAGTCAATTTGCACGGTAAATTTAGAGAATCCGACTGTATTAAGTTAATAGAGTATTCCATCTAACTAGAACACGCACCTTGAAAACGTTGAAGTTTACGTAAGCCAAGCGCATTCTGAAAACATAATCATTGACTCTGACGAATGACGCTGATGCTTCGATTCCAAACATTATTTTCATATTCAAAGAGTTAGATCATGCAACAAATCAGGTCCAATGCGAATATTTTATTTGTAACGTTACTGAGAACAGCAAAGTTAAACTAAAATATAATATTTGATTTCAAGGCCAAGTGAAGAAGTACTTTTGTTGAACAGGAATCCGAATATTGAACAGGAAATTCCCCCAGAAATTAGTGTTAGAAACAAAACGAAAAAGCAACCCTGCAAACCTCGATGAACCTTGATCAGACCTAAGAGACAAATATATTTTCTCTTCTCAACCTTGACTCATAGAAGAGAGAAGAATCATTCGCAATCACGAATAGAAAATTTTTGGTCAAATTTCTTAATGTATTCTTCTATACTATACCATATTGAATACTACTGAATGAATTGAATTATACTTTTAATTCCAATTCGAGTATTGTGATATATCCAATAGTAATGCTCAATTTCCCCGAGTTTCGTTAGTTGTTGCCAAGTCATTAGTAATAACGAAATTAACTGCAAATAATTTTGTTTATCTTTAACTAACATTTGGTGTTATTAGTTAAATGAAATCGTAAAGAATGGAATAAGAGGATTAGAGCTTGGACAATCATAGCAAATGTTCAAAATGCGTTACATTATTTGTAACGCAACGATTTAAGAATTGTTGTGTGACTAACCGTTGCTGCTTCAATTTCAGCTCTTAAAGTGCTGGCAATAGCATACTTAATACTTTATTTCTTGTAGTCAGCAATAGTAGAACGAGTTGGGGAAACCATTCCGTTCAGCCGACCTCACAAATGAAAAGCGAATAAAGCGAGATCCTGGAAAATATGCTATATTCTTCTACATGCTATTTTAAATTCTGAAGCAACCATCTCAAAATCAGTACTTCACTCGTCGCTTTTTTATTTCCTGCTTTTTTCCACAATTTTCACTTCAATGACTTTTTTTTTCATTCTTCGATTTAATTTATATTTTTGCTTGAAACCTAAAAATGCATAACTGTCCTCACAGCCGACAACCGTGCATATGAGATGGTTATTGTAGGAAGCTATACACCAATAATCATATTTAGCCCACGTGATTCTGCTTTATGTTGCAAACAATATAGATTTTTTGAATTCTAATGAACATATTATTTTACCTTACCTCAGGTGAAAATGTGTATCCAAAACTGGATTAAAATTTTAATTCATACTTTCAGTCGCACCTCTATGGGTCCAGTTAATTCATGCTTTATAGTATTTCGCCGTTTTGCGACAGGTTTCTACTAAGAATTTTTCGTACTAAAACTACGTAAAAATACCTTGATTGAGTTTATCAAAATATTTGTCAGAATCAATGCTGATGGATTGTATGATTCAAGCAACCCATTCAATATTCAAAAGAAAGTGCCTTTCGGGGCATAGAAATCCACTTGTGATAAATTGGAACAGAAATAGATTTTGAAAAGAAAAAGGAATATGTTCCTTCAAAAATCTTACTATGCACATAAATATTGCCCATTTTCCCCGAGGTTTCACGAGCCGCACAAAACTGCAGGACGAAGGAATCTATATTTTTGATTATGCAACTGATGTTTGATCTCAATGAACGACAAGATTGAGAAAGCCAATACGTCCTTAAGTCATATTCAAATAAAAATAATAAAGCTGATGTTGCAGGAATGATAATCGATACTATTAAATAACATGTGGTGTTGAATATGGGCTCACTAGTGACACTATATTGTTACTACATTCCACATCTCGAACGGATACCGCTATACAAATTAGTCGACACCACGTGTTCCTTCCTATAGAAATTCTATATAATAGAAGATCCAGCTGTTAAGTCGAATATGTGGAAAATTAAATTGAATACACAGTTTTTAGATTGTAATTTTTCAATGTTCAATGTTCAATGTATTTGTCTCTCATTTTCTACGGAATTTCTATTTATAATAACATAATTTTTAAACAATATATGTAGGGTTTGTGTGCATCTCTAAAGAGTTTTCAAATGTATGATGGCGGTTTTGTTTATCGGAGCACAAAGATTTGCTCATACGTAAATTCCAATGTGCATGTGCTCTTTTTTTAAATGTCAATTAAATGCGATTTAAACCACATATTTGCAATATTGACAATTAGGTCCGTAACATTTGAAACTATTAACTGTAGGATTAGGCATAGTTCATCAAGTGTTTTCATGAACAAGGTTTACAATCGCCATTTTAATTTTCGACGTTGTTGAATGCAGCATATTAATTAACATATTGACTAAGAGCAATCGTAATCGGTACTTTACCGGTATTTCGGTAAATCGGTATTTTTACCATTTACTTCGACTTACTCATGGTTTTTAGGAATTAAATTTTGTTAAACCACATGACTAAGTTTACTTATTAGTAATCAGTTTACTCTAGTCAGTGTGCTTTGTGAACATTTAAACGTATATTGTCTCAGTAGTATGCAGCATTCCTAATACATGTAATTTATATTCAAGGGAGTTTCTGCTTTAACTATAATACCGCATTATGGCAGGTATTCATGTATATGTAGTATGTTCTAAATCGTGCATTTAATTGTCATCAATCCCAATCTATCCGTTAGGATTTAACTAAATGCAATAAATATCCTATTTAATTTTAACTATTATCATCTGCGTGCATTTTTAATAGCAATTTCGGTAATGGTTAAGAATTAGCAATATAATTGTCATCTCGACCATAACCGTCTTGGCCTAGTATAATGAGAAAGTAATTCCAATATTTCGTGTATAATGAGGCATTTTGCAAAAAGTTATCATAAATTTAAAGCTATTGGCAGCACGAAAATTCCAATTTTTTGATGTATCATTTCAATTTAGACGCAGTTTTTGAAGTGATAACTTTTTATGGGACGGTGAACAGATTTTTCTTGGTCACGGCGGCTTCCACTCCGGCTTCTTCGTGCCTGAGGCTTGGGACGCACATATGCACTTTGAATTCGACATTTTTCTCTTAGTGCGGGTGCATCTGTAGCTCTGATAAACTTTTCAAATACACATTGCGTTTTTAAACTGACAGTAATTTTGATATATTAATTATTGAGTGTGATATTATTGTGTTTGAGTCAATAAATTAACAAAGGATAAGCTGCAGATACTGCAAATACTAAGTAAGGGTGCTCATGTACTAGATGCCGGTTCGAGTTGCGCGTTCTTTTTAATTTCCAATTAAAGTACACACACAATTATACACAGTAAAGCAGTTCAAGTGCAAAAAAATGCGTATCGTCCATAAATTTGCTAAAAAATGTATTACAAACTTTTGAAAATCATGTTCAAACGACCGGGTATTTATCATTGCAAATGAGATTGTTCATTGCGGTGTACTTTTAAATATTGTTTTAAGAACTAACAATCGATGATTCGACACACAAAATGGTGCCTAGAATCCACTACAATAAAGTTTTTGAATAACTGTTGGACCTCTTTTAAATCGCCTAATTGATTGCGGACGCAAATTCGCATGAAGAAAAGACTAAATAAAATTAAATCGTATCGATAGAATCCCGGTACCGATCTCCTATGTCTGTAGTCCAGATGCTGATGTCCATTTGCATCGTATTTCACGATTCAAAGTTCTGATCATTTCATCGGAGACAATTGTTAAACCAATCGTTAAGCGAATATTCTCTAAATACGCTCAAGATTAAGTGCAAATCAAGTGTCACAACTACTATTAATAACTTTTAATGCAATAATACATATGTTCTATTATTTGTTATTGCGCATCAAAAGTGATTTGTTCCCTTCTTATGCCCTTTGGTTCCTTTATGATTAAACCTTCTCAATTGAGTTTAATGTTTTAGTCTAGGATTAGTTCAGTTAGAAATTTTTTTGAACATACGCGCGATCCTGCACATTATACATACACATAGTGTGTCAAGTGTATCCTGTCTCTATAGCTCTGCCTCGTTTTATCGTATATTTTAAAGAGATAGAACGTCTTCAAATCATCAAAAGTAATTGATTTTTTAGTCCTATTCTAACGTCTGCTACACAAAAGAAGTCACAAAAACATGCTACAAAGCGAAAAGTATTACCTGATGCTAAACGCCAAAAACGATTTCATGCTAAAAAAGAGCATTCAGTAATAGATCAACTCAAAGTAGCTTTTACCAACTGAACGTCAAAGATTATACTAAGCAAATAACAAATTACGACTAAAAAATACAGAAACTCAAGAAGAAGAGTTTACACAAACCCAATAAGAGCAATATGTACAACCTCTCGTTGAAGGATGTTAAATGTTTCAAATAAAAAAGATCTTTTACATTCAAAAGGAAATTGAATTACATTTTCCCTATTCCTCATCCATTTATAAATTATTAAACTAACAAGAATATTAAAATTATAAAATAAAATTATTATTGCCATCATGCGTTAAACAAGTTCAATATTTTATGGTTTCTATAAATATATGAAATTATCACTTTTGTCGAGCGTCCCGTGACGCACATAATTTTTTTTACAAAAGTACAACACCCGTCTGTGCGGGAAACCGAAACCAAGGCAAACGTACCTTTACAACTGCTCTGTTAATTGGTCAAAACTTTAATAGAGCTGTTTAATAATTTCCTTCAAATTAATATTTTGCGGCAGGTTTATTTAATACATATTAAGTAGTACTATGAATGAAAAATCTATGTATTTAAAATTCCAGATTCAATAAAAACATTTTTATGCAATGGACAAAAATCTGAGTCTTAGATCATTTAGTGTTTACTAGTTCCTGGCCGAAAATATAATGTAATGATAGCAAAACGAGATACATTTTTAGCAACTGCCTGAATCTCAATTTCAAAAATTTAGGAAAATGAGCCATGATTTTATTTGGAAGCTTTGGAGATACTTGTGGAACCTTGAGAATCAAGAGACATCAAATTTTTATATTTGTTTAAGGAGCTGCAAAAGCATGTTTAAGTTAGACCGATGCTTTCTGTCTTTTTATCTGCCGCTTTCAGTTGTAATAGTATCAATAATAATAATATCCCTATATTTTTGTTGCAGTAATATTGATAATTCCTGTACGTAACTACTAAAGTTTTTTATCAAATTTAATCAAACAAACTTTTAGTATAACCTTCTCCTTTTTCATTCAAAATGTTTTTTGTGTGGTTTTAAGATTTGAAGCTTTTAATAGAGAGTTTTTGGGCCCCTTAAAATCACGTTGACCTTAAAGCTAAAGGTTATTCTAATCATATGCAGTGTTAAAAAAATAAAGTGTTCATGCAAATGACGTTAACTGGGTTTTTTTAGTTTTTGATACCGCGTTTGTCGCACTCTTAATCAAATAAACCTGACTTAACTAAAACGGGATAAGAAAACAATAAAGTGAGGTTTATTTTATTAAGTGTGCTACAAACGCGGTATCAAAAACTAAAAAACGCACTTAACATTATTTGCCTGAACACCTTATTTTTTTAAAACTGCGCATTATTAAAATAATGTCTAGCGTTTAAGGCCAACGTAATTTTAAGGGGTCTGAAAACTCTCTAATAACATTGCGTTATACCTTAAGCTTAAATCAATGAACTTAACATAAAAAGCCAACAGGGCAAAAGGATAAAAAAAGGATCCATTTATTGGCAGAGTAATAAATTCGTTCGTTCGGATGAGTTCAAAGCAACTCAATGCGCCAAAATTGTATCTATCAATTACGGTCAGGCTTTGTAACAAATACCTTTATAAATGCGTAATGATTCTCTTTGTACAAGGTATATGTCCACAATTTATCACAAAACTAAATTTTGTACCATAGCATCACTTTAGAACAAACCTACTCAGTTTGAGCATGTACAAAAATTACTTGAGTGAATGTAATATTTTACAAATAATTTGTTGATTCGAAGTGCTACTTTCGCTCTTGAGCTATTATGTTGCGCCACTTCCACTTAATTCAAGAATTATCACTTCCCCATCATACTAGCCCAGCACCAAAACCAGAAGTGCATTTTTTAAGATTTGCCAATTTTAGATGCTCCAAACCAGGAAAAATAATTTTTAGATAGGAAACCGTTTTGTTTCAGAAGGTTTAGGTATAATTGTGTTATATTAAACGAGCATGGATTCAGGGGCAAACATTTTCAATAAATACACTGAAAATTTGTGAAAATCTTGGGAATATTACAGCCTATCCATTGGTTCGCATGTCCCAAAGAACAACCAAATAGATGCTTTGCTAACCGTAATTCATAGCGATGAAAACCAAAAACCTTGCTGAATCAAATACGAGCCGAGCCAATGTGCATGTATTACAACTCAACTAAAGGCGTTATGGATAATATTGACAAACTAGTCACGTATTAAAGTGCAAAAAAGGCTCTTCGCTGTCCACTTGTAATGTTTTCAATCTCATAGATTTAGCATCTGAAACTAAGTCATTGGATACTAAGCCATCACATAATCGTTGAAAATTCCTGCACGATCTTCAAAAACAATTAGCTATTCCAAGTTTTGAAGATCAATTCAGAAATAATAAAAGCTTGAAATACTTTATAGGGGATCTGGAACAGAATTGGTGTTAGGGCTCCCAATAATTATTGAACACCAACAGTCAACATATAGGCTGGTGCAAATAATTTTAATTAATAATGAAAAGGGGGAAGGCGCATGTGGAAAATGTTGATGTTTCAACTTTAAGGAAAAATAAAATTTAAACACCAAAACACTGGACATGGTGTAATAAGGATGTAGTTTAGCGGTTGAAAACGGTTCTTTAAGATTGACGACAATTGTTCGTGAAATTTAAGTGTCTTTTTTTAGAAAATGTATATTATTCAATAACTAGTCGTCTCCTGAACTGCGAAAGAACCGTGCTTAATAAATACCAGAAATAACATACTTTTAAAAGTTTCCAAGAGCATTCTCTACAACTCTGCTATTGAATGTTTTCCCCTAGGGCGTCGCGATTCAACCCAAATTGCAAAAAAAACGATTTCATCGCCTAAACTGCATGTCCTTTCACAATTTCCAGTGTATTCATGACTAAAATTTAATTTGTCTTCCAGTTGGAACCTCAACAACATTTTCCATCTGCCTTATAACTCTAGAAAAAAATCTGGCTTACAAAGGCAAACAAAAAAATCTGGTGGTCAATGAAAAGTAAAATTGTTTAGAAAAAACTTTGTAGCAAATAAATGGATTAATAATGAACTTAAAGTCAAGAAATATTTTAAATAAAATGGAAAACATAAAAAAACAAACTCAACTACCATGACGAGCATTTTTCAAGATGTGAAAAATTAAAATAAAGTTTGGATGTGCACTAAACTAACCTTTCAGCTGCATGAAAATATCGCCCGCTCAAAATTGCCAGCTTTGGTTTCAGCTTTTAATATAAATACTTCCGCTGCAAGTTGGGATCTGTTTATACGAGTAAATTAATAACTCACGTAAACGTTAATTTTGTGAAAGTTTTTAATTCTCTGTTGCGATACACGTACTTTGCTGCTTTATTATTTTGCATTTGAGGCGACTGCAAAGCTTTATCTAAAGTACGCTTTAAATACTCAACGTTCAAACAATGCGACTGGTTAAACGCACCAGCATCTCGAGAATCATAAGTGTTCTTTAAAGCTATTTTGAATTTCATATTTCGTTTGAAAATCACTTGAATGCAGAATGTGATCGGCATAGTGTGGACGAGTTTACACTTAATTTCAATCATGAACATCTTGCAGACACGAAAGCTATGTTACGTATAATTAAAGCACCAGCCTGCAATAAAACAGTTTTTCCCAAAAGATCTTCGTACATTTAAATAAAAACTAATTACTCTACGTAACGAAAATTAAATCTTAGGTAGGAACTTTAATTTCCAGCTCTCAGTATTTTATGAGCAACGTCTACAAAAATTCTTTACCAGAAGAGGTGTCCTATTTTGAGAAGCAGTTAAAATAAATTTGTTAATTTAATTGAATAGACCTTTAGAGAAAATGTGGGCATATTTATTTAAAATCTTTTAATATTAGACGCAGATAGGTTTTCTGACTGCCTCAATAATTTTAAATGCAGCACTTTTCAGAGTTGGAAATATTATTCGTCGACGTTCCAGACTTTGGTGGTTTACTTTCAGGGAGTTTACGCTCTCCATTTTTGTTCTATTAGAATCAGTAATAACTAATGTTATTATTTAAAATTTTTATTATTAAAATATTGATATTCAAAGCTGCAACGACGAATTTAGAACGGTGAATTAAAAAAGTTTTCAGGAAAGTTCATCTATCATTGAACCATTCTAAAAGAGCCCTAAGATATGATTTGCGGCTGAATGATCTGAATTAATTATTTGAATAGTGAATTTATAAGTTATAAGCCGATTGAAATAGCTTTGGGTATTTTTAACTGAGTTAAATTAATATTATGCTTATTGAAGTCTTACGCGGTATGATCGAATAACATGTTTTACTACACCACTAGATATATACAGGCTGAGTTAGGTATGGATTTTTTTGCGCTAGTTCTTCAACAATTAGCTATTGGCTTGCAAATGTTGTTCAGACTTTCCTCGTGAAATATGTTCGCAATGCGACTGTATAATTTTTAATCTTACCTAATACAACTTTAGAGCTTCTACGCCATATGTTGAGAATGAGCACATTTTTCTATAAAATATTTAATATTTAATATTGCTTTGAACTTCAGGACGTAGCGTAGTAGGAAGAAAAGCAGAATGTCTATTGATTCGGAGAACCTTTCGCCGACAGGCTCTATAAATAGGGCACGAGAGACATGCCATCAGTCGCGAATAGCAAGCGACAGGTATTTGGAAACCACGATTTTTGTAAATAGCATCGACTACCAGGAAACGCGAATATGTGCCGCAAAAGTTAATCACACTCTATCTATATAATGAAGAAGTGAGGGGTTTATGTATTCCAATCTACATGTTTACACGTTTCGTTTAAACTCCATTAAAATGCAATTAGTGGTTGTCGTGCACATAGCTGTTGCATCAATGGAAAGTGTATGCTTTTTGAACAATCAACGCCCAAAAAGCAAATCATCCACCGAATGTTAAATTAATTGTTTTCAACGGAATTATTTTATCACAGCCGACATATGCCAATGGGGGGTAGAATAACACAGACAACAGTTCTACTTGAAATCTTGAATCTCCGAGGGGTTCCGAGACTTCACACTGAGAACATACCCTATAAAAACAGGATTTTACTCCACACGTTACGTACGTGTATAATACGTTAACCTCTGTAGGCTTGGATCCTTAATTACACAGTGTTCCCAACTATGATGTACCGGTGCACAGTGCGTAAATTTAACGTTGTTGATTAAATCTACATTTAAAAACTGAAACGTTTCTTTCGTAATTTCAATTAACGATAATTCTTTAAACGGGTTTTAAAACAAAGCAGTAAATTGAATTTAGCGGCCTATTTTGAAGTAGCCCACTAAATCCAAACAGCCCATAACTTGGAAATGTTAAATTTAAAACGGCAGGATCTACGAGTATAATCATACCTATCTTTGCTAGATATGAATTAGGCATTTATTTGCAACTTACAAGGGTTGGGGAACGTTTGATCTGTCCCTGTCAAGAAAAATGAAGTTAAGTGCGTTTTAGATGGCCCAAGAAACATATTTCAGAAAGGTGTGGAGAAGTAGATTAACTTTGTCTAAAAACGTGAGTTTAGGTCACATGCATTTTTACATGAAGCAGAAATTAATTCCTTGAGCAAAGTAAAATACGAAACTAAGCAATTTTGAAGATACTGAAAAGAATACAAAACATTTGGGTGCAAATAATTGTAGTCACGGGAAATATGAATGCTGCAAACTGTACCGAGTGTCCGCCGATGTTAAAGAAACAATTCGTATAGAAATTAATTGACTAATTTTCATTATTTAACATCAACATTTCAACTATATGTGAAATAGGTATCGTGTTTTAGAATGAAGCCTAAATAGCTTAGAAATATACAGCGTGTTCCGTAAATATGTTAAAATATTTTAACATCGTGTTTTTCTAGTCATTTGAGAGCGGGTCTTCCTAAGAAATTTTTTAATTTGAGGTTTCGTTGTTGAGTTATTTCATTTACAAAATGGCGGAAAATATTAGTTTTTGTTGTTTTCCTTTAAATCGGTTAAACATAGAAACTTCAGTTTTGGTATACATAATATGCTAATTGAGGGCCATTTTTTGAAAGTGTTTCGTGGGTCAGTTTGATTTTATACAGGGAGAAATGTGGAACCTCTACTTTTGTTTTGATCAGATTTTTTTCTGTGCACTTAAATTTTTCTCGACATAACTTGTTTAATTACTACAAATAATTTACCAACTTTGTTATCTGTTATTATTTTTTCCTAAGACAACTAGTTTGCCCGCAAAAAAATAAAATTGTTTTCCTTGCCGTTATCAAAATGTGTAAGTAATTAAGTTAATCTTTTAAAATCTGATAACGTTTTCACATAACAATTTTGGTACGCATTATTAGTAGATTACTAACAACCTAAATTATGTTTCTAAATTATATATTTTGGTTCGAATTACAATTGTTATGTTTGAATAAATTTTACTTAAATAATAACATGGTAACAATATGCGCAACGATATAAACAAACAAAATTTAATTTAATAAGCATTCTAATGTTAACTTAGCAGCTGCTCAAATTGGTACCTTGACATTCTTGGCATAATCGCAGTTTTTTAATGAACATAAAATTGACAGACCGTAAAGTTTGCACTGAACTTCTTATTTGTTTAGAAATATTAAAATTACTTCCTGAAGTTCTTCGATTATATTCACTTCTGTTGAATTTACCGTATTTTTTAAATCGCCCCAGATGTAAAAATCAAGCGCGTTTAGATCGGGAGATATAGAAGACGAGTTTATAGGAGCTTCTTGAACTTTCCTAATCCAATAGATTGGAAAGTTTTGATCAAGCCGAAACAACTTAGTTTCTTTGCGGGCAAACTAGTGCCCTTAAGAAAGCACAATAAGAGATAAAAAACTTGTAGTAACTACAAAAATTATGCTGATAAAAGTTTAAGTGCACACAAAAAAGTTCTGAACAAAACAAAAGTAGGAGTTCCACATTTCTACTCTGTATAAAAGTAAACTGAACTACAAAACAATACCATAGAATGGCACTCAATTAGCTTGTAATGTGTATATTGTGTACCAAAATTTCATTTCCTATGTTTAACAATTTTAAAGAAAAACAACAAAAACTAATATTTTTTGGCATTTTGGAGATCAAATTTCTCAAAAATAAGACCTCAAATTAAAAAAATTCTCAAGAAGACCCCTCTCTTAAATGACTAGAAGAATACGCTGTTAAAATATTTTAACATATTTACGGAACACCCTGTATAATTTTAATTAAAGCGCCATTGTCAGTACAATTGTTATTAGAGCGGATCATCGCCTTCTGGATAATGTAAGGTATGTAGGAGGTGTAAAGGTATGTAGGAGTAATGGCCCCACGTAGCATAGTTAAATAATTTTCAAAAACGCTCAGTAGATCTTCTTCGGCAAATTATCGGCAATGAAATATTCCCACTGGCATCATTGCAAATGATTCTAACGCACTATCTTACGGATGATCTTCTCTGGAAATGTGTTTCTCGAGTAACATAAAGTTTTTCATTGGCGATATTTGGGCATTGTAGGCACGAAAGTGTAGGTAAATGGTTAACTACCCTAAAAGGTTGGCTCTTCGAACTGCGACGACTACCACCTGATAAGGCCCATGTCATAGTTCTAAAGGCCTTCTTAAGAGTAATCCGCATACAAATTTTCCGCAAATGTGAGATCCAAGTTAGCGAAACCCAGTTCGGATTCCGGAACGGGGTTGGCTCGCGGAAAGCCCTCTTCTCTCTTAACGTCTTAACACAAAGATGTAAAGTTATGAATATTGACGTATGCGCATTATTTATGGACTATCGCAAGTCATTGGCCTGCGTTAAACACGAAAAACGTATACAGATGTTAACATCTATAGGTATATATTGCTACACGACAAATTTCACAGGAACTAAGAAAAATTAAAACACTGAACGTTAATGAAAACTGTTTAATTAATGACATGAACTAACGATGATACAGTTATTAAAATTTTAAAAAGAGAAAAATGATTAAAAAAAGGTTTCACTTGAGCAGGTATTCTGGGCGGTCGTGTGCAAAGCCCGAAGCGTGAACACGTTGAGCGCCGCTAGCTTTCGCAGCTAATCTACAACGCTCAGCGGTGGTATGCTGCCAAAATATCTACTTAAAACCTGATTGACATCATTTACTTGTACAAAAAAAATAAGAAACACGTGATTTGGCGACCGCAAGTTACCATCTGCTAACTGTTTGATTTGCTATCTAATTCAAATACGTACGCTAATATAATGAATGTGAAATGCAATGAACGTAATATATAACCCAATAATATATAACAAGCGGTTCTATACTCGACCAAATATTAGAAGGTCGCGTTCCGAAATCGCCGACCCCTCGTGCTGTCGATTTCCGCTCCACGCTCCGGTCTCATCCAGACTGCCCGTCGCTATCCAGTTCACCAATCGTGTTATTAAAATCCCCAATCGGTAACCAGGAGGCCGCTGATGGCACTACCAGCTGAATCCGAGCAGCCTATATATACCTACATTTTCCAACGGGTTAGCAGACAGGTGGACCACTAGTTAAAATAAATTTTTAACAGTTACAAAATAATGGGGACATTCGTGTGATTGGTGACTTATATTGGAGGCAATCGGCCACAATCCGAACAAACGGAAAAACGTCAGAAAACGCCTCGATCATGCGAGGAGTGAGGCAGGGCTGCGTCGTTTCGCGGCTTCTTTTTAACATATACTCGGAGGCAATAGTGAATGGGAAGGTAACAATTAACTTGAGATACAGTCCAAGTGAATTACAGATAATGATCGCGAACTATATGGTCTTTTAATGAACATATCCAAAACAAAGACCATAGTCTTCTCCAAAACGCACAAAAGTATAACCTTAACCATAAAGAACAACGATTCAGAGCAGGTCTCTTAACCTAAATAACTGGGCAGCTCGGTAGATCAGATCCAAAATAGAACAGGCTAGGAAGGTCTTCGCTTGTATGAAGAAGCCCTTTACTTCATTGGAATTGAGCTTGAAGCTCAGGACACGTATGCGCCGTTGCTATGTGTTCTCTGTCCTTCTATACGGAAGTGAAAGTTCGACGCATTTGTGATGTATCGCTATCGATGCATGCTCAGAATTGCTTGGACACAGAATATAACCAATATAGAAGTTCTAAGACGTGTGCACAAAGAAAAGGAAGTACTGCAAACGATAAAGGAACGGAAAACACAGTATCTTGGACATATTATGAGGGGCCACCAATACGTCCTGATGCCGATGAGTCTGAAATGAATAATTTTGGCTTAATAGATCTCATACATATACGAAGTTTTTCGAATACTTTGGTAGATACCCTGTGTAAGGATTAAATTCAAGTGCATGCTGTGTTATTTATTTGCTGTATATATATATATATCTATATATATATATATTAGCTTGGCAGCCGAAAACGAACTTTAACACTTTCAAATATCTTTGATAACAGCTATTGAGAAATGTTTACTCGTAATGTAATGTCAGAATAATTATATCAGCCTTTGTAGTGAAATGTTTTATACAAGAACTACCCTGCCATTTATATGTCTGCTTAGAGTAGATAAGATTATTCCCCAATGTGGTAATAATAATAATAATTCTGAAGCTACTGGAATCAGCAAGTGAGTGCTTCCGAAGAGATGGATTTGTAAGTGTTTTGGTTAACTAAATTCAATTGTTGAGATGTTTTATTAGCTGAATTTAATTTAATAACGTTCGTACAAACTGAACTTCTCAGAAACTCAGATATCGCAATTTAAATCGACACACGTTTATTCATGTCTGCCGACAAGAGTTGAACTGTAGGCGATACCCACAAACAAGTTTTGAGCCTTTTTACCCTGTAGCTAGTTAACGGCCATTATTTATGCTTATATCTCCTACTGAAATAACACGACGCAATATATCAAACTTGCTCTGTGTTGCACCTTATCTACGCCCCTTGTTGAGCTATTAAATTATTCCTATACAGGCCATATCCCAAGACGAAATATCCTATAGCTTTGATAAATTGAACGCGTGCCTTATCCGCTGTTAACTGCCTTTGTGTCGTGTGTGCAAACAATAATTTTAAAGAAGTCTCATTTCCACCATAATAAATCGCCGGCTACTGTTTGTGTCAACCCACCACGGACACTTTATGTTCAACTTAAAGTATTTATTACGGTGCAGCTTCGCGTGAAAATATTTCTTTTTGCCAAATGAAGTCCAAACGAGTTTTCCCAGAGATCGTGTTTTAATTTTTAGTAGAAGCTATTATTACTTGCTTTCTAAAATTGAGTTTCAGTACGAATCAGCAAAAATTGGGGAATAATTATGGCAATGCGCTTTATGCCCGAACGTTATGCCTGACAATGTCCCAGAAATTATTCTGCGCGATTCCACCATTTGTTTAATGTTAAGAGTCCGGCAGTGTTAAGCGACTAACAAAATATGTACAACGCGGATCCGAAGTGAAAAGTCCGCAGAAAAAGGAATATCAGATTTACTAATGTAGTAATAACTTGGCAACAGAAAATGTAGGTTTAATTAGAAATATTTCGAATGACAATCAGTTTCATCCAAGGCTCTATTTAGGTCTCCTTTGAAAAGTTTCAATTTGTGCACTGTGAATACCCGAGCAACTGAAGTGCATGGATATTCTTGCCATTGGATAAAGATTTGGACAACTAAGATTAGCATCAGCTATCAAAGAATCACTGAATATTCGAAATCTTCAGTTGGAATTAAACTAGTTTTTACAACGGACACGTTTTATTTAAATTGTCATTGTTTCCATAAGTATTTCGACTAAATAATCCTATGACGACGAGAACGATAATAATCAATAATACTAACGCAACCACACGTTGACCATCGCGATATAGTAATTTCATTACCTGGTTTAATACATTGTGGGTGGCAATGAGTTAGTTGCTAAATTTGTGAGGTATTTAAATAATGAAATATTGCTAAACATGCCTGGGTCATACTTTACTGTTTTTGCAACATAAAGCGTTAAATTTAATCTTACAATTAGTTAAATTTTCAGCGTGAAGGTAAATGTGAAATTTAAATTAAGTTATAGCTTAAAGGGCATTAATTAGGCACACTTTGTTGGTTGATTTTTTAAACTGAAAACGTGACAAGGGATACTTTTTATGATACACATTTCATTATTCAATCAAAACACCAAAAGGTATTTCTAATTCTCTTGAAAAATTTTTGTACTCTAAGCATGGTGGCACTGTACGAAATGTTCATTGTTATAGAATTAAGTTATGGCGACTGTAAACTACGGAAACACTTTGAACTGAAACATGAAAAAGCACCGAAATAGTATTTGCCAAGAAATTTTCAAGGACGAAATTCGGAACTAAATGATAGAAATTTATTCCATGCGGGTTTTTTTTAGACGTAAGGAAATTGATTTCTTATTCTTACGTGCATCTCCTATCGGAAGTTTGTTTTGATCACAGCTATCATGACCTTATTGACTGGAGCTCTGAACAGTTGAACATTGCTGTGGTTAAACCAATCCCTCATGTTCTTGAGCCAAGATACACAGCGTCTGCCAATGATCCGATTTCCACTTATCTTTTCTTTTCTGGACTATCAGTTGGGGAAGTGTGTAGTTCTGTCCTCTCATTATATGACCCAGGTGTTGCAGCTTTCTTTTCTTCATGGTGTTTATGATTTCGCATTCTTTCTGCACCCGGTCCAGTACCACATATCGAATGGATGTGGTTTATCGATGTGGTTTTTCATGAGGGTCCATGCTTCAACTCCATACAAGATAGTGGAAAAAACGTAACAACGCAGCATCCTCATCCCCCGTCTTCATGTTGATTTGGCTATCTCTATTCTCGGCCATATTTTTCTTGTTTAGTCACACGATTCTTCTATCCAAGTTCCTCGATATTTATATGTCGACACATCGTGGACTTAGAGCTAAAACTGACCAAGTCTAAAATGTAAATTTTTGGTAAATACACTTTTAAACCGAGCCAAAAATTATATGAGAATCATTTGGGAAACTTTGTCATTAAAAACATATTTCAGTGCATCTATTTGTGGGTACTTTGTCAGTTTTTTAAAGATAAATATATTATTTTTATAAATTACTTGACCAAGTAACAAACACAAATACCGCAATTTTAGAATTGGTCACTTTTAGCTTTACGCCCACGGCATTCTCTATCATGGTGTTTGCCATCGTACAGGTTAGCATGGTACAAATCTTGTGAGAATTTTGTAGCTACAATTAACTTGGTTTTGTTATGTGACTTATAATCCGTATTCATTATATCGGCCATTTAATTTTACTAAAATGTGTCGTGTGTCTTCTAGGTTGCTCGTTATAAGAACGGTGTCATCAGGATGCCTCATATTATTAATTACTGCTCAACTAATAAGTTGTTTTCAATTGTCTTTTTCATTGCTGTCGTCAAGTACTTCAGGAAAATAGAAGTTAACAGAATGGCTTATCGTGACGCTTTTCAGCTCATTTTTACTATCGATAAATCCTGGTTGCCTAAAATTAAAAAGAATTAAAATTTTGAAAAAAGACAGAATAGAAAGGAACATAGAACTGAATTAGTGGCATACCGAATTTATTAAACAAGAGTTTTATTGCTTCATATGCAAAGATAGAAAATACGTTGCAAAAATAGAAAAACGATACAAATTCGTTTGTAAATTGAGACCCAAATTACCATTTTGTTCCTTATAGTATATTTTGCTGAGTTTCTACATCTAATCAATGAGAACGTAATAAGTTCGGTTTGGTGTCTTATTTTGATAGTAACTAATGTTGTCCTTTACAGTTTTATTTGATGGGCATTGATATATGCTCTAACAAAACATAGGTTTTGTTTAACGGCCGATATCAGACCATAAAACATAACAAGTTAGGTTAAGATCAATCGTGACATTCTGCTCAGTTAAATAATTCGTACTTTAATAATTTCCAGTAAATTTTAAATACAAATTGATTGATTTATTAAATGGGACATATTACGAAAACGGCCAGACAAATTAAATAAAAAAAATAGTTTTTCGAGAACGTGTATTTACGTACTTGATGTATTGTTATGTTTTTTACAAATAAATAGGACACGCGGCTTGAGAGTACACACACGACATATTTAGCGTACAGCTAAGAACTAACTAAACGACATATTACATAGACAAGTTCCGACAAGACAAAACATGGATCTTAATTTAAAGTGGGGATGAAAAATACTGATTTAAATACTACGAAAGGATGTAAGTATTAGAAAATATTTAAACACGCTTCTCAGTACTCCGGGGGCATTTATTAAAGTATTTACACAAAATTTTCAAATACTAATTACTAATTATTTGTAGAAAGTAATTGACGGTTCAATTATAAATACTATTTTTGAAAAAGGAGTTAAATACATGGCATTGAGCTACCAAAAATTATTTAAATACCAAAAAGTAATTTAATTCCTAAATACTTGCCCAGCTCTGCCAGTAAGTAGGGCGCTTCGTACTGCTTCAGGGTGTGCCGAATGCTTCGAATTCCAAGATCGCCTACGTAAGCCTCGAAAATGAGCAACTATTTTATATCTCAGATTACTATTTTCTAGTGAAGTCTTTTACCAAAACTTGCAGCAGTACAGGAGCGAATAGTGACACAATCATTTAAATTAACTAATAACTTTTACAATAAAACAAATTAAAAATCCATATCATAAAAAATTCGTTAATAGCAAATTTAACCACAAGGAAGTGTTTATAATCACCTGTAAATAAAACTAAAGCAATGGTCAAAACCTAATTAAATCGTAATACCTCATGCTTCATAGAATTCAGCATAAAGATGGATGATGAATAAACGAACTACATTGAAAAGTTTCAATTTTTCCTCTGTGTCAAGGCAAATTCGAGTCAATGGTTTCTAAGCGCCATTTTATTAGTCTATCAGTTGCCCAAGTTTTTCGCCATATAGGCATCTTCGCAGCATTTACGGTCTTCGATATTCGCATACTGGCCCTTCTTATCTTGGGCATAGCATCATATTTTCACGATTTTATGAGAACTGCTTTCTGCGATGGAGGATATTGAAACGCAACGTGATTTAGCAGCCCTTAAGTTATTTAAATGAACAGAATATATTGAAAAACATTTTCACACGTAAATACATTTTTTGAAAAAATGTTTTGCACTTTACCTCTCAAGCTTACTTCCAAATTCTACAAATTCTAAAGATGTTTCAAAATACTTGTCAGGGTTGCTAAAAAACTGGATTTGGTCGTGAGCTATAATTCATGCAAGAAGGTTTTTTAGTTAATGTGACGAATTTTGGAAGTTTTCTCAAAATATTTCATTAAAATTGTTTCAATGGCTATCAAATTTAGCACATTTTGGAGCTGTACTATCCCTCCCATTAACCAGACCCAGACATTCAATTTACAATTTAACAAAGAGGTTCGTTAGTTAGGAATTACAAGCTTTGCATTGTTTATATCAAAGTTAATTAAATGCTTTTTAACTTACAAAAGAATGCAATGATTACGGTTGGTAAAACCAATAATTTTGAAATAATTTTTTGTAGTTTCAGAGCAAAATAATGAAAATTATCTAGCAATTCCTATGCTGATGGTTTATTCGGCAATAAAGCATTTGAAATATTGTCTGTATTTTTTAGTTTAAATAATTCAAAAATACTGGTTATTTTTATCCCAAATTCTAGAACCAGATGAAACTAATTTCCTTTCTTCAGAACCCAATTCAATCTACACTTGATGCATAAAATAGAAAATCCGCACAGTTACAGTGTTAATCTGTGGTGAGATATTATTGATGGTAGAATACCAGGTCATTTCGTTATTCAAAATAATTTAGCTCGATATAACTATTTAACAATTATTATTTATCAAATTATTTATCCTGACTTCTAGAGAAAACGCTCTAGATTTGGCTTTCTTCTAAATTAGATGGTAAAACGAGGTGGCCAAAGTTCAAGCAATAACCCTGTACAATGCGAAAAGTGGAATTAAAATAGTTTTAACTTGTTTGCATTTATTGCCAACGGATTATTACAGCTGAACTGATGCGCTCAATAATAAAGTCTCCTTCATTAAGTCCATTGTATTTAAAGCCACTCTAAAATATTGGAAAAAAATAAAATTTGCATCATATGCAACTACACTTCTAACAAGTGCCGGGAAGGCAATGGACACGACTATGGAGTTTAATACATATTATAATCAACTAATCAAAACCGACGTGGTTAGGAATCTGAAAACTTGTATGGACCGAGCAGATGCAAAAGACGAACATTTTGCCTCAAATATCATTAATATTCTGTCCAGCTATCCAGGAGCAAGATACAGTTTCGCGTAAGTTTACCGCCAACCAGTCACTTTCCATTAATTAAAATTCAAACTTGTTTGCAGGATTTCGATAAGAAAACGAAACTTGACGGTGCTTAAGGCGGTAAACAGTTTTATGTTTAAAATACTTTAAGGTCGATAAACAGTTTTATGTATTGCGTAAAACCTAAATCTCATATGCAAGATATGTTACAAAGCTTCCTTAGCCGATTTATTTTGACTTACATGTTTATATCATATGTCCTTTAAATTTCACTAATTATCGACTTTTAAGAGATAGATGAAGAGTTAACGAAAATTGATTATAATAAAAAGGAATAATAATTGTTTAAGTAATATTCTTAATTCGCGAACTGTTCTAAGTCGATTGTTGTAAAAATGTGAAACCTATGAATCCAATTAGCGTTTCTCAAACGCAATGAATTGCAGTCACGGATTTCTTACGTTGCCCTTAATTTTCTTAGGGCAATATTTTTTATAAAAGTTTATCCATTTACCTGGAACAGGCAAGAGCTATCCCGGGAAGGGATTAAATCCCTAGCGGGCGTTAAACCCAACTCGAATGAAAGTGACACGTAGCAGTTTGCAACTTAATTTTGGGCAAGCAAGTGTAACAAATCTATATGCGCTTATTTAATATTTAAATATATCTCTTGATCGGTGCCCAGTTCAATAACGTGCTCAGAAATGGGAGCTAATAAGAAAGTACGATAATAGCATTATAGCTTTATTCATTATTCTGCCTCAGCTATAGAACAAAGTAGGTTTTTATTTAATGTCATTACTCATAGCATGGATCAGAAGATGATTCTGCACACAAATAGAGAACTTGACCGGTCTCAGAAAAGAAAAGAAATAATGAAGGAGCTCGTTAGCGTAATGACTCTCCTCAATATTTTCCAACGTATAAAAAAAGATCGTTACTAACACAGCTGAAAACCAAGTGTTCTGCACCAAATATATTAGCGACTATTAATTATCTATTTGGAATTCAGCAAGAATATTTTTCATTTATCTTGCAAACAGAATGGCATTAGAGTTTAAATAGGGCTGAAGTAATTTATCATGTGTACTGTGTTTGTTCGCATTTTTTTCTATCGAGCATAATTTATGATGAATGGTTTTTTGTTCATCTGTATTTGCTACTTTTTTAGAAGTTTCGCTCTTTATAGACGTATTCTGAACTTAGTTCGTGTGATTAATTATCGATCATAAACACCTTGTAGCGATCCATGATAGTGTAAGATGTCCTGACAATTCATTGATTCAATAATTATAATTTATTTTGTTTCCAGGTAAGTGAATATAGCGGCGTCTTCTCAACATCAGAGTAAGTACGGCTTTTTTGAAATAGTAATTCAGCCATTCAGTAAGGAGCGGGGGCCTATACGCATTTTTGTAAATTTGGTTTATATACTACTTGTTCAAAGTTATTAGTATTTCAATGGGTATTTTCCCTGAAGCTGCCATTTTTATTTAGCAAATGTTCAATTGAGAGTTGAGTATTGTTCCCAACCAAGCCGTTTTAAAGCCCAACTGACTTTATCTTCAGAAGTGACTGGCTCGAACGGTACACGCTAACCAATTACGTATTCGCTTTTAGTTGCTTCTTTGGTAACCTAAAGATGCAAGCAAATCGTGTTTGCGAAACTTTAGAAGCCATATTCCACTAGGACCGGAAGGCTCGGACCCAGGCACTAGTCAAGAAAGCCCAAGTCTCTTTGTCAATGCATTTAAAAAATTTTTTTTTAGAACCGTAACTAAATGAAACTATTAATATATGGTCATTTTAACGCAAAAATGTTTCCTGGATTAGAGTCGACAACGTGGATAATTTTCGAAAAATGTGACCTAAAACGCTTTCCTGATTTGTAACTTTGATTGTAACCTTTCCAGTAGGTTAAACATTTACGAGCATATATTTAAAGCATAAATGCCGATAGACAAGGACATTTGTAAACTAAAACTAAATTACCCTAACCTCAAGATATGGGCTATTTGAAGTTTTAAAAACGTGAAAACCAACATAAAGACAACCACAGTAAATTCAATAGCAAAAGAGAGTAAATCCAGAGAAATGGAAGAAGCAGGCACTGTTCTCGTGATGGCTTTTTGTCAGTAGCATCTTAAAAAATCTGTCGCTTCTTATGCTATTAAGAACTTAAAGAATAGACTTAAGGGTTGGAAATGCTAACTACATGTTGCAAGTGCTATTTGAATCGAGTCGGCATAGATGTTATTGGGTGCTTGCTATAGATGTTATTTGGTGGTGTTATATGGTGATCCACCACACTCTGCTGGCATTGTACCAGAAGTACTGAGATTGATAGATGGTTCCATACTGGGACGAAGTAAATTGTCTTGATGTCTAAATGAAAAAAACGGACACCATAGAGTCTGGAACTCTTACATACGGGGTTTCAATTTGAAAACTTACCACTCTTAATATCTTTCTTGCAGTTAAAAATATGAAAAATTGGAAAGACACGTCAATTTTGTTTGTAAGGGGGGCACTTTAATTGAAGATTGTCTTCTGGTCTCATCCCCCTAGGAGGGATAGATGTGATCCTGAGAATCTTAAATGAGTATCGGGGTCAGGTGGCACAGCGTTTTAAAGGACGTTCAATTCTCTTTTCAGTCGTATTTCACTTTGTTGCTTTGATTCCAACTTGGAATTAAACTTGTCTGCATTGAGATTGTGGTTTTCCGGATTCAGATTGTGTCTTTTCGATTTTTAATATTTTTAACTGCAAGAAACACATTAAGGGTGGGAAGTTTTCAAATTGACACCCAGTTTATTTCGCTCCGTTCTTCAGATCATGCCATACGTGCAGCATATGTTGTTACTGATATGATATATGTTGCACTGAGTTCTTTCCTGAACGTGAAACGAGAATAGTGGCTAAGCAAGCATTGAGGACCGACCTCAATCCCATAGAACATCTATTGCATGTTTTATACAGGCATTTTTGCCGTCACCGACATATTATTACAGCTCTTGATTAAACTCTTAAATAAACCTTTAGAGTTAAATTAAATTAAGAGATAATACGAGCTGCGTGGGAGCTCACGCGATACTAAACCCTTTAAAAAGCCATCGGAGCCAGAGGCAATTATTTACATTTTTACTTGGGTTTAGGCGTTTACTATTAATTTTAGAACGTTTGACAAATCTGTGCGTAAATTGCACATTGTAAATTTTCTCTTAAAGGTGCATTGCAAATTATGTGTTTTTTAATGAGCCTAGAGTAAAAGCATTTTATTTCCAGTATCACATTGTTAGAATTCTTTATATTGTTTCTACTATAGACGAAAATTACTCAATTTGCCTACAGCCATACTTAGTGGTTGGTATTTGAATGGGTAACAGAATCTTCATTCCTTCTTCTAATTCTAAATGTCTTGAAAGTAGCAAATATTCGAAAATATATTATTAGCTATTTTCTACAATGAAGCGCTGCATTTTAATGCAATTTTATTTGCAAAATGTATACAATAAACCCACAATTACTTACTTAGCCGGAAATAATACAGGTCTATATATTTAAAAGCAAAATTATGTCTGATACCGAATATTTCGTCTACGGGTACTCTCTGATTGATAGTCATAGTCTTCAATTATTTACAAAATCCAAAAGTGAGTAACTTCAAAAAATGTTCAGTGCGTGCTCCCCTCTTGAAATATTGTCTTCTTCCGCCCGTCCATCGGCAATAAAATATATCGGTCCCGTTTTACACGCAGAGACCGAAGTTTGGTGGCCATGTAGTGATTAATAATATGCATTCGGTTAAGTTTGAAATGAAGTTCGTCCTGATATAACCCGGGTAATTCGTTGGTCCAAATGTGAACTTTAAATGATATTCAACTCCAGCCGAACATCAAAGGGCTAACATCTTATTAAAGCCCACATAATTTTACTTCCGTAATCAAATAATATTCGCGGCAGAAGTGTTGGTAGAAAATAATAGTTCACTCAGTATTTCTGGAAAAAATTACTTCGGCGAGAAGAAATGCTTTAACGCCTCTTCATGTCTTGAAAAATATGACTTAATTTGTGAGCAAGTGAATTAGAACAAAGTGAGCAATTTTTTGTCATTTTAGCTTTTATCTAAGTACGACTAGTTAAAATGGGAAAATATTTTGAGCTGAATGCTTCTTTGCAAGAGGATAAATAGAAATGTTTATTTCACTCGGAAACGTGGAATTTTGATATTCTGTACGAAGGACATAAGTATTGGCCATGGAGCATAAAACAAAAACGTTTATTTTTTTTAGGGATACCTTCAAAAATGTAATATAGAAGGCCGTATTTCATTTACTAATTTCTACTTCTGATTATGTTTTCAAATGAGGCGAAAAAAAGCTGCAGAAGAAGATGCTTTCCATTTATTAGATTATGTAAATAGTATAAAAGGTGATAATTATAGTCAACTCGTTGATGCACGATCATTTGAAATTATATTGTCACTGCTATCAAGTTACTGTTTTTAATTAGTTGCAGCCACAACTTGTATAATTAGGGTCTAACAATAACGACAAATCTAACTTTTCGATGAAAGACCTGAAGGAAGATTAAACTGTTCCTCGCAAAGCGTCAGTTAGGAATCTTACAAAGCAGCAGCTGAATTTTTGACGGTGTTGTCGAATGCATCTAATGTTCGGCTGGTTGTGTAAGTGTTTCCCGCAACATGTTTGTTATTATAATATAATTTGTCGTATGTTGATATTGGCGAAAAAAATAAAAACATAATAGATTTCAAACAACAGAAGGTTTGCTTTTGAAAGCAAATCAAACTGAGACTGAATTGACACAAACTGTTAGTGCCAGCAAAAATTGGTGATACTGTAATCCCCTTTCGTATGTTGATAGAAGGCGAGCTGATGTTAGAAAGGTATTAGGAGTTATCATGTCAGTTGAATTAGAAATATACTGCAAAATGGCAGCTGAATATACCACATTACCACATTACCACAGGGAAACAGTTTACTCTGTGTGAGGCGCTCCTCGTTGCCACAGAACGTTCCAAAATTTGAAGAGTTTTTTCTGTCAATTAAAGCGTTTTTATCCATCTGTTGAAGGCAACGATACGAAAGATCCCTTAACCAAACCAACAGCGGATCAACGAAATATCTTTTTAGGGTTCTGTTAATTTCATAAGGTTTGAATAAGTTACATTTTCCTCTAAAATGTCACTCCTTTATTTTTGTAATACCTACAGCATTCCACATTAACAAGGAAAAATGTTTCTAATCAACTAACCAGCTAATATTAATATATCTGAATTAGAACTTCTTACGACGCTATCATCACATTTTTATTAAACTTGAGGTTAGCCGGTTTATGTGGAGATTAGCCAAGTTCGAACTTTAACCATAACATTTGCAAACATATACTCTGCTGTTGTATATTTTACTAGTTTTTATTGCAAATTGCCGTTTCTAGTAGCACACACGGCTAACAATCGGTCGAAAGCAAACGTGTTTTTTTTTCAAAGAAAATATCTTATCATGAGGAACTGAAAATAAATAATTATCGAAATTACGCTTTAAATAAGTAGGCATTGTCCATCCGTATATTTTTTGCAGAAAGTAACTACTAGAAGTTCAGTTTCAGTGATCGTTCTTAAATTATATGGCATAAATTAAGTTTATTTAATAAATTGTGATGGCAGCTTTTGCTGGAATAAAAAGGATTAATGCAGTATGAAGGGCAAACAAAAGAGTCCTAACTTTAGAAGGCGTTAATTGCCGCGGGTAATTAACATGAGCAAACGAGCCACATGATATTAAAATATTCGCGTTTAAGATACCCGACGTATACCTAAAGACCTAAAAGCTTATTAAATGCTCAAAGAGAGCGCCTATTTTTCCAATAGAGCTCTTATAATGATGATTGTATTAAGACAGGAAAGGAATAATCAGATTTGTACAAAACTTGATCCAATCTGTAAAAACGTTAGCTATAAAACTAAATTTAATTTGTGGCTATTTTACAACAGCGATTAATTCACCTTCCATAGCATGGCCCAAATAGCATTGAAATAACCATAAATTAAATAAAAGTCTGTAATGCACAGTTAAATACCTAAATACTGTATRATAACTGCAGACAAGATAAACTTGCTTCATTGTTTATATATTTAACTTTCTTATTTGGAGTATTACAAAAGGAAAWTTATATAACGCCACTTTTCCCGTGTTTACTTTGAAAACAAACTTTATATCATGTTTTCGCCAAYTTTTTAGGTTTATTCAAATTCAATATATGCCCAATTTTCTCGTAAAATTAGGAAGTGCAAGWAAACTAAWAAAACAAGGTTCTTGTGTCTCATCGCGCTAGATCAAACTGCAACTAACAATTAGAGAAAAATTGTCTGGTTTCCCGTTCATATCGTCGTTGGATAGCGTCTAAAGTTCCAAATGGTATGTGAACAATTCAAATTACTTACATAGATATTACACAACAAATAAGAAAAGTTTACAGACAAAGCTTTGTTCACTCCGTATGCCAGTTTAGAAACTTTATAGACAGAGTAAAGTTAGAAAATAGTAGCAAAGTTTACTCGAAACAATAGTTCTCTGTTTACGTATAATCATTCGCCTTTGAATGGGGAAATGTTATTTTATTTGCGTCTCTCACAATTCCGATCCAGTATAAACCGAGCATGTTTTTGGATTTTAAATCTCCCATCAGTCGAAATGGTACATGAAAGCATCAATAGTAGCTAAAGAAAATGCCAAATCGTTGATAAAAAGAATTTCAAATGATTCGCTGCAATCCGGTTTCAGTCAGTTTGAATCAAATTTAATCTTATCCCCGCTGAGCTTCAATAAATTACACAACAAAGAAACTCTTTGAAGAGTCTTCACGGTTTTTTGCTCATTTGTTCAAGCTTTGGTTGACAAGGATAAAGAGATCAAAACTCCATGGGATTTAATGAGGACAGTATAATTTTTTATAATTAAGTTGGCTGGAAAATACTTTTTGAGTTAGCTAATCTGTGTGCCGACGTGACTCCGCATTTAGCCATCGATTTATTTTAGTATTTCTTTGCTACAATTTTATTTACTGTACTATAATCAATTAAAGAATAATTGCATTAGCAGAAGTTTTTTCATTGCTCTTAAGATGTGCGTCTTGACATAAATTTGTCTTTGGGTTAAAACAGTAAACCTAAGATAAAAAAAGTGTTAAACTATTGTGTAGACTTTAAGAAAAAAACGTATTAAATAACACCATTTGTGAGATATTCAATTTAGTTTTATTTAATATGTTTGGTTATAAGTAACCTCAATATACTTATTCAACTTACGCAACAGTTTTTATTTGATTTTAAAATAATAAACTTTTGTTTAGATAATACCTTTGGTTTAAGGAGGAAGCCCTTATTTAATAAATGGTAACTAATTCTGCTACAAACTGTATAAATACAGTGGAATGAAGGTTTTAAATATTTTGCAGAAAAATTGCTAAAACTGATTTCTTTCTGTAAGTACAGCCGAAATATTTTTCTGTTTAATTTTTTATAGAATGCATTGCTAACGATTAGGACTCGTAACAGACTTATTACTAACAACTGCACATAATAACCAATTATTATGATAAGCTCGACATTCCGATTGTCACAAATCACGAGGACCCTGTGTCTTCATCTCCTAGTAATTTTCCTTAATAGAACGTAATGTTCTAAAAACTATCATTCCGAAAACTATCTTCCGAAAACTTCATTCTAAAAAAAAAACGAAAAAAAAAAATCTTCCGAAAACTATCATTGCTACAGTTGAAACTGTATTGCAAAATTGCGGGATGGAATACTCAGAAACACAAGACGTAGATCTGTTGCATGTTTGCAATTCTGAATTGGTATGTTACGTATAAACGTGATAGCTTCAAAAACGAATAATACTTATATGTACAGGGTGTCCTAAATGTAACGGCACAAAACAAAATCGCGGATTCCTGGGGTGAAAATTTGATGATTTAGCACAATGTTCCTTAGTCCAAAAGTTGACGGTTGCCGACATACAGGGCGTCGAACTTACATTTTAATTTCAGGTTTTCGTTACTCTACTTTGAATGCAACTGTATGTTTTAACGAAATTTGGTATACACAGTTTTTGAGCATAACAAATCCAAATCTGCCATCATATTTTGATTAACTTGTGGAAAACTTGCTGAAATTGTGAAAACCACTTGCGGCGATATCTGGGCAACAAAATGGTTACAACTTTTTGGTCACCCGGTATTTTGACTTCTAAAATGGTTTGATCTAATCGTCGATTAATTTGGCACAAAAACGGTATTCTTAGTCGAAGTCCCAACAAAAAAATAAGTCACAATAGGTATCTAAGTGAAAAAATATTTACTAAACATAATTCTTTAACAGTAGGATTTTTTAAATCTTAATCACTAACAATAAAACATGCATTTTCTACAGCAATCGCTCAAAATGTCCCCCGTTAACTTCAATACATTTTGAAATGCGTTTCTTGAGGGATCGTCTAATTTTGAAAAACATATTTTCATTTCGAAATGATTCGGCGGAATTCATAATTCAAACCCAAGAACTTCCACGACCTATTCACCGATTTGTAAAATGTTGGTTTAGGTAATTCCTAACAGGTCTGGCAAAATGGGGTGGTGCGCCATTATGGCCATGCAAACTTCAATAATTT
>NW_026018715.1:2677172-2685955 GCF_020466585.1 Dendroctonus ponderosae
CAGACACGCCAGCGTCTGAACTTTGTTCAGGGACTGTCGATATGTGCTGATTTTGGTTCTATGCCACCATACCCGTGCAGGTTGAGCTACTCCCGTGCAGGTTGAGCTACTCCCGTGCAGGTTGAGCTACCCATCGGGTGCGTCCCCAGGTGRCGGATAAGGGGAAGGCCGGTCAGATACGTCTGACCGGTTAGCGACGGCCATAAGTGAAAGTCCTGGAACAAAAAATATCTTGTTAAATACAAGATATTTTCACAGCTTACTTCAACAGCAAATGCATTTAAAACAATAAATTCCGCACCTCAATCACCATTTTTATTAAAAATGTTCGTATGATACCTGTGGAATTCTATCTGCTAATAAAATGTTTTTTCACATTCACCACCTTTCATTGATTCACACTTCATCATTGAGCGCAAACTATCAACCTGTTGATATATGACCTACATTACATTTCAACGTCAATAAGAAAGTGGCTCCGACTGGAAAGCATTTGCAAAACATGCTTGAAAGCTACAGGTGCCGGATCTGTTCTCTAACGATCCAGATGTCCTAAAATCGAATTTTCCATTTTATTTTACGTGCTCCTTTAAGAGATGGCGCCTGCTGATTTGGAGTGTTTTGCTGACTTTCCACTAAACTTTGTTCCAAAGTTTCGATTGGCTATTTAACTCTGAACGAAGCTGAAATGCCTTTAGGAAATGGTGGACAAAATTCAAAATTTTGTTACAATTAGTATTGCCTGTTTTGTAAAACTAACGAACATTTCCATAAGTAGTTTCTAAAGATTTATATGAGATTTTTCAAGTCACTTAAGTTTGATGTTTTTTAATTAAGCGTATATATATGACAAATTGCAAACATGCGATCAATTGTAAAGTTTACCATTAAGATCACAAGCCTAGTCAAAGGGAGAATGTTCACCGGTGAGTTCAAGGCTGACATCTTTGGAAACAAGTAGGTCCTTACGACTTTGCTGGCAAAATTAATAAAACGAAAGTTTAAAGGCATTTTGCTTGTCTGCTTGTTAAGTTATTTTATATCCGCTAACTTCTTTATAGTTAAAAAAGCAATTGCATAATATTGCTTTTATATACAAAATTTCAGATGAAATGCATTTGCATTGTAATCACCTATTTTATATACACATCAAGGCTAACTAAGACATATTTTCACAGCTTAAATTTTTAAATGTATTTTAATTCTAGCGATAGAACTGAATTTGGCAGATCATGTTTTCTGAAAATAAAGTTTTATTGTGGCACATTCCTGCCCAAATGTAAGGTAAGATATCATATATTTCACAAAATTTGTTTTAAATACACACGTTCATAAATATATATTTTATGACACGACATGCGGTTTATTTCAAAGCTATTGAGTGGAAACTCGATAAAAACTTGCACTGCATTCACCATAGCTGCAAACACTTATATTATCGACCTCAAATTTCCGTCCTTGGAAACGGTGAATGCGTTAAAAATTCAAGGTTTTGTTCAGAGTTAAAGTATCAAATATTTTTCGGTTTAAATTGTTTTTGAATAATTGCTATCTGCTTATTTTGAATAAAATAATTTAAAGCTTATTATTATCATCAGGATTGAAATCTATACAGGGTGGACTTCAGCTAATGTAACAAGCTTCAGCCAGAAATGTTGCGTTTCAGGCAATCTGTTTAAGCCGAAAATTAGTTAGTGCAAATAATTTTATAGTTATTTAATAGATTCCTAACTAGTTTTACCGATAAAAAAATAGTGTTTGGGTCTTTTTTAGATCGAAGAACCCAACTTTTTTATTACGTACCTTTCGGTTTTTTGAGGGCGCCAGCTGCAATAGTTTAGAGCCGTTTCAAACATCAGATACTTTTAGAGTTTGCAATTATCGCTTTTTATTCGCCTGGTCTCATTCTCCTATATTTTGTAAACAAAGAATGTATATAAATCGTTGTCTCTCACTGTTTTAGAGATATTTCACATAGAACCTTCTCGTGATTTTAAATAGAAATGTTCTAAATAGGAAACTCAAACAATATCTCTATTTAAAATAAATATTGTGCGCAAATGTTCAATGACACAAAATTTGACATACGTTAATCATTATTTTGTTAAGTACTTTAAGAGCTACTTTAAACTGCTTTTTAAACTCAGTAAAGTTTTTCAAAATTATTAATGCATGATATTTGCTCAAATTGAACTTTTTCAGTTTCAATACATATTCCTGCCCTGTACTAAATTGTTGTCAAAATGAAAACCATTAATTGTTCTAACCCAAACCATACAGCACATTTTTTTATTCAAAAATAAGTTATGTCGGCACATTTTTAATAAACTATATGCAATATTAGAACTTAACTGACAACAAGTTGATATTAAACGAAACATTTTTGGAACAGCAATGGAAACCAATTTGAGTTCGCTCTAAAAATACCTAAATATTTCGCACTCAAATTATATTTAAAACGCTGAAAGGTATAGACTTGAACCAAGTACATTTTTTGTTTGCAAWTTTTTTTGTCGCCAACAAAAAGCGATTCTCTAAAGCAAAAAAARATTATGTTTTAAAAGRCTCTAGACTATTGCAGCTRGCTCCGTCTACGGACTACAAGCTAGGTAATRGAAAATTTGAATTTGTTTTCTATAAATCTAAAAAACGTTCAAACACMACTTGTTTTTGCGACTGCTAAACCTGAMTAAGTATCTATAAAAAAAGSAAAATTTTAATTTAGAGTTTCACATCTATCCTGGAAAACTATTAGCTGTGCGACAAAGCAAGTTTGCTTTGTAACATTTGTAACACAAAAAATGTAACATTTTTGCCTAAACAATATGTCAGGGAATTTTGTCATATCTTGGAGGACCACCCTGGATACATAATAGATTGCAATTTTAAGTGTCGACAAACGAAAAAAAATTGTAAGCATTAGGACACAGTTGAATAAAATTGAAGATTGTATCAAATAGTTTTCAGCTTTCAGGCGAGATTATATGACCCGTTTGCTGCTTAAGTTACACGCAGGCAAAAAAACAGCTTTGAACATTAGGATTTATTAGGATCTTTGGGCCCCTATTTGAATCTTGTTGGGGTCTTATATGCTCAAGTCTGAAAATACTGGAAAGTTTATTTTGCCTTTCAGCTTGAGAAAAGCTTAAATTGCTTTAGGTATTATTTGGGAAAAGCCACACTACTGAAAGCGAATATTGCTATTAACAAGCTGTTGAATCTGGTTAAACGATGTTTTCATCTGGTTAACTGCAGAGCAATAGGTTTCCTTATGGCTTCTTAATAGAACTTCAGTTAAACTTTAGTAGCGCCTTTAGGAATTATGATTTAAAGGATTTTAAGGATTGATCTAATAATCCTCCAATATTTTACGCTGTTTTAACCTCTTTTAAAGTTCATAACAATCTTGTTCATACAAAACGCCATTTTGCACTTTGACTGAACACATTAGACCCAAATTCAATAAAAACTTGCACGGGTTTTGCAAATTTACTTAGGGCTTTATGTAATCCAGAGAATGCATGGAATTAATTTTCTCGCTAACACTTGACTCTATTAAAAAACGCTTTTTGGACAAATTTAAATATTAGCAGACATTACGTAGGTACGTTCAAAAATTAAGTAGCACATTTATTATTTGTTCAGTGTACAAAACTGTACGTGACATTTAAATAAATTCTAGATTCTTTTTATTTTGGTGCTTTAATCTTTGCGAAGGTTGGCGATTAACATTGCATTCTTGTTCTATCAGCTGACTGTAATAATTCTAAAGATGTAATCCCAAACTACTGGCCTAGAGAATTTCTACGGATTGGCCTCAGTTTGCATTTACCATGGATCCCAAGTAAGGGTATCTCTCTACTCGTTCCATAGTTGCTGGATTTAAAGTAAAAACCATAGGAGGCTGAGCGTTTTCCTGGTGGTCATATGTTTTGCCTTAGAGGTGTTCAGGCTAAGCCCATATTCCTCGCTCGTTGTATTAATTTGCTCAAGAAAAATTTGAAGATCCGCTGGGTTACCTCCACGCATAACAATATCATTGTGTAACTGATGTTGTTTATGTTTTCGCCGTTTATTTTAATCCCTTCAGGAGAGTCTTCCAGTGCTTCTTGCAATATTTTCTCACAGTAGATGTTAAATAAGGTCGGCGATAGGACGCACCCCTGACATACGCCTCTTTGGATAGTCACCTCTTCTGTTTTGTTGCCGTCTATCTTCACATATGCTGATTCATCCATTCATAAGATTTTTGCAATTTTTCAAAAAGTTGGAAAATTTGCTAAAACTGACTGCAAATATAGAACTGTAATATAGACTGATGACAGGAGGATCTCTTTAAGTACGAATCCCTAGCATTCTGTTTGGGCTAATTTAATTATTGTTCCCAGTGGGGAAACGTTACGGATTTTGCAGTAGCATGTGATAGTTCATCGTTAGAAAAGCGTGTTTCGAACGGATACCGAAAAGTTTGCGGCAAGGCAAAAAAACGCATTGAAAGTAATTACAAACACCCTAATAATTTTTAATAATCAAATAAATTTAGCTTAGAGCACATTTACCTCCTACATTTTATAAACACCTATTTTGTGGAATTATTTACTACGTGGCATCGTAGATCATCGTTGATTTCCTTTACATACTGGAGTGAATACAAAAGTTATCTTAATGGTGTTAAAACAGCTTTTAGAAATGACAGGTAAAACAATTAAATTACAATAACTAAGATTATGAGCTAGTATTATCTCTAATCTCCGTTATGCCAGCCAATGGGTATTTGTGAAACATCCCAAATTGATAGTTCAGTATGGCACGGCAAGTTTATCGTGTTGCCCATTCAGAGCATGTATATGTATCCAATTCACATGTATAGATTTCATTGCCTGATAATTCAGATACAGTATTGCAAAGAGCATACGTTTACTGCTATACCGGCTGATCTAATTTGCTTTCAGAGAAAACGTAATTCAATTTTCTGCATTTCTCACCAGTTGGATTAATAATCTGATATTGATAAATCCAGCAAGCACAATTTCAACATCAATAAAATACCATTTTATGGTTAATTCTAAGTTCATGCAAAGTCTAATTTGATGCAATATTACCAGTTTTTTTTGCTCTAGATTTCGACACGATCCTGCCCAGGAAAAGATATAATTTATAAACTGGTTTGCAGCCAAATCTTGAGCCAAATCAATTACATTGACCATATATTCGTTCTGCAGTGCACATTTCTCGAATCGACTCCACCGGATTTAGCGCTGTCCAACTAAACTTTGGTCATAGATACACGGTCCTAGTGATGGAGCATCACATCAATTTAACATCGAATCACCTGCCTTTTATTTAAATTTTGAATTATCCAATGAATTCTAAGTACGATTGAGGTAACATAACTTATACTCAACGGTTACGGACAAATTTAAAGTTGAGCTTATCAATAATTGATCGCATCCATTTCTTTCACATTTCTGTAGTTCTGGAAAGGACCGATTGATTTCAAGAAACAGAACAACAACCAAATTAAATGTCCAAAATGTGTGCCATTTACGAGGCGATCAAAACGCTTTTCTTGCACGTTTATAATCACTTCGGGAGTTATGGCAGACACTTTCTTTCGGATCTTCTCTTTTCGCTCATTCAGATTCTTAGCCATACAAACAAAAGCTTGAGGTAACTCCACAAAAAGAAACCTATCGAAGTTAGGTATGGCGATCTACAAGGTCATTTAGTAGCTTTTACTTTTCCTATCCATTGTGGGCGGTTTTATCCAAAAATGTACGCACAATGTACTTGCACACTATATCTTGCTGGAAAATCAGTTCTTCAGGGTCTGGCCCTAATGAATTAATTGAGCAATATAGACACCAATGTTGGATTTTATAAGTAAGTTCTTCTAAGAAGAAATTCCAAATATGCTTAAGTCCAGTTAAAGACTGCTCGAAGAAATATTGTCCTATTATCTCTCTTCCGCGCACTGTTCTACCTATACGTTTATTTTTTGGTGATTCGGGCCCTAAAATTTCATCATCCAATTCGGACTTTCTATTACCCAATATCGAGCGTTTTGTCGGTTCACATAATCATTCAAACGAATCGTAACTTCATCGGAAACAGGATATATTTTACTAAATGGTTAGTTAGACTGCATAAATTTAGCATGCTTCCGCAAAACTCATTTCACTATCGAAACCATATTTAATAAGTTTTGAACTGAAACAACTTCGTAGAGATGAAATTTGTGCGATTTTGATCTAATTTCGGTATGTGTAAATTGGCCCCAATCTGATTGACCCAAAATATGTTTTTACCTTGTGTCCGACATGATACCTGAAGAATACTTAGAATTCTATGGAGTATTCAAAATTGAAATAAATAATAAGCGTAGCACCTATTTTAGCAAATAAAAATTAATGCCTTCTCTGGAAGTATAAGCAATTTAAATATCGGTGCATCTTTCATGTTCTACACAACGTCACCAACACAAAACAGCAGAACCGAATTGTAGGCATTGATGTTGGTGCCACAAAAAGTGACCCAATTTACTGTGAAAATTTGATGACGACCACAAATGGTGAGTTCCTATAAAGTGACCAATGTATTGACCAATAAGTTGCCAAAAACCGGCATAATAGCCTGACAAATTGCGGAAGTTGGTCGACTCCACAACGTTCATAAGAGATGCATACACATGTGTCAGAAATTAACAGGCATATTCTGTGGAAATACTTAGGTTTCCTCAAGAACTGACATAACTCGACCATCAAAAGTGTCGTTTGATTAGAGATTAGGCTTTAGAACAGCTGGAAATTGGTTCTGAAAAGAATTTGGAAAAATTCTGAGCCAACTAAACAAAATGTTCACAGGAAAAGGTATTACTCCCAGAAGTTTACTTACTATTTCGTGTGATCTATGTAAGATGCTTCACTGGACCAAATGTTTTCACAACAAATCTGCTGTTTCGGTTACTGGGAATGGTAAACGCTATTGATCGGTGATATTGTATTTTGTATGGCCACAATTCGACGAAATTGATTTGGAATATTTGTTGTTTTAACAAGATGCAGCCACAGTCAATTTTGCTACTGCCACTACCACATTACCAGAAGAACAGTTTGGTTAATCAGTGGTCTCCAGAAATAGAACTGTCTTCTGCAAGAATTCTCCAAGGACTTGTGATTGACTCACCAGATATATTTTTGGGAAATTCGAAGTCGACGGTCAATCAGAACAAAGATCGAATGTTGATGCCTTGAAGTAAAACAATGCTCTGTTTTGCTGAAATTTATTTTTCGGATTCACAAAAACAGGTGGTATTTTTCAATTCGGCGTTTGCGCGTAACCTTCCTAATTGACTTTATCTGGTAACAAGAACGAACACACTTCTAAGCTATGTTTTATTACTACGACAGTAACTTGCACTATACGGTTTTTTAATTTTGTTGTCATTTTTGTGGCTTCACACCTTAAATAAAACATTCCTCTATTCCGCACTATTATATTTTGATAAATTCAATAATCTGTTATTTTTTTGAATTAAATCGGCCAGGGCCCATAACAGGATATTTATAGCTGACCCTAGAGAAACATATACATAAATGTCACCGTTTTGAAGAGCATTAGGGGATATGATGAAACAGGAAGAGCCTTTTATGCCCGCCAAGCTATGGGGACAAATGTGAGGTTTTATGTGCATAACGAATGAATTCGAAATCGATACATCGAGAGTGGAATATGAAATTCTTTGTGTGCCCTAAAATAAAAAGAGCTTTGCATCAAATGCTACTTTTACCAGAGTCGCTCTAAAAATTATTTTAATTTCTGCTTTACCTAAATTACATCGGTACGGAAATTATTTAGAAAATAACAATTTGAGGTGATAGGTTAAGAGTGCTTGGCGCAGAAAGAGCCAATACAGCACTTTTTTGCTTAAGCGTTTCTTATCGGTGATTTGAAAATTTTTATTTTTGTAAATCAAATATTACTGCTAAATTACTGTTGTAGAGGAGTCTTGCGATAGCTTTACTGCGAATAGGACGTGCTCGGTAGGAATCCGGACATTCCAATCGAAAAAAAGTTTGTTTTGTCGATAGTAAAATTTAAAGCGCATTTCGGACAATATACATTCTTCTTCTCTTCAGCTTCATAGCTAATAAGCATGGATCCTGGGAGTTCGCATGAGTCCGCATCGGACCACGCTTCCCAGGAAGGCTACTTCCTGAGACCAAAATCCAAGAAAAGAGGTCGGACATCAAAATCTAACCCTTCCTCACCGCCAACACCAACGCCTTTGTCCAAAAAACCAGCAACCGACAGGGCTGAAACCTCCATGGCTTCAACGAATCAGCAACAACAATTGTCACCCACCTCAAAAGCAGCCGTAACAACAAAAACAACAACACCAACAACAACAACAACACTGCCACCACAACATCAACGATTCAACTTCCCACACACCTTCCCTAGAATGGGAGAAAGTGCGGGAAGGAAACAAGGATGTCATCATCAAGAGAGAGAATGACTTCCTAATAAAAACCAATGAGGAACCCAAGGCAACAAAAGCTCTTCAGCTGCTAATCTAAAGGGGGCTGCTATCCTCTTACAAGATCAACCAAAGCAATATAACTTCAGCTCCTAAAACCTACGAAAACAGACAAATATCACCCTCTTATTAAGTGGTCGCCACAGGGGTCGATCTGGAGATCACAGATTCAATGTTCGAGCAGCAACTCCAAAAACAACAATTTAGAGTGAGATTTTGCAAGCGCATTATCTCACGTCAACGA
>NW_026018715.1:2686757-2733587 GCF_020466585.1 Dendroctonus ponderosae
CATACACCCACACTCCAACTTAGAACAAAACATACTGACCAAAGCAAGCCTCTATAAATATTCAATAATTATAGGCGACTTTAATTTGAACAAAACCAAAACGAAACAGCTTCAAAGATTTTTACAAAATTCGGACTTTATAAAACATCACACCCCACCAGTGAATAAATAATGGTGAATAAATCTTAGGATCCCAGATTATATGTTGTTTCGGTTACATGACATTTTGATATCATCGCGCTAAGCAACGAAGAAAGAAATGTACACTTTAACAAAAAAAACTATTAATTGCAATATAGAAAAAAGTGAAAAGATGAAGCACTGAAAAATGGAAACAACAATAAAATTAAATTCAAGTAGGGCGGAAAGACCGCAATGGTCTATAGCCTTCTCAACGAATAAAGATGTTGATGTTGAAATACAACTTTCTATTAAATATAAAATTTCAGTTTTCCACCAACTCCTGGTCTGTCGTCCAGCCAACACCTAAGAAGCGTCTGCCAACTGACTTTCGATTCTCTATACCTGGCGTGGAAAACGGTTCTCTCCCTTTCAGTCAAGGGTTTCCACATGCTTACTGAAGTGGATTCGGGGGTTCTTGTCAATAAATGGTCTGTGTTTTATTAAGCTGAATTGTTACCGGTGTTGCTGCAGTAATCTCCAATACCTGTTCGTCTAGTCTGGAATCCGAACAACTCCTGGTCGTCCACTATCTGCCTCAATTCCTGGAGACAATCGTCTGGTGTTTCTAGCTCTTGTAGTTTGAAAAACTGTTCGTCTTATAGACATTTACATGGCTTACTTATATTAAGTTAGTCGTTCTACCTATCCAACACAATTTTATTGTTACTATACAGAAAATGCTATGATACAGAGATTGAAATATTTGACTTTATTGTAGTGAACCTGGTTGGACCCAGTAAATAAATTTAAATTGTTTTAATGCGCTTACTAATATAAAAAATCAATTGAGCGATAAATTATCGTTATGTTTGGAGCTCTAAACAATTAATTAATGTTGTAAATTGATGTCGAGAATTAAGATGGTGGGTATCGCTCCTCCATATCAAACTTAACTGTCGTAAAACCGCAAACATATTAACTCGAGACGCAAATTAGCGAAGTGCTCGAGGAAAAGCGTAAACCCTAGCTCTAGGCACGCTGCCAACATTGAGCTCAAAATGTTTAATTCTCTTACTAAATTGTTCCAACTGTACTTAATTTAATTGCAGTTGGAAACATATCTCGGGCGTCTAATCTACTTTTTTGTTGGTGCTTTGCAATTTTGGTCAAAGTTTAATGTTTTATAAAACCCATTGAAATTGCTATGAATCAAGGAGAGAAAACTGTTTTAAACTTTGGCTGTTTGATTAATCATATGGGTCCATTTTGTAGTTAATGTTCGTTAATAAACGTCAAAATCGGGAAAGTATCAATAAGTATAGAGTAAAAAGATATCCCAGTTTAAAATTTGCGATTTATATTCTCAAAGCAAGCAAATGTTTTTTTATATATTTCCTAGAATCGCCTGCTTATTTCAAATTGCAAAACTTACGCACCTTTTGTTTTTAATATTTTGGGTATTTCGTATGTGATTATAGCCTCAAATCTAATTTGACATCAAGAATGAATGACCGAACAAGTAACATTACAAAAAATAATTTGAAAATTAATTCTGGATGTTTAAGTTGTACGACGAAGAAACACTGAACACAGATTACGATAAGGCAGGGGTACGAAACTTGAGATATACATATTTACGGCCCAGCAATATATACGGCGCGAAGTGAAACTAAAACAGAAACATGAATTAGAAACCAAACCAGCATATAGAATTATAACATACTTTTATATTTTATTTATAAACTATATAGATCATTTTAAATTGTACATGTGAAAACGTAAAATTCTAATTGACCGAAATGGAGTCTGTTTCACGCTAACCTCAAAATTCATGGCTCAAAAATTACTCGTACGTATTGCATTATACATCAAAAAGTAGGTACTCTGCACGAAGGTCATCAAAATGAAGAATGTTATGTCATATATTAGAAAAGTTATACATTTTGTAAGATCTCGTGGCGTGTATCAACGACAATTTATTGTGGGGTACGTTGGTTTTCTTGCTCCTTTTTTTCTTCTTCTTCTACTTGCTGGATTGACTTCTAGTTGATCTGTTGATTCGGAGCTTGCCTCGCTATTGTTTCCTGAGATGTGGACTGCCAGCTGATTCTCCACAATACGTGGTAGTCTATCGTCGATCATCCTCTTGACGTGGTTGTACCATTCTCGTCTCCGACATAGATAAAGACTAGTCTCCGCTGCCTTCCCCATCTTGCCACATGCGGTAAGATCCGCGCGGATCCACATGCGGTTTGTGCTCTAATGTCTATGCTTCTTACACGATCTCTTTTTGTTTTCCCGGGTATTGCCCTCAATACTGACATTTTGGCGACTCGCAGCATCCTCTTTGTCTTGTTGGTATCCATTCTCGCTTCTATAGCATATATTAATATGGGCCTCACGCATGTCATATTTCTATCTTAATATCCTTTTGTATATACGCACAACCTGATATTATGGCTGATTTGTTAATTTGGTTTCGCAAGTCTTTTGTCGGGTCGTGAGCGCTGTACATGATACAATACTTACTATATGTATGTATTTATATATACATGATACTATGCAATACTTTGGTAGTATGTCAATACTAAGCCCAGGTATCTAAACTGCATGATTTGCTCTATGGGTTTATTATCTATTACCAGCTTGCATCTCAAAGGTTCCCTAGCGATGATCATAATTTTTGTTTTACTTATGGATATCTCCATATTGAGTTGCTGGCTGATGTGGTGGAACTTAAATAGCTGTTTCTGTAGGTCATTCTCACGTTCTGCGAAAATAACGGCGTTGTCGACATAGCAGACGATGCTAATAGCTCTGTCCTTCGCTCTGTATCCCGAGTTCAGGCATGTTATTTCTTCTATGATTTTGTCCATCAGGAGGTTGAATAGAAATGGACTAGGACGACGATGCTACGTGTCATATTCCCTCCATTTTTATTTGAGGTCTGTTACTAGTGTTAAGGTTGTATGTCATTGTTAGTATGTAAGCAGAGGTTTATTTTTCCTTTAGTCGTTTTATGACGTCCCCTAAGCGAACTCTGTCGAAAGACTTTATAAGGCAGACGCCTTTTGGCTCCAAGCTTCTTAAATAATTCTGGGATTTGAAAGAATAAATATGTAAGTATTTACAAAATCAAAATCAAGATACAAGCTTTTCTCCCAAATATGATTGCAAGATTTATCTTTTATAGTTGATCTAACCAAACACTTATGCGATTTAAACTTATTGTTACAAGACAAAGATCTGATCATTACGAACATGATTGTCACAATTAAAGCATTCAAATGGATACTACCTCTTTGGGAAAATCTACTCAACAATGAAGATTTAACGCACTTCGTAACGTGCAAAAAGAACAAATCTAGTTTCGATGATACTCACATGATAGTATCAAGAACACGCATAAAACAGGTCAAATCTTAGAAGAGAATTTCCAAAAAGGTTTAAAGATTTTAATTCTTTGGAAGATAAATTTTGTTTATTTTCTACGACGTTCTCAATAAAAATAGACTCAGTGCAGTAACATGCAAATGGAAGTGATTGAGATTCAGTGCGACTCAAATTTGAAGTTCAAATTTATTGAGTTGGGTGTGCTTGAATTTTACAAATATTTGCCGGCAAGATTTTAAAATATTGCAAAAATTCCTGAAAAAAGTTATTTCCACGTTTGGAACTACTCTTCAGTGCGAGCAATTATCTTCTGTTATGAAGGGAAATAAATCTCCTGTCCGAAACTGTACTAATAAGGCTCATGTTGGATCAATTTTGAAGGTAGTCTCGTCCAATAAAATTTCTCCCAATAATAAAGATAGTAGCAGAGAAGAGATGTCAAGTATCAGGACGTAAGCAGTAATTTAAGTTCATATATGGTTTTTACAATGTACTATTCAAAATAATGTATTTGTTTATATGAACATTGATTTTTTTGCTGTCCTCCTAAAGTTAAGCATTATTTATTTGGCACAAGTTAGCTTTTGAGATTGACGCTCCTCGGCTAAGGCATATCACCCGGGACATTTCGAGTTCCCAATTTCAGTTTAAATGGCTTTTGCTTTACGCTATTTTTGCAGTAAATAAACTTTATGATTTTAGCTCTCCAATAAAATAGTCGGTTGAACTATATTTTGGGGGGAAAACAGATATGCTGACAGTTAGTAAAATATTTTTTTTATATGCGAATATTATAATATTTATTTGTCTTTCAACGTTCAGTTAAATGGTGTTTACGATGTTGCAAGTGGCAACCAAATATGAAAGCAGAGTATCTTACATTTTAGTTAGTTATATGTTAAAAGTCAAATCGTTTGACTAATGGCAATTATATTATAAGAATTACCAAAGTTTCCATAATCTTTAAATAAAATGTTATAGGTTCTTTTGTAATTTAATTCGGTCTTTCACTTTCCAGTTGTATGTGTTTGTAGTGTTTGTAGTGTTAGTAGTTCTAATTTCAAGTTGATTAAATTGTTCGTGAATTGCTTTAAAATTTACTCGAGAACAAAAGCCATTGATTGTATCATTTTCGCTAATCGTCCACCTCTATGCTTATAGTTGTATTACTAATACTTTTGTAAATGATCAACTCGATTCTAACTTTTTTACGAATTGTAGAGAAAAACGGAGAATTTAGATATAATGGGTATTATCATAAACAATATTATCATATTTACTTATATTGTTTTGTATTTGTGTGAAGCTATAAATATAAAATGTCGAATAAAGAAATTAGTTTGGCAAACTCATAAACTCCAAAAAATGTAACTTTCTTCTTCAAGCTGTACAAATGTATTTTTGGCCACAACAATCCCATGCCGTCTGCTTTATTACAAATACTGAAATGGGAATAATTAGTGGCTACTCTAATCTACTAAAATATGCAGGAAGTTCAACTGTTACAACTGTTACTGTAACATTTCAAGTTTTAACTTTAACATTTATCACTGTCACTGGGTCACAAGGGTCCATATAGGTTGCCTATTCATAGAAAATTCGTTGCCTTTTAAGGAGTTTGTAAATACCAGACAAACTTGCGTACTGCTGTACCATTTGATAAATACAATTTCAATAAACGAAACCGATAAATTGATGAAAATCGTCATTAATTTAATAAAAAAGTGATAATCACAAATCATAATATACAGGACAAACAGGCCCCAAAAATAGATTCAACTTTTATGAAGATTCACTTTTTTAAAGACTCCAATTTAGTATTTTCAAATGGCATTTTGCTAACATCTTACGTTTGAAAGCAGAATTTCCGATTAAAGAAAATTCAGCTTGTTAAACTTTTTGACAAAATGACAAAAACTAAACCCTACTAAATGTTAAATGCCATTGAGTTAATTATCGAAATATTATGTCAAACACATTCTCATATTTTTTAATGTTTTTTGTTAGTTCAGTAATTCAGTGACTGACAAAATCTTCTGTATGTTATGCAATTTTGTATAGTGTATAGCACGTTTAAAGAGCCTTCAAACGAGCTGTTTCAAAGGGCGCGTTTGCCAATTCCACTTATGAAGCTGAGCTGCTGACAATTCCATCTTTAATCTAAGTAGATAAGCTAGTAAACAGTTTTCGTCCATGAATTTAGGTTAATAGGTCGGATTAAAATAAATAATAACCACTATTAACCACGGCCTTTCCTTGCACTTTATAATTTAAATGTGTAGACTGCTGCATTAATTTTGCATATTGTGGTTTTTTACATTTGAAGCAGCATCATGGAAACCTCTGTTGTCAGAATTCTACATTTTCTGTTAAAAATACTTGTTGTCTTAAATTTCAATCTATTTGGATAATGCAAATAGTAGCCAATTCATGACACATTCACCATCATTGTCCGTTTTCTGCAGATTATTAACATACAATATACAAATTAACCAATATTTGCTTGCAATAGTAAATAAAACTCAGAACCGTAGGTATCTGTCTCCTAACATTATATAGTGTTTAGTATATGAGCGAAAACCTTCCACAAAATATATCAAATTAAAAAACTCGGACGTGCTGCTGACCCAGCTTTTGTTCCGTGGTTTAAAAATTCGAGTCCGAAAACAAATGACCCAAGGTTTTGCATGCTAAACAGAAAAGTCATGTCTATTTATTATTTCGCCTCTGGTTGGAAGGAATTTATCGTTTTTAAGATCCTTCCATATTTCCGCTTTTTTTTGTTAGACAGAGAGTTAATGATTTGTGCGTCAAAAAGTGAAACTAAATTTATTGAGAATTTCTGGATGCTGGAAAGACTTTAGGCGATTAATGGTTACATAGCAAAGTTTTACGTAGGCAAGTGATGCGTTATCACTGAAATATAGAAGGAAATTAGAGCCAATAATTAGACTAACATATTATGAATGAATTAGAATAACACAATATAATATATGCAATGTACTTCAACTCTTTATTTCTTTAAATCTAGTGCATTAAATTTAATTCTCAATTTTATCACATGTGACTGTCTAAATGATGTACATATAAATTGGCCTGATTTGATAAAACAGTTTTTATTTCAATTTTGCCGGAAAAAACAATTTGTAAATAGTTAGGGTATCGGAACCAAGTTTCAATACTTCTTTTCAGGACTTCTAAATTGTTTATTTATTTATTTAAGATCTCCTCGACAGCTGTAAGCCAGTTGCAGAGTGGGACCATATAACAACACCAGATTTATTACATTGACTATTAGAACAGAATTATTATATTTAGAAACATGCGCATTTGGTTTGCCAGAGTCCAGTCTCCCCCAGAGCGCTAAGCGCGCGCAAGAGAAAAAAAGATATCCTCAGTGTCCCCAACTCATTACAAGATCTAATGATTCTTAGAAGGGGTGAAACCTTCGACACGTAGATTCTAAACTTTGGAAGATAAAAGATATCAGAGCGTCTTGAGGTCATCGAGGGAATAAGGAACGTAAGGTCACTAAATATGATCGGACAATTGAAGGAGTCACCAATCAATCCCCGTTTAAAGGGTGTAGCCAAGTTTAACCGGTGTACGTCGATCCTGTAGAGATGCGAACAAATGATTCCGAATAAGTTGAGAATGAGAGTATTCAATAGGTGGGTAAATCTCTTGTGAACGATAACTGAGGTATTTTAAGAAACGTCTCTTTACGGCTTCGAGGGCGTTAATGCGGTTAGCCGAGAATAGAGACCAGACAATAGATGCATATTCAAGCTTGGATCTAACCAAGCTATTAAACAGGATTTTCAGCGTACGAGTGGAAGAAAAGTCTCTAACAGACCGGCTAACAAATCAAAGCATCCTCATAGCAGAACCTGTTAATTGAGAAATAGGCGAGGCAAAACTCAATTTCTGGTCAAAACGAACACCCAAATCCAGAAATGTAGTGACTTTGGATAACGGAGAGACACCAATCTAATATATATGTTCGATCATAACAGGTTTCAAGGAGTAAGACATGACGCTACATTTGGACACATTAAAGGAAAGTTGCATCCTTGCACTCCACGCAGTTTTATCATCAAGAGACCGCTTAAGATGAAGTCATCAAGAGAGGTTACCCCACAGACTAGCTTCATGTCGCCCACATACAAAAAAGCATTTACCTCAACAGCAGCAACAATGTCATTTGTAAACAAGTTGAACAACAAAAGTCCTAAAACACTGGCCTGTAGCACACCCGACGTTGCCACAAAAGGCAGAGAGGTCTGACCACAACACTCCACTCTCAGGGATCTGCGTGATAGGCAGAAACGAATGAACATTGCAGTGTGATACGAGAAGTCAATATTGAGAAGACCTGATATGAGAGCTCCATGATCAAACACATCAAAAGCCTTGGGAAGATCCGTATATATTACATCAACTTGAGATCTACAATTTAATGCGTTCGAAATGAATTGAGTAATGGGAGATAATTTGGTAGCTGTGGATCTATCTTTAATAAAATCAGGTTAACTTACGGAGAATCTGTTCCTCAGGTGAATATAATCTAGGAGAGAATATCATTTAAAATGACCTCAAAACCTTTAGAGAAAGTACAAATAACTGACACCGGTCTATAAGTCTGTAATAAATTCTTGGATTAAAAAGGGTGCACTCTTTTTAAATAGCGGAAAATCTTAGCTGAATTTCATGGTTTAGGCCACGCATCCGAACGGAGGCAGCACGAATCATTTTGGTCAAAGGGACTGCAAATAAAATTGCACAATCTCTCAACACCGGTGGGACATTGTCAGGTCCCATAGGTCTGCAGTACCCATAGGTCTCAGTCTTGACAAAGACAGGACTTGATATGTACGAATCTCCCAAATTAAAAAAAAAACAAATAATTTCCATTCACAGGAACATTACCAGCATTAAACCTCTGAAGAGCATTCACAATGTCAGAGGGATCGGTGTAGGAAGCATCCCCATCCATAATAATGTCCGGAATCGTAGCAAAAGTTCTCCTGGGTTTGATCAGCTTCCAAAATGCCGCAGGATTCTCAGATGTATCACCCTGAATCCTGTCACAGTACCACGAGTTTGTGGGTTAAACTTTTGACTTAATTTGAACTTCTCGCTGGCTTTATAAAAAGATAATTTTGATAATTAATAAATGCCTTATGATGTTAGTAGGTACGGTGCTATTAAGATTTTAAACTATTCTTGTACGTTTACCGATGACAAATCGATTATTATTTATTATAGACATATAATATATAGAAGCCTAACCTTGAAATGTTAAGGCATAACAATGTCTGAAGTGCATGCAAGTTTACCTTCTTTGATGAGACTCGAGTTAAGTCAAGATCTCAACAGGATTAAATCTCAACCAATGACTAGATGATCACAAGCATATTTATTCTAATAAAAATGCGGCAGCCTGGAGAAAGTGGGACTTTCTGTAGTGAAAGCGCTGAAGTCATGCTCAGCTCAATATTGATAAAACATTCACCAATTCAGTCAGTTAGTGTTCTTGAGAATGTTGTTCTGTGAACGAAGCGTGTTCAAAAGAATATTTTCGAAATACTAGTAAAAAAATGTTATCAAAATGCCAAGTTCAAAAATAACTTGAATCTTTTCAACACGATTGGCACTGATTGAGATGTAACCTAATCAAATTTTTTAAACATTTGGTATCAGAAATGGGAAATGAAAGTTTAAACTTAACTGAAAGGATACTGCATTTATAAAAATATTTTTAAACCTAAAGTTACGCTACACGTACCTATTACTAAGTTTTCGGATGTATTTACGAATATGAATTCAATTAAGTATAAGCTCAGTGCTGTTGCAATATAAGCATGTTAAATAAAAAATACTTTTTATATGTAAAATCCGTTTTTAGTTCAAGTATGCTAACACTAAAGAATCGATCAATAAATCTAATTCAGAGCTACGTACAACGGCCATTAGGCGAAATCGGGTCACCGCAAATCTTCGAATTAAAGGAAATGGTCTTGTATTTTCTTGTCTTTGGCAAACTTAGCTCTTGTTTGGTCCATAAGACGTTAATCCGATATAGAACAAACATTTACTTTTTGCAGTGAAGTAAATAAAGATGTAAGTTAAAGTTAATTGTAGCAGAGTTAAATGTAATGGAAGTTTGCAGAATGAATTTGTTATACCTACATTTTACGGACATTATTTTAGAATGGCATTGCTTAAAATGATTACTTACCTGAAAATGATTACATAAATACTAAGGGGCGCGTAGCCCAATTATGTGGATATCGAACTTGGCCAGTTATTTAAATTATATTTAGGTTTAATTGTTTCTTCCTGGCTTGGTTGATTGCCAAAAATGCCTTGCATTTAGTGGTAGTTTCATTCATTTTTGTGATACTTGTATATCCTTAAAAGGACATATCGAAGAAACTTAGGCTGAAAAAAGGAACGAGCGTGCAAAATACTTCTTACTACCCTTCGCTTACCAACATGCTTAGAACTATAGAATTCAACACACTGGCTTATATGTGCTTCATAAATCTGCCCAATGCGTTTGATAGGGTGCGTCTAGACGACATCGTCAAGAGCTTTACAGAAAGGAATACACCAGAAACATTACAAAAATAATTCACAATCTAAATAGTAAACAACACAACAAAAGTAAAATTACAAAACCAAATATCAAATTGCATTCCAATACCAGGAGGAATCAGACAGGGGAAGAGTGTCAGTCCGTCTGTTATATATCCTCGTGGATACAATTATAGAAGCAGTTACATCCCTGAACCTAGGGTACAAAATTAACAACAAAAGCATCCCCATGATATGTTATGTCAAGGACTTAAGAAGCCAAATCAATGAAGCTGCATGGATCGCATGGGCAAATCAATACATTCGAACTGAGAGCAAAGTAAAAATATACAAAACATGCGTGAGACCCATTATGACGGGCATAGAGGCCGAAGGAGATACGGCATAAAGATACGGGAAGAAACAAATAAAACAAAGTGCATGCTGCGAGTAGCAGAGATGAAGACTCTAAGATCGATCGTGTGAAAAATCAGAAGAGACAGGGTGAGAAACACGGATATCCGGGAACAATGTGGAGTGCAGGACGTGGCGCGATGGGGAAGATAAAGAACGAGACAGTGGTACAGTCACGTAAAGGGGATGGACGAAAACCGTCTACCACGTATCGTGTTGGAGGAAAAACCAGTCGGTACTAGAACAGCGGGAAGACCACCTAAAAGATGGAAGGATAGCTGGCAATCAACATCCCACGAAATACTGCAGAGGCGTCCTCAAAATTAATAGATCCCAAGATATCGGAAAAGTATAAGAAGAAGAAGACATGTTTGTTGCGAAAATTCATCAATCCTTATTCGACAACTTATTTGAGGAGCATGTTCGAATGTTTTAAAGTATGCTTAACTTGATAGGGCTGAGGGCAGAAAATGAACATGCAATCGCTCCCAGTTTTAATGGAAACCGATACACAGGGTGGTTCACGGTCGATGGCGTAATAGACGTTTAAGGAGAACGCGATGCACCATCTATCTTCAAATTTGTACAATGAAGTCATCGTATATGCTCTATCGGCTTAAAATATTTTCAGCAATGCGAGGTTGCCGCTTATATCGAAAGGTAGAAACAACTATGATATTTTAAATTAGACCCTGTATATTAGATGTGTAAATGGTGGTCTTTACATTAACCGGCAACAACACGCAACACGACCGGCGTTATTGGCAGGAATTATCGAGAAAAAATTGTGTTGTGTCGTTGCTGGACCGTTGGGTGTTTGATAGTGTGAATCAGGGGTAATACGCAATCAACCATGTGTCACCCTGTATAGTTAGACAAACAGCCCAATGATCATAATAGACATACAAATATATTCACCAAATTGGAATCAGTTTCTCTAAGGGGTTATAGAGTTTACTTGGAAGGAAAGGAAAACTGCTTTACAAATGCTTTGAGTTGATTCAGATCGTAGAAGACACCTTGAAAGTGCTGTTTCAACTTTGCTACGTTGCTATTAAACAGTGTTCTTAAATGCTGAAATATTATTAGCAAAACTTTAAATCCAGTTTAACATTACAAAAAAAAATATTTACCTCAACTTGAACCTCGAATTCGATAAACACCTGCCTCCGGCCATTATATTGTTATTGTCGGAAACTATGGAAACTATTGTTAAGAGAGCAGGTAGAAAAAGTCTCCGTTTTGGAGACTCTTGACAGTTTAGAGAAGTTTCAGTTTGATTTAACAAAAAGACAAGTTGTAAGTTGTAACGAACCAAATCTGTTTAAAATAGATTGATCAGTATTGGAAAACCCCGGAACCAGTTTCTTTGGAAATAGAACCGTCGTAGCGCAAATAGCGGGTAGCCTTTTGTGAGCGCGACAGTTATATTCCCAATCAATCGTAAGTACTCCTAGATTTTCGTGGGGAGTTTGTAAATTCCTGTTATGGAATGCTTGTTTAGTTATTGTACTTTAGCAGTTTTCCTTGCCAGCACCGACCGTGATGATCTCGTGAAAATTACATTGCGAAGTACGTGAATGTCACCAATGCCGCCACGTTCTATCGACGTGATTTTGGAACTATTTTGACTACTCCTAATACTATCTATTATAAGTGGTTCCGCAGTTTCAATGTATTTTGAGTAACTGTACTACACGATTAACATAGAAAATTGCCTGGAAATATTAAGGGCAATAAAGCAACATAGGCGTATTAAAAAACAAGCATTTATTGAAAATATTGCACAGTAGTTGTAAACAGGAGCAATCAGTAAAACATAATTTTAATAAAATAAGCAATACATCATAATATTTAAAAGTACAAAACAAAGACAAGTCGTAAAAATTGAAAACATCAAACATTACAAACGACTATGGGTATTTCTTGAATATATTGTTGCAGTTTGAGAAATTAGGTCTAGATATACATACAGGGTGATACAAAACGGGCGCGATTTTTGGCATAATTTTATCCGTATATGGTCCAATACTTCGCATATATAATAACAATTAGCATCTTTGTATATACCACTGGGAAGCAATTACCACATCCTGCAAACAAAGACTTGAGCTTAAAAGAATCAAGTTGCTATATTTCTTGAACCAATTTTCCATCATCAAATGTTAACACCACAAGCGAAATATTATGTTATTATAACTTTGAGCAAAATTTAATTTAATATTTTTGTCACTGAGAGATGGACACTTTCTTAGTTTGACTACAAGACATACATTTGACAAGGCTCTCTGCTAATTACTTCAAACCTGAACAGATTATGATCTGGCCTTCTCAACTTACCTTGTTTTCTATGTTGTATGTTAAGTATGGTACCCGAAGAAAGCTAAATGTTTGAACATGGATTGCACACTCCTCTCACGATTAATGGAGTGTTTTGTTCAGTAAAAGTTTTGTCAAAGTTCAATTCTGGATGAATTGGTTAAATGTTTCTAAGGTGAAGGAGCAATTAATGAATCGACTATCTAATAATTCGTCTGCTAAGTTTTTCAACTTAGTAGAGTAACTAACCATTTGCACTAGTTGACGAAAAATAATTTCGTTAAAATCTTACTATTTCACGGCAGAAACGTCCGTGTGGGAAACAGCAGTACAAGAAAGTTGTGGCCTCGCCTTTAGCATTTCATTCAGTTTGGAGAGTTCGTTGTCAACGGTTGTTTCCTATAAAAAAAAAGCTTTAGTCTGGGAGTTATTTGCTTTTTTGGCTAGTTTAAATACGATAATTTAAACCATTCAATTTTATCACCAGGATAATGTCATTAATTAACTTGCCTTTGTGTCTTCCTCCGGAGAATCCGCATCAGGGTTATATACCTCTTCCTCCTACAAAAAAATTACTTCTGAACTATTTTGTTTGCTTTTCGATAGGCTAATAAATAATTTAATGCTTTGAAACCGCATATAAAACTGTGGTCCTCAACTCATATTACAAATTACGCTAACAAAAATATTGCGTTTTGGTAAAAATGTCTGAAACTTGGCACGCTGTAGCTCGAAAAGTAATAAGTTTCGGATATGACAAATTTTCCTAAATCCCAATATTTTTGCTCTTAGGTTTCATAAGATTTACCTTCAAGAGCATTCTATTACCAAACTTGAAAACGCATTGGCAAATTGACTTTAGTTAAAATATGACCAGTAAAAGAACTGAAGAGCCCAACTAACCCAAACATATCGATTTTATTGAGACATCGACGGAAAGGTTAACTGGCCAATCCAATGACGAGAGTCTAGAGGTTCTAGAAACATGGTTATTGAAAATCGGAAAATCGTCTTGCCCAACTGTTCAAGAACAAAGTCCAAGAAGTAACATGGAAATGCCCCAAAAACAACTGTAAAGCCTTGGCCAACGAAGCAGGAGAAACCATCATTGACGCTGAGAAAAAGAAGTGGACCTGGAAAATATATCTAGAGAATCTATTCCATGATATAGGCAAACAAGAATCACCAATTGTAGCAGAGGGAACGGAAATCAGACGAGGTGAGAGCCGCCATTTCGGAAATGAAGCCACGGTAAGCAACTGATCTGGACTTGATAAAGTTACTGAACGGAGATAAAATCAAATGGCTGACTTGAATATAAATTCCAGCGGATGGGTGCATTCAGCATTTACCACACTTCTCAAAAGAGCAAGTGCCAAAAAATGAGCTGATTTTAGAACAATAAGTTTGATGAGTCATCTCTTAAAACTGTCCGAACAGATCTTTCGATAATACACAAAAGAATATATAGACTTTGTGAGAAACAGATTTCACAATCAGTTTGTGTTTTTGGACGCCGTTGGCACAAGAGAGGCTCTATTTGGTGTTTCAGAGATGTAAGGATTTCAGCTGTGATGTACACTTAGGAACAAAATTAGCGCACCACCTATACATTTTCGAATAAAGCAGTTTTGCCCCAAGTGGGCTGGTAAATAACGTAGCCATAATAACAGTATACAGTACCAATTGTTTTTCGTCGCTTTCTGTTTATTCCAATGCGAGTTTCTACTGGTTTGCATGTGCATCCCTTTCACCACCTTTATGAAGAGGAATAATGATCGCAGTTTTGAGGCATTCGAGAAAAACTCGATTATCCATGGTACATAAAGACTTACTTTTTATGCTTTGCATCACCTGTAGCAGCTCAACAACACGATCTACAGGACTTAGGAAGAAACTATCAGCGATTTGCTTAGAAGGAGGAAGAAACGAAAGAGGGTCGAATGCTCGCAAAATACTAAAAGTAACACTTTTGCTAATGTTGATGAAAAAATATTTAACTCATTTGGACTTGGAACATCCGAGTCAACGAGCCTTCCCTCAACTCAGGAACAATAGACCAGGTTTTCCTGGAAACATTCTTGGCACTTGTCAAACGATTTTGATAACATAGTTTCTTAGCTGACTTAATTACTTTTAGATAGATTTTTCTATAATTTGAAATTAATTCGAGAAGTTGAGTGGAGTGAGTCGACTTTTTTATATGTATGAGCGAGCGCATATTTTTCGCAGAGGTGCGTAAACCCTTCGTAATCCAATGTTTATGGCGTTTAGGTTTAATGGACCTAAACGGAAAGACCTCATTGAAAGCTATAGCAGCAGCTAAGCAGATAGCCTGTTTATCAGAGGTTATTATCGTTATCACACTGCGTGCACTGCTATCACCATTCTCCGCGGGGCGGCAGCCAATAGACCCTCCAAGCCCGGACCGACGCTTTCCCTTGCCCCATCGGTGGGAAGCCGACGGTCCTCCACAACCCTCCGAGAAACAGCGGACTTCGTCGACCATTCAACCCGGGTTTCTCGGAGTCTTTGTACTGGTTGAATAAACGAAAGTATCGGACAAAATCCGACGACTTCAGGCCTTCCTTTACGTGGTGCACAACATTGGTGGCAGTAAATCCAACCGGGAGATGCCTAACGACCACATGCTGCCATTTGCGGGTACTGCCACAAACTTTAGGAGGCAAATCAGTTGCCTCCTGAAAGCGTCCCATCATTTTAAGTTAAAGTTTATTTTAAGTTTTGCCATCCCTTAAACCTTCCATACCCATTTTGAGATCAGCAGACAAGGAGTCGTGGACCTGAATAATGATATTGTCCTAATTATTGCCGAGCAGCACAGAGGATATACTGAATAACTTCTGCTCTATATCCCTCATTGACCTCAGGCTTACAGGTGGTAAATAGCTCAGTTATTCTGCGGATATCATCCAGCTTGCATCCAGGATACCCCATTTAGACTTGATGCTCAACAGTATGTCGTACATCTCCGAAACTGTTGGCACACTGGACGACAGCTTGGAAATCTGGTTTGCCAGCGAATCGATGATCCCTTGAAGTACCTGATTTTTCGATAAGTTTGTTACCTTATCGTTGAGGTACCTGAGGTTTGGAGGAATGAGCTTGCAGAGGCGCAACAGGTATTGACGTAATAATAATTGGGCAGATTCCCTTGAAAATTGTTGTCATCCCGCTGATCTAATTTTTTACAAATATCTCACTTCTGAATACAATTTTTTTTCTATTTTTCCTGTACCCCCAAAACACCTCAGACACCTTCAGAGGAATGACGCCAATTTTGAATCACCAAAAATAATTCAATAACATTGATATAAAAAGTTTACAACGAACATTTCAAGTTAATATCGAAAGTCTGGAAGCAGACCTGTAAATTAATCTAGAGTGCAGTTTATATAAAAAATAACTTATCTGCAAATATAATTGATTTTGCTCAAAATGATGACTTACCCATACAGATGAAAAATGTATCACTATATTCCTGTGCATCATTCCACCATCGTATATTATTATTAGTGATTTAGTCTGTACTTCGTCAGTGGGTATCCATGTTATCGTTAACAGCATATTAGTATGTTTGGCCAACGCACATTCGTGCCAGTCGAAAGCCACATCTAGACTAGGTGGAAGGTGGCTTTTGATATACAGCTAATTCAAACAAATAAAAAATGGATGAAAATTGCCCTTTGCTGGTTTCCACAAATCTACTAATAGGACATAAACATTATCGAGAATTAATATTTACTAATAATTTTAATTAATAATTAAAATGTTGTAAGTAAATACTAGTATCTAGTAGTATCATATTATTGGACTAGTTTTTTTCAAGGAAGTTTGTCTTCAGAGAAGCAAGGAAAAACGTATTGTTTGACAAGGTTGGTGCAAGCGCGCAAAAACAAGCCATGATACTAAAACTGACAGTTAGTTAGTTTTAGTGTCATGCCGCAAAGCTACTAGTGAGATGACTGACGAAGTTTTGAGACAGCCCGTGACGCACAGTGGTCGTTTTAACTATTTTAGGTGGTATTAAATAGGGCATCCGATATATACTATTTTTAGTTTGGGTTAGTTTGTGTTAGTTAGTATAATTTATTTAGTTTAAATATATTTCACGCCTAATACGAAAATAACAGTTTTATTGTAACATAAAGGTATTTTGTACAGGGTCTTATACATGAAAACGCATATATCAACATAAAAACAAAACATAAATTCGTCTAATATATAGATAGTTCTTTAGACTATAGAGACGATAGTGCTTTAACAAATAATTTAAATGCTTATTTTAAAGAACAAAAAACATTTGACGCCCTATTGTTCGCTGCCGTCACTATGGGATATATCACTATCACTATCGAGATATTCTGAGGCTGCTATTTCTGCTAAATTTGGTTGTTGGGGTAACTTTATTACATCATGGGTTAGTGGTTCTCTATTGGAACGCGTACCTATACATTGTGATAGCGATGACATGATATTGATGGCATTCTAAACATCGTATCCATGCATGAAGTGTTGAGATTCCATAGTCATATAAAGTTTCATTTGGTGTAAGATTTAATATTTAGATGTTTTTAAGTTATTCATAACTTTAGGGGTTGCACCGCATATACCACATGTCTGTGTTGAAAACTCACCAAGTACGCTGAACAGAAATTTGTAACTAATATTTCTGAATAATAGTTGGTTCTATTTCCGATATTTGTTGTTTAATATTGGCAAACACTTGTTTTGTTAATTCGGGCGTTTTATTCTCAAAAATTAGTTTTATTGGTCGGCACCACTGAACTGCTGCTTATACGTAGAATGGCTTACATTGCCGTGGCATCCCCATTTATGTTTAAAACAAAAAATTTTATCTTTGATAATTGGCAAAATATTATTGAATTGATCTTTCGAATTATTGAAAACTGCTTTTTGCGTCTCAATGATTCTGTGAGTTGTATGATTGACAAGTGCTTACAGTTTTACATCTGCAGATATATCTGTAATTACAATAAAATCTGCGTGTGGATAGCATTTTTTGTTGCTTGAAGAAGTACGTTATAACTTGGGAAGATGTTTCTTTATTTAGCACCTCATTGCATTAAAATGTAGGATTTTTTTGTAAAGCGTGAATCAATAAATAAAGCAAGTGCTTATTCTGGAGTGTATTTAACTGGCTCCAAAGGTGACGTTGAAATTGCTTTCTTGATTCTGTAGGGGTTCTCCGGATTTGAAAGCCCTTTAAGAATCTGCGACGCATTTATTTGTCCAGAAGCCTCCAGGCTTCTTTGTGCAGCGAACATCAACTCTTCTGTTGAGTACTTTTGCAAAACCGGTATAAGCTTTTGTATCTTTCGCTTGCTCCCAAGATCCATAAAAAGTTTGCAAAATCTGCCTCTGGTTGAACCAGATTTATTTTGGTCTTCCAAAAAATAATGTTTTTATCCAGCCAGTCAGAATGTCTCTTTTCGAAAACCTTTCGAGTGCGAATGCAGTTTTTCCACATTTTCGAAACAGATCTAATAAGACTATTTACCATTTCTTGTACTGAATCACTTTTGCTGTCATCTTTATTATCTTCTAAATGGAGCTTATTTAAAACATAAATCAAAACAGCAGCATTCTTTTCTTGTAATAAGTTTTTTCCAGCCGAAACATTAAACATATCGCTTTTCCGAATTGACATCGTTCCAAAAAAAATACAAATTCTTCGATATAGGCACTACTTGGCACAGAAATTTCATTTGAAATTTTTATTTTCATTGATTGAAACTTTAGAAAATGTACTAACAAAAAAAAATGTTTTCAAGATAAACATGCCCAAACATCGAAATTTGCAACTTTACCTATTTTTTTTTTCAATAAGTAATTATCAGTAATGCTGCTTTCTTTATTTTTTTTAAAAGCTTTTACAAGTATCAGAAAATAACGGTAATACAAAGATGTAAAGTACTTACCCAACTCTTTAAGAGGGAAAAATCTGAATTACACAAAACGGATGACAAACCATAATAACCATAAACACCGCAATAATCAATCGAACTTAGGAAATAAATAGCAACTATTTCAAGTAAGAACACAATTTGAATATTGGTGTCACTTTGGTGGCCAAAAACTTAGTAACCTAATACAATAAAATAAAAAAAAACATAAGCATTTTATTAGACGGAATGTTATTTTTAAGACAGAGCCAAAAATAGTGGTTTTTTTGCTGCCTTTTTTAATTAATTATTACTTCCTAAATAAAATAAAACGACCTCTGTGCGACGGGTTTGGAATAGGAAAAGTTGCGGAATTTAAACGCAAGTTTGAGTATTTGCTAACGGCTATCTAATTGCGCAATTGGCATGAACTAAGGCTTGCTCTTAAATGTGCGCAACACTATAATTATGTCAAAAATTTATAAAATTTAGCAATGTTATGAGAAACATGAGAAGCATAAAAATCTACGGACTGTGCGAAGTTTGCCTCACGCATCTACCAAAATTAGGCACGAACAAACATGATATGTTTTCATGTTTCCTAGATCTAAAGAATTAAAACGAATTGTTACGAACTACATTGCTACCATTCACCTTTATTATCGAGCTGTCATTTGGGAATCAAACGTTCTTCTAAACATGATACGAGGGCCATTTAATAAGTCAGCGACATTTTGAACAAAGGAAATTTTTCTCGGCCAAAAAACGTTTTGGTTCTCAACATAATTTCATTTTAACTCGATACACTTAGTCCAGCGCCTTTCCAATTTTTTTATCCCTTCCAAATAATATAATTTCTCAAAGTCCTCAAAATATGCGTTTGTTTCAATGATGACCTCTTCATTGGACGCAAATCGCTTACCGTCCAGCGATATCTTCAGGTTTAGAAACAGGAAATAGTCGCAGGGTGCTATATCTGGGGAATATGCTGGGTGAATTAGCAGTTCGTAGACTAATTCGTGGATTTTTGCCATGGCGACTACACACGTGTGCATCCGTGCATTGCGCTGATGAAACAGAACTTTTTTTCGCAACATGCGGCTGTTTTGTCTTCAAGGCAACATCGAATCTGTCTGAAGAACTGCGGCCATCACCTTGTTGGCCGACAGATCCATTTTGACCTTCTATGGTGCACATTCACCTGAGGAAACCCAATGTTTTGAATGTTCTTTGGTATCTGGTGTGTTGTGATGGATCCACGTTTCGTCAACGGTTGCGAAACGCAAAAACTCATTCAAATTGCGATGGACTAGCGATTTCCGCTTCACGACGTTCATGTGAAATGTCACCCGGGAGCGCTTATGGTTGCTTCTTCATATCCAAATATTCATGGAAAACGTGATCAGACTCAGCCACCTCACGTATATTTATTATCCGGTCGTCCAGTATCGTTCCATCGATTTTATCGACCATTTATGGCGTACCAACCTCTGTTGGACGTCCGAACGTTCTGCGTCATTTGTGCTGGTACGACTTCAACGAAAGTCAGTAAGCCACTTCTTAACCATTGAAATTGATGGTACAGAGTCCCCATGGTATGTATCAAGCTTTTTCTCCGTTTCTTTACTTGTTTTTTGACGTAAAGATAATGCTTCATCAGCACTCGAAATTTACTTTTCTCCATTTTCGACGAAATTGGTGAAGTCATCGCCTGTCAATGATTGTTAAACACGAACTAAATGACGTAGCGTGCTCACAATTTCACAGCAGTCTACTAACAGACCACAGTTGACGGGAGTAGTGTTGAATTTAATGTTACTGCGCGGAAATTAAAAAAAATTACCGACTTATCAAACTACACTCTTATTTATCCAACTGACTGACATAAAGTCACTGCTTTGTTCACTAAATTGACACATTAATTCTGACGCTGCAAATATTTTCCGAATAATGCATACAAATGTTTACTTTCATTCGTGAAACTATTCCCTATTTTTCAAGTTCAGCTTTACAGTATTTAGTACATAATTTAAGAAAGGGTAATGGATTTGCAGGTGTTATCAAACGGTTCACGGCAAAATTTTAGATACGTGTCTGCCAATATTCCAGTTGTTTAGGAAAATTATGCAAGTGCTTTTATTTGTACTCTCCCAACATACCTTCGGACAACACCTCCATAGTAATGAAACCAATATTAAATCATCTTGAATTTTTACTCTTCATGGAAATCATAAGGAAATATATTACTAGGTAGCAGCATATATTGGAAATAATGCACTGAAGGAAAACATTGTCATATACATATGCGTTACTTACATATCTGTCAGAACCAGTCGGATTTTGAATTAATAAGCGTTGGACCGCTATAGAACCAATAGGAATAGCCTCAAACTCCAATGTTGGCCTGGGACTAAATGGTGCAATCGACACAACTGCCCTGACGGGCTGGCCGTCGATAATTGACTCAGCCGTTTTTGGATCCTGCATATGGATATTGTAAAATACTCCGTAGCTGTAGTGTCAGTCTTAATTATTATTATTATTATTAAATTAATTTAAGTTAAATAACATTTCATATGTTTACATGCTTACATCAAGAAAATTCTTAAAAAACGTTTTTAAGGAGAGAGCAATCTTGTCTGTACAGGGTGGTTTACGTGGAACGTGTATTGCAAAATTTCCAAGTTGCACTTGTTTTAGAAATTCCAAATTTTGGATGCGGCCATGCTCAAACCGTGTAAAATTAATTTGGTCCTCCAGCTATACTGGCCGTCGAAAAAGTTATAATCGCACTTGAAATGCTTACTCCAAATTTCTTTAGCATGATTGATTGGCCTTCCAATTGCGAGTTTGGGCAACAATTACGAGTTTGAGAATTTTTGGTAACTTATTTCTTATGATTTTCGATATACACGTTTATAAATATATATGCCAATTCCGATATTTTAATTGATCGTGCATGATATTGTAAAGACAACAAGGTTTGATTCGCCATGATAACAAGAATTATTGAAGGCGCATAAAGTTATTTTGACATTTGTGTTCATTTGTTAAAAAGTAACGCCTCAAAACTAAAGCAACTTTTAAATAATTTGTTCGAAAAGCCGGTTTTGCTGAGAAAGGTATCAAAGAATAGTGTGAAGTTTGGTTTTTAGTTTTTCGATCATAGCCAATGGTAAATTCGTCATGCCAAGAGGAATTTAAATTTCAAAAGACTTGAAAGAAAGAATTGTAAATGAATTCATAGAAAGTGCTTAACAAGCGAATGTTTCAAGACCAGTCTGTGTTACCCCGGTACACTTTATCTAACATAATTTTATCCTATTATAAGAAGGGAAATTTACACAAGTTACCAAAATCGGAAAGCGAAAAACACCACAGTATTGACACAAATAAATAAACAATTATAAATTGATAATTAAATAATAATAATTGTTATATTTTCTCTATGGTAGGTAGTCAACCGAAAGTCCAAGCTAAATCACCGGGTTACATTTTACCCTTTTTATAGCATTTGGATAGGCTGCCTATAAACGTTTTTTTCCCATATTTACAGAGCAAATAAGTATTTTGTTCGGTCGCTTTCTTCCGATTAACCCAAGCATCTAAATAGACAGCTATTTGTTTATTTAACCCTAAGTTTCTTGGATTCTGATCGAAAATAGGACCGGATTTGTGTAACACATTAGGAAACACACAAGGAAAAACATAATAAAATATTCAAATAAGTGGGTGATTCTGATAAGAATAATACGGCCTCAAATTCCTCTTTAGCCTTCAAACTGCTCACAGTTGTTTCTAATTTGTTACCTGAAATCTAATGCAGACCACACCAGATAATAATTTGATCAAACGACAGAAAAAGGTGCATTTTAGGCAACTAAAGGATTCTCAATTTCAATAAAGTGTTTTGACAATAGCAAATTAAAGTCGTTGCGTTTGAAACTCTTAAGTCAAAAAAAAATAATTGCGACTCATTAAGTTAGAGCAAATATAAAGGAATCGATTCCTATAAGCGGCTAGCTGTCTAAAATGCGTGTCTGTTTTTTCTACTTATTTTTAATATTCAAATGATATACTTTGCAATTTTTTAATCGGGAATAATGATGGTTGGCTTATGATTCGTATATTCGCAAATGATTCGTTTTTGAGATACGGGGTGTTAAAGTTTTTCTTAATAACGGACGATGGATTTATTGCTCTGATACGGATCGAGATAGGGAAATAAAATAAAATTTAAGAGATACTCATTGCGTATTTATTGGCATGCATCTAAGAATCATATGTTCAACATTGCCGCTCACAGAGGGCATCATCTGATTTTTTTATATGAACAAATTGTGTTACTTTTATATTTCAAGCTAAAAATCATTTTTGACAAAAACTACTTAATGTGTATTTTTCGTTTATTGATACATTCAGCCCATTCATGTTAAGTGATACATTCAGCCCTGTGCTGTATCCTTTACTTTAACTTTAACGTGCATGTTATCCGTCAAACACGTTATGTGGCTCGAACTAGTGTGTTATATCTGTGATACAGTTATATTAGGTATAACAGGCGCACGCTATCGTCGAACGTTATAGTTAGAAATAGCGCTTCAGAATAACATCATCAAATCACCTGCCGCTTTCGAACCTAACATGAGGAATAACTCTGAGGAATAAATAAAACAATTGTGTTTAATCAGAGCGTAGTTTTGTGTTTTAGATGTAATTTGATTTTAATTTAAAACAAAAATACATATGTCTTTTGGTGGTCTTATAAGGTTAGCTTTATTAGAACAGAAGGAAGCGGGTGTGTACACACTGAAGAAAATGCAATCAAAGGGGATGCAAACTCGTATTATAGTGTGTATAATCGGTATAATCGGGGCTGAAGTTTAGAAGAACTAACCCAAACTAAACTTCAACCCCGATTATACACACTATAATACAAGTTTGCATCCCCTTTGATCAATTGGTCAACGGTTTTGAAAATGAACTTTATTTTCCTCCACAAACTCTAATAAATGCTTTGCGACTTGTATTTTTTCCTCTTCTGTGGATACTCCATTGAAAGGGTTTGAGACATAGGTCAAGAACATTAACGAACAAAATTGAAAATTCTCTCTCTCTCTCTCTAATGGATTATTCGTATAAGAGTATCTCACTTTATACATCCAATATTGTTTTCCTTTTCATCGTTTGTTGGATAACTGGGTCGGGAAGGCATACGTTAACTAATAGTTAGAGCATAGCTCGGTTGTGTTGCTGCGCTATCGAAAATGTTATCCTGAACTGTTAAGTCGCCATCACGTATGGCCGTTAAAAATAGCATTTATGATACAGCACAGGGCTGAACGACTTAAAAATTCCTTGATTTTGAAATAGTTATAAATTTGTGCACCCTTAAAAAGCGCATTTAAAATTCAAAATTTGTTTCATTATTTCCAATATCAGGTATCAGAATCACATGGATTTATCATGACATTATTCTTATACGGCGCGCACGTGGTCAAAATCTTAATAACAATTGAACTTGTCATCTAATTAATCAGTCTATTAGGCTGGAGCCATTGACACCAATTGAGCTTAGAAAAATTAGTTTTCCAAACATCTTAAAATCAAACTAATCAGTCTGACTAACTACATTTTTGTCGAGGGTTGTACACTTCTCTAAATTGATAAAAACTTTATTGCACCTGCGTAATCGATAAAATCGTTGACCACGACATTTTGAGATCAATCATACAGGGTGATCCAACATTGGCGTCATTCCTTTTAAATGCTAAAATGGGCTCACTTATAGAGTACGAGAAAATATGGAAAAAAGATTTTTCGATAATTTCTAGAAGGTAGTAACGGTTATTTTTCAATTTTTAGGTTTCAACGATCCAGTTTTGCTCTGTTAATAGGTTTCAAAATGCGGTTCCGAAAGGAACATGTTACTTTATAAATTTTTCATTAAGAATGCAGAATGATGATGATAGTAGAAATAGTAGATAAGTTCTATATTGTTGAGGCGGATTTATTTTTTTACAAACTGCTTGTTCGATATTTCGCCTCAAAAATGTTTGTCTTTAAGAAAGACAGAATTTCCTCACGTCTTTTATACCTCCAGAGGAATGACGCCAATTTTGAATCACTCTGTATAGGCACTCTCTTTTTCGAAGCCGAATCAAACACTATTAAAAACCCTTTACTAATTAATATTGGAATTCTCCTCAACATTTTAAACAAAAATCGCAAATCACATTACATGCTGAAATTTACCCGTTTTGGAGATATCGAGTTGTTAAAATTATTTTGCTGAAATTCGCTAAATTTTTAGATTTAGTATTTTAAATTTTGCTCAAACAGGAATGGTGATAGAAAATAGAAGACATTTAGAAAGGAAATAGTACTATTGCTTCCCAGGATTAAATTGAAGCTTTATTTTAAAACTGTAAGCAGTACCTAATCATGATCAGCTAGCGACTTGCAAGTCGAACTGAACTAGATCTACTCATTAATTTAGAAGTATATTCCGAGGAATAACGGCAATTTCATGACTTATTCTATCTTGCAACTCTTCAATATTGTGTGGCTTATTTTTGTAAACGGCATTTTTAATATGACCGCTCAGAAAAAAATGAAGTAGGGTCAAATCGGTAAACCGAGCTGGCCTTGGTCTCCTGCGACCAACTCATTTTTCAGGAAATGTTTCATTGAGATTCACAGAGAGTTTGTAATTTTCGCTCAAAATAATTTTGTCCTTATTCATTAATATTTCAATACGCTCAGTTCTACGTAAGCGTGCAATTCTAAAGCTCAAATAATTCACAATAATTCACACAAAACAAATTTTTGACATTGGTGTCAATTAGAGATTGAGTGTTTAGAACAAAAGAATGACTCGACGTTGTAATAGTGACCTAAACTTTCTAAGATAACTTGATCAATACTGTATTTATATTTGATTTAATAATTTGGCACATTACATCAAAACATAATATATACATAGTGTTATACGATTTTTGTTTAGAACATGGATAAGAATTAAAATATTAAATAAAATACGGGGTGTTGCATTACAAAAAAGAAAACATTGCGTTGTTGTGCCTTTTTGACTAATCATGTCTTGACTTGAAAAGACCCTAGAATTTTTGTATCAGTAGTTTTATTTTAGGAATCATAGTTTTGGAAATAGTTCACCGTTTTCATCAATAAAAGCGACCCTGTATATTTGTCAGTAGTTATTTTCGTTTCCAATATATGGACTTTAAAGCGTTCTAATATCTCGAAATGAAAAATACCTACGATTTTGCTGTTCACATTATGTATTTGTTCAAAATCACTTGCACACTGCGAACTTAAAAAAACAAAATCTAGTTCTTCTGTTGTGGGAATAGCTGCATTCACCGAATCGTTTTCACGGAACACAATAATTACGAAATTCAATAAGTGAAATTTGAACAATGATTACAGCGGGGTTGTAGAGAACTGCATAAAGCTCACCAACAATTTTTTTGCCACCAAGATTAATATATTCGCAACACCAACACTAAATTTTAAAATAACGCAACAATATAAATCGGACAATAAAATAATGACTCAGCCCGCTAACATTGTTACAATTGCTTTTTTTAAGCACACCTGCAATTCATAAACTACATATTATCTTTATAGGTTGGTAAACTTAAATGTCGTATAAGGCGGAACAAAATAAGTAATTGTAACCAAAACTTTTGTTTCCCTGGCAAAATTTCAAACGCAATATATCGTATTGCAGTTTGAAATATCAAACAAAGTTTTTCTTTGTGCACACAAAATGCGAAGTGAGTTAACGAGTTATGTTGGTTATTTAACTTGTTTTTGATGAAATATGCTCAATTAGTAGAATCTGGTCAATTTTTATGATTTATAAACTTACTATAAGCTTGCTTTTAACTAGTATATAACTAGAGCTGATGACTAGTAGCGTGATTTCAAGAATTTAATTTAAACGCTAGACAATAAAATTGCTTTTTTTTGGGTTAGTTAACTCAAATCAATTTCAACTACAGGTAAACATCTATTGTGCCAAAACAATATACTGGATTTATTCGATTTTGCTTCGAAAATCATTAATACTAAATACATTTAAATATTCTTTTCAAAAAAATCAGTACCGTCCAGTTTTAGAATCGGTCTTTAAAATTTAAGCACTTTCAAATATTCATTGAGTTATTAATTTATACCGATTTATTATTGCCTTCACACTAACACAGGCAAGATTGGGCCTGATCAATATCATATTTTCATAAAAAGTTTATATTTACCTGACCCGGTCGGGGATTTAATGCCGATAACGCAGTTCCGATAAAATTGGGTAACATTACTGTACGCAGCTAGACCGCAAACATGGATTTCAACATAAAATGTAAACAGTTAACACAATAATTTCCGAATTTTTTAAACTTTTTGAAACAAATTTTTTCCAACATTCAACTGATCTACTTGCTGAAGGTTTAAAGATGACTGAATTAAATATTGTAAAATTCGATTAAAAACGCAAAGGTCTATGAATAAGCTACTAAATTCAACACATTCTTCACTGGATAAGGCCTGCAATACATGAATAAAGGTAAGTCGAACTCGCTGGTTCATACCGACAACCATCTGTTCAAAACTTCGTATTTATGTGCGTCATATGTTATATTAAATGCCCGCAATTTTTGTACCCTTACTTTGGGCTAATTTTGCAGTCTGCTAATTGAAGTTTAATTGTTGATAACTGTTTAATTTTATATCTAACAAAACGGTTAAAATATTTGTTCTTAATTAAAAATTTATTTCATTTCGTTGTCATTATCCTGAAAGTGGCCCGATTTGCATTGCCACACATTCTCATATCACATCAGTATCTCATATCGAGTTGAAATCTATTGTAGAATTTCTATTGACTGAAAGTGTCCAATGCGACTTCAACCAAACTATCCAGATTGGAGAAATTCGATGCAATTTATGAAATTGAGATGTGTAAACCCCTGTTTACTGACAGCGACTTAAGAATTGAGCACGAATATATCAAAAGATACAAACAATAATAAGAAAAATATTTCTAGGCTTTAAACACTGAAGCATATACTTAACGTATGACGCATATATGAAAAGTCTCCAAATCTATTATTAACAGACAGAGGCCCGAGTCTGCCGCTAATGGTACACAACGGTCAATCATAGCGTTAAATATGCTTCTGAATCTATTTTTAAGCTAATACTAGCACTGATCTCACCTCCAAGTCTCAGTCGAGTTTTGATTGATCAAACATCGATCAAAAATTTGATCTTTTATTGTAGAAGCTTTTATTGTAGAAGTGTCTTACTTGGCTAGTTCTGACAATCTTCTGCGTTTCGAACAAATTCGTTCTTACCTCTAATAGACTAGTTTTTCTCTGGTTCAAGTCAGTAAAATGTAGACATTTCTGAGTAATTTGACAATGCTTTAAGACAAAATAAAATTATGCGTATTTCTGATACGTGGCCGCAACCACAGTGAGGTCTCAATTCCTGAAACTCAAATGTTTCAATGTGTTTCTCGTACTCTAAGTGAGGCCCTATTACCTCTAAAAACTAATGACGCCAATTTTGAATCACCCTGTATATGTTTGTGTGTAAATTTATTGTAATTTCATGGCGAAACGAGTATGTCCGAACAGTTGCTGGATATTTGCGATTAATTGTAATCAAATGCTAAAACAGGTGGAAAAACTGAAATTACAATTCTTTCAACTAAATAAAATGGCATAACTTTTCGCCAGAATCCGCTGCACCAATACCTTTTCAAAAATCGGTTTTAAAAGCAGAAATGCAGGTGTTACGTGTGGTCTCAAATGCCAAATGGCACCGAAAATGTAGCCATAATCCAAATGTCATGCTGGGAATGATGAATAATAATTATTCAAATAGAGAAATGACGAAAATGCATTACACCTGTGGTCTCGCGGGCAGCAATGTAAAGCAAGTCAGGAGTATACAGGGTGGTCTTTTTATCTTGAAAGGCCTAAATATTTCGGAAACAAGTGATCCGAGGACAAAATGTTGCAAATAAGAAGTTAATATCTGGGAGGGGGAAGTTGTCAGCAAAACAACGCCTACTTCGACCTTGTAGGCTAGGCAGGGGTCAACTTGCGAATTTCAAATAGTAACCAAAACATTTTATTGAAGATTCGAATAGTACGTCAAAAACTGAGAATAATTTGTCAAACATTTTCTTCGATTTTGGCAGGTGGCGCTGTAATCCATAAATTATCAATTTTTTGCTTTAGCAAAAAAAAATCTGCTGAACTATTATTTGATTGAAACGCTTAAAATTTTAGTGTGACCAATAGCACGTTTGATGATAAAAATCAAATATGCACCTCCAAATCAACAAAACATCTATTTGTTTATTGAAACTATATCAATTAAATAACAGATAGTTTAGCAGATCTAAAGCAAAAAAAATGGTAATTGATGGATTACAGCGCCACTTGTCAAAATCGAAGAAAATGTTTTAGATAAATCATTTCCAGTTTTTGATGTACTAATCGAATCTTCAATAAAATGTTGTGGTTACCATTTGAAATTCTCAAGTTGACCCCTACCTAGCCTACAAGGTAGAAGTAGGCGTTGTTTTTCTGACACGAATAAACTTCCCCTTCCCGATATTAACTTTTTATTTGAAACATTTTTTCCTCGGATCACTCGTTTCCGAAATATTTAAGCGTTTTAAGTTAAAAAAAGAACCACCCTGTATATCAACAGAGTTATTCCAATTGCGTTCACTGGATTAATACCTTCTTGAATATTCACCTTTGTCTTGCTGAAAATGCTAATTATATGATCAGCAGAAGATACGTCCTAAGTTAAACTTGAAAATGAAAATGATTTGCTAATGATCTTTTTTAATATTTGTCATCAGATGGTTTCGAGAATTTCTTTGAAACATTTATACTATGTATATTACAAAATCAAAGAAATTAATTGCCCGATATATCTCAAAGCGTGCGAATTTTTGTCCGTGGTAGTCCTATAACCAGATTCAAATGCATGTTATATTATCCGTTATATGTACAATTTTAAAACAATCGATTTAAGTCATGCACCCGTGTCAATAAATATGCAAATTTTTCAAAAAACTAAACGCTAAACTTTATTGCAATAAATATTGCTAAATGAAAATCCATTGCCGTCATAAATGTGCATTTTTAGCTCCAGCAATCATTGGTAACTGCTTTTTTTGGGCCATTCTCTCTGCTAAGACGACTTGAAACGACAGTGTTTCCACAATTTTTCTGCTTGGGAATATTCTAATAATATTAGGAAATCAAATGTGGCACATTCTCGACCGACGATGCTTGACCACATTTCAGTGTAATGGGACGCAAAAATTTCCAAACGGTTTGTCCGAGATTACAGAATAATACTAAATAATTGCAGCCAACGTCTTTGTTTTCCAAACCTCTTTAACTCTTTAAGAAGCCTCAAAAATCTTTACTGGATTGTCGTTTTACACGTATGAAACCTCGTATTATCGCAAGAAAAATTATCTGATTAGAAAGAAGATATCTATTGTCATACAGGGTAATTCGAAATTGGTGTCATTCCTTTTAAGGGGTAATAGGGGCTTCCTTATAGAGTACTAGAAAAATATTGACATTGTTTTTTCAATAATTTCTGGAAGATATTAACAGTTGAAAATAGATATCCAACTTTCTCATTATGCATTATTTTGAAATTTTTCCATGTTTAATTACGATCTTTGCTACAAATTACGAAAATTTTTGATATTAAAATAGTTCTCTTCTACAATTTATTGATGAAAAGTCAAAGCGGTAATGATGTTTTTTGCCATAACAATTAGTTACAGATAGATAGTCTGTCAATAATAACTTTGTCAATAATAGCAATAATTTATCTACATGCGACTTACTTTGAAGCTCCTTTCACGAATTTGCGGAGATRCGTTTAGTTCTTGAGAAATGCCATAGTAAGATARTAGAAGTTGTAAGACCTCACGCCAACAAAGGACGACGAGAGTGGTTCGTGGAAGRTAGTGGACGACAATAGATGTTCGAGTTCCAGACAAGTRTTCGGCATACTTGCATCAGAGCCTTCCAWARGTACKCATAGCACAAATACTTTCCCAAGCACAAAATGAATACCGATGAARGGCTACATTCGTACCACGTATGTAAGATGCAYAGAGCACAAGGGCACAATAAACCAATGGATTACTGAACGCTGGTACAAATTGAGCAGGAGTTAATTATCCAAATACGAGAAACTGCTCGATAAAAGTGGATAAGTAGGAGATTACACAGGCACTAACTTGTTTCGAGTTAATGACAAATGCATTTTTATTTATAAACATAAATTCGAGGTGTGTCTAAAATACTGAGAACTAGAGCAAACGTAAAACCTACAATTAATTGCAGCCAGTCACAAACCTATCTTAGCAATAACTAGCTACCCGATTGTAAACTAACTGAGAATGGTGCAAAATACCGAAACTTTTAGAAAATAAGCACGTTGTGAGTTTGAAATAAATAAGTTACTTAATCCCACGAAAATAATTTATTAATTAATGTTAAGCAATTATAATGGATTCTAATTAAAGAAGAGGTGTTAACGAAGGAAAATATTGCTTTCAGCCAACAAATCAATCCATTGGATGTTAATGTATTTTGCCTTTGGGGCAATCGTATAGGTGTGACTGTTTCCACAGTGGAAAGCTACACTCAGCCTTGGCCTATTATATAGTTCAAAGGTGGAAACAGCTTTTACGGATCGCTGTGACTGAGTATCACGCGAAGATTTCATATAATTGATTAGGCCAACCCTTAATCGATTTGAAAGTTCAAATTTGGCTTCACGATGGAAGCTAATAGCGTTTGCGTGTACTTGATAGTTAATTCAATGTTGTTGAATTGCAAATATAATGCTGCACAAAATTTGCCAAACACAGGATTTATAAGTTTCCTTTTACAAGCTGTACGTAAATATACTATTTACTTAAAGGGTGTGCTAGATTAAAATAGAATGAATTAATATATGCCCTTTTTGATTCAGGAAAACATTTTACCTAAGTAATCGCCCCCCGTTGTAATTGAGAAGCTGTTGTTCGTCTCATATATATTTTGCGATCTGACATTACATCGATATACCTATAATTCCTGTCTTAAATCTGGTGTTGACATCCGGTTTGGCAAAGAGATTTTGCTTTGGAGCTTATCGACGCCAAAAATGGTAATGTAAGAGTACAATACAATACACATATGAGAGGTAAACTGCAATAACCTTTGTCCACCTTTATCGCCAAAGTTTATATTTTATGTTAATGTGTGTTTTAGAACTTTTACGTTATGCATTCCAGATTTCGTATATAGATGTAAAATTTTCTGCTCAACTAATTTCCTCAGTTCGAAAATGTGCCTGCTATAAACCATTATTTACAAACAAATGCCGATTTTCAGTTTTACATACATGTGCATATATTATGATGTGTACATACAAGCAACAATGTGTACATACAAGCTAATAATTTCAATCATCTTTATTAATTGGATTGATCCAATAAGGTCGTGGTATTCAGTAATAATTTGTGTGTAACTACCTGCTGTCACCCTACATCAATTGCTGTGTAGTCTTATGCATCAAAGCTTGCTTAAAGCACAACTCAGTTGACATTAGGAGCTACCTCTTGAAACTCTGCTTCTGAAATTTTTTGATGCACCTTTTGGAGCCGATGCCTTATAGACTTAGAAAAAGATGCCATTAAAATATTGTGAATTCCCTTTCATGTGGTACATAAATATCCTTTTGGTCCCTTTACCTTAATCCAACACGGCATTTTCTGATTTGGGATCCTGCCTGGGGACAGGATGGTCGTTAGCTTCCAAAGATTAACTTCCTACCTTGAACAAGGGCAAATTAGGAGTTTCAGGGCTGTTTATGAATGGATTATGTGGATATATGTCGTAATCTGGCGCCAGAAGGGAAACTTTATTTGGCATTTTAATGAAAGGAATACGCTATTCAAGATTTAATCAGACTTTTTTCCTTGTTTTATTTGAGGTATGGGGAGTTTTCATTTAAGTCATCTTATGTTAAACAGTTAAAAGAATGTTGATTTACTCTATCAAAACTACTTATTTACTTACACTTTTTTTTCTCACGGTCCGAATACGAGAGACATATTTAAAAAAAAATCAGTTCATGGAGAAAGTTTATTTTTTTTACAATTTTCTCTGATATACTTTATTCAATTTACGAAAACTACGAAGCCAAAATGTAGAAACATTATCTTCAAGATCAGTGTTTATACAAAAACATTAATTTTATGTATTGTTTTTTTATATTTGCCCCGCACAGCATTAGTAGCAGAAGCTTTTGCAGCTTTCCAGGAAAGGCAAGTAGATACTCCAAAATTTGAAAGGGGATTTACTTAATTGAAAATTTGGTAAAACGAGTCGAGAACTTCACAGTTTGTACCCAATGAAATATTAGTCCGTTGTACCCCACAGGTTGTGCGCTTGAGGCAGGGTTTAGAAAAATAAAACGTCCAACAACAGCAAAACAAAAATTAGGTTTTATTGATATGCACAATGTCTAGTAAATACGAGAAATTCGACACATACTTCCACATTTGCGATACATACCGCTTTCCCAATTTTCCTGTGGAGTTTTTTGGATCTACTGGGGATATAATGAACTCTTAATTAGATACATCAGCAATATTTCATGGGTGGGGGGGATACGACATGGGTGTTTTCAACTAATCTGTGACTAAAATAGCTAGTCAGCAATAAAACTCAAGTATTAATTAGAAGTAAGATAATTAAAAATACTTAAGCAGTACGATAGATGATAATTTAGCAATAAGATATTAGCAGTAAAATAATAAGAACTAAGACTTATTAGTATCGCTGCTAGAAAAAATATATAGAAGAATGCAATAAGCAAATAATTTTCTTAAATGTTTCAAGATAAAACTAACCACATCAACCAATATCAAATAATTTAGACAAATGAAAGTGTCTTAACGGGCGTTAAGTTGATATACGTTCCTATTTTCATATAAAGGTTGCAACGAACCGTGTTTGAGTAAAAAAAAATTAATCGATTCCTTGCCGAGCGTAATCGGCTTTTTACTTAAAAAGTGGATCTGCACTAGTTATGGTCATTGAATGAAAAATTTAATAATTGCTGTCATTTCGAATGTCTGGGTAACTTCTTTTTGCGTTTTTTTTGTAATAAAATTGTTACAATCTAAGTGCACAATTTTTGTTCTTATGCTAAATCCTACTTAATTACAACTTGATTAATATACATACAATAAAAGGATTTAAATTTATTTACTCGAAAGCGGGACGTCGATAAAATATATAGGTTGTGAAGTAGTAGGAAAGTCAAGATACCTTTTCTCTTCTGAATTGAACAAATTTTGAATCATCAGGTCTATTGGTTAATAAATTAGTGATGTAAAATTTTTTTATTTAAAATTATCTACAGTCGTGCCCACGCCACTGGAAAAGCAAGAAACTAAATTTTTATCACAAAACATGTATTGCTGTTAAGAGCCTAAGCCTGTAAAAGTAAGTTTAAATATTCCAGGCGGTCTCCGCAATGTTAATAAGAAACATTGTTAAAATTAAAACTTTATCACCCTATAGATCGGAAAATAAGCATATTCGGAACGCGGTATACATATTAATGAAACATATCCAAAATTACTTGCACTATCACCCCTGCAAGATATGCATATACGTACCAAACACCCTGTATATTTAAAACAAAGTAGAACACTGTTTTACATCTATCCAGCAATATAAACCTTGCAAAATTTATTGTGGAATAAGTGTGGACAGGGTTCTGTTTCGTAAGTGAACACCCCGGTAGATTATGTATTGTCTAAATGTATTACTGTTATAAAAATATGAAAGATTTGTGCTGTAATGAACCACTTTAGTTTTTACCACTTTTCACAACTTTTTGAATTAAACAATCTAGAGGGTGTTTCAACTAATATGAAACACCCTGTTCCTATTTAATAAGCCTAAGCATTTCACACAACTGTGTAGGTAATACATTTCGTTTAATTTAAATATAAACTCATTCACATTGAAGAGAATTCCTTGACTGACAGATATTTAAAAAATCCAAGTTGATTTTAAGAGACGTATAACAGTAACGTTTCAAAATAACCCTCACAACTCTATTCTGCACGCTCTCTAGCTGATTTATCTAATACTGAGGCAAATTAAATAGCAACGTTGAACAGAACTGCAATGGGGAAGTGCAATGGCGTTGTAAAATGATAATTTTGTGTGCAAGCACAACTACTTGCTCACTCCAGATAAGGAACATATTTTTTGAGGATTTCCTCATTACATGGTCCATTGCGCCTGGAAATTTAAGTTGCATGTTTAAACTGTCCATACATTTGTATTCTCGAGTGTTTTTCATTGATAGTGATTTGAACGCTTTTAACACATTTAGTAGTTAACCTTAATATCTTTCGAAATAAACAAAATTCACATTTTTTGCATGAAACTTAGTTTAGTCTGACAGAGCCAGCCAAATATGTAAATTGTGAAGTTCATTGTTGTTCAGCTTGTTATTTAAGCATGTTATAAAAGACCTTTCTGGGCAACTTGGTAATCTGACCATAACAAAATTTCTTTTTTGAGTAGGTCTTAAAACCCATATAGCATTTTCAGAATAGGGCATAAATGTACAAGTATTGCATAAAAAAGCACAGTTAAGATCGATCGTACCAAAGCACGTGGATATTTCACGTGGAAGCGGAATCGCTTACATAAAATATCATCCCGCGGGACATTCACATTAATGAAAAATAAATAAATTTATAAAAACTTCAGGGATGCAAATGAAACTCGTAATCTCGTTTTGCCGTATACATTTCAGAAACTCTTTCACGTACAAATAATATCTAAATTAAATTCTTTAAAGGGACCTCTTAGATATGCATACTACATCAGAAGTGAATCACTGAAATATAAATTGGCTTCTGCGTTTATTTAATTACAGATAGTAGTAATAAAGTCAATATGAAACCTTTTCTTCAACCACATAGTAGGATTGCCTTAATAATAATTCAGTTTTAACCATTGATAGCCATAATTGTCAGACATTGCGGTCCTAATTTGTGTCTTTCACATTTCTTCGGCCTAAAATTTAATAAAACAGATCGTTGTAATAAGCCCCCATATTCTAAATAAATTATACCCAACATGTCATTAGCTAATCGAAAACTTGTTGACTTTGGTTAGCAGTACTAATTACATCGCTACGTCATTTGCAAATGAGAAGTATTGGAACATGTGGGAGTTATATGTAGGAGTAATTTTGAGTTGAAACGCTAGAACAGTGCAAAAAGATAGATAGATCTATTTTATGATTTTAGATACTCGATTTTTTTACTGGGGGTCTCTGAAAACAGTTTTCTTACAGCCCGCCGACGCTCGCTAGACAAGAGCTACGACAAAGCAGTGTCAGCAAAGCCAAATGCAGTGTCGTTCAATAAACAGAATTTTCATTAAAAGATGGTGATTATGCATATAGCCTGATGCGGGGTACTTTGAACTAGTAACATAGAAGTCTGACTAAAGTTTTTGCTTAATTTGAAATACTTCTTCGTCAAGGATATACGTATTCGTGCTACAACTGATCGGAATAGCTGATTTCTCGTGCAGTTGAAGCAGTCTAGAAAAGTTCGCAACCAAAAATGGCGTCTTCTCCCCAGACTTCTCCGTCCCTCTATTTTTCCTTGCATTATGAGTCGCAGTAAATGGCATTGTTCTCCCCTCATCACATGTTACAAATATCGCAGATTGCGTTTTTTTACAGTATGGACAATCTCTCTATCCTTTCTTATTCTCCTCTTGACTTCCACATTCGTTATTCTATAGGTCCAATTTATCTTCAACATTCTGTGGTATAACCATAGCTCGAATGCCTCCAACCTGTTCATTTGTATCACCTTAGGGGTATCACCTTAGGGCACATTTCAAATATCTTTATTAGATGCGAGATACGAATGAACTGTTTTCTTATTATTAGACTTATTATTTGTGCTTATGATTTAGGCTGTATGAATGTAAATGAAGCCAAGGAGAAATGGCTGGGAGGGAGGTGTAAAGAAACTCGAAGGAGTATGACTATCACACACAACTTGTACAAACAAATTAAAGACATAACGACACAACGAAGCAAGGCACTACAATACATAGTAGATAAAGAAAAATAAAAGCTGATACCTCGGAGCTACTAATATTCTGGAAATTATATATAGAGTGATTCTTTTATGACGAACGTTAAGAAATTTGCATAAATCCTAAAGAAAAAATGTCAGGTCACCCTATCACAAAAGAAGAGATCGACAAAGTAACTCTATCCATAAAAAGCAATAAAGCACCAGGCCCAGACGACAATCACGCGAGATTATTAAACTAATAAATTAGACGGACTGGTAACTCATGAACATTCTGATACCACTGTTTAAAAAGATATATGACTGCGGGGAATTGCCTCACGAATGGACCAACTTAGTATTTATCACCATCCCCAAGCACCCACGAGCAAGAACTTGGGACCAATATAGACTGGTTAGTTTAATAAACATCGTAAAAAAATATTTACCAAAGTCATCCATAACCGTATATATGCATATATGCAAAATGTGAATCAAGGATGACCGAGACCTAATTTGGCTTTAGAGGAGGCTTGCTTCGGCACCATAGAGGCGATTTTCGCCTTACAGGTGCTTATACAGAGGTGCATAGACATGAACCCAGATGTATATATATGTGTTTCATCGTCTTTTCGAAGGCCTCCAAGCCACAATATAATTATAACAATTGAAAAGAAGAAAGGAAGACACTCAAATCAAAAAAAGAATCCGTCAAGGATGCGTAATATCGCGTACGCTTTTCAATTTATACTCACCAGCGATCTTTGACGAGGTGCTTCATGATGCCACAGGCGGAATAAAGATGAATGGAGAACTTATCAATAACATTAGATACGCGAACGACACTGCCATCATAACCGATATACAACATCATATATCCGAGGAATAGGGTCGTTGCACAAAATGTTTTTTTGGTTAAAACCTCCCCAACATAGCGTGAGAGTCGTTTAGAAGAATGCCTAAAGCAAATTTCAAAACAAAAATTTAATATCAACAAAAGTTGGCGGAAGTTACCAGATTTGCTTGTAAAATGACGTCACGCAAGAACGTTGTTTACCTGACTGTGGTGTAGGGTGGCTACGCAAGTTGTATGCAAATAACCAGCAGAATGTACACTTGCATATTGCATAGGAGCAAGCTAAGCATCATTAACGTCAATTAAAGACATTAACATTTAAGTGGTTGACGATATCGATATTTTATGGTATTACCTTTCTTGTAATCTGACCATGTTAGAGCTTGTTTGACTGGATCTTCCGGCTTCTGATTAATCTGATGCTGATGATCTTTTAATTTATAATCAATGGATTATGGCGTAAACTTTTATATAATGTGCAGGAAAAGGTACACGTTTTTTAACTTTATTAGGTTGCATCCAGACTATCAAAGTCTTTAACATCTCGCTAATTAATAGAAGGGATTTTGCAAAAGTTCTACTCGTTGTTCTAGCAGAAAATTCAAAATTATCACCTAGTTCAGCAAAAGTTTTGTCAAGGCGAATTTTTTGAAGAACTAGATAAATATTATAAAATCCCATTTTGTAGTATCTCTAAGTAGCTGAATTTTAAATAAAGCTTTATTTATACGCAGGTATAATCTTCCATCTAAAGCGTCTAAAGCGCCATTCATAATGCTAGGTCTATTACGTTTCAAAAACTACGGCTCGTACAGGAGCGTCATTACTTAGTTTTCTGTCTTTTTGGCACGCAAATGTATGTGGAACAAAATCTTTTTTCATTCTTTTCTGTACTCCTATCATTTTCCACTCCATAAAATGTTTCAAGCTGTGAAATAAAATGCACATAATGAAACAAAGGTGAAACCTAAATCTAAGGAACACACAGGGTTAAGAACCCTATAAATATTATTGCTTATGCGAACTTACATCGAAATGATCGATCCTCCCAGGCCTAAATGTTACTTTTTGCAGAAAGATCGGTGCAGTTTCGCCGCGCTGTTTCAACCACAATTTCCATTCTTTTCGTTCAATGGCACTTTGTGTACGTGTGGCACCAAACAGTACTTTACGCCATTTTACTTTCAATAACTGAGAAACAAGCAAACCAACACACAATATTAACATTAGAGCATGTGGCGGAGCAGAATCATGCTTCGTGACGTCACATTACAATCAGCCAAAAGTCGTCGTTTCGGCGCGCTTTGCGTAAGTTTAACCTTTGACCACTGATAGCATTGTTACGACTAGACAGAATGGGAAAAAAAATGTAGGGCCCTTATTTGTTCGTCAATAATCAATTTTATGAAAGGAAAAAATGTGCAACAACCCCATTCGGACTAAAACTAAATATCTCAAAGCCAAAGTGGATGTGCATTAGTAAATATCGAGTACCAATAGGAAGACTTACACTAAACCAAACACACATAGAGCACGTTGAATTGTTTACAGTCAATGGAACATGATCGTATAAATCAAATCCAGGATTGAGAAGGCAGTAACAACTTTTGTTAGAATGAAAAACATATTTACCGGAAGAAACATCTCACTACCACTAAAAAGTGATGAGAACAACAAGAAATCACATTATGATAAAGAAATAGAAACTGGAATACTTTGGCCATCTGATGAGACGCAAATATCGCCTTCAGCAACTTATACTTCAGGGCAAGGTGGACGGTAGTAGAAGTCCAGGTAGAAGAAGAAACTCGTGGATGCAAAATTTTAGGAAGTGGTTTGGTCTGGCACCGATCCAATGGTTTGGAGAAGCTGCTAATAAAATTCGAATCACCTTATTAATAGCTTAGGTACAAAAGGGATAGGGCAATTGAAGAAGAAGAAGAAGAAGAAGAATGTAACTTGAGCAGCTTCTTGAAGCAGTTTTGGTGCATTTATTTACCTATTTGCAACAGAACCAATAAGTTGAAATTGAGCAAGTTGCTGTCGGACGTATTCATTGCTTAAATGTTTGCCCGCATATCTTTCCTTAAAAGTCGTAGCTGCTCAGAACCGTAAATACGTGTCATTTCTACACGTTCAGTTATGCTGTACATTTGGCTTCAAAAATTATAATTTCATAAAATTATTAAATTTAATTTAATAAAATTTAAAATTATTCAAACATTATTGTACATTTTTTTTACAATATTTTAGAAAACACCAAAACACAGATTTTAATAGGTAGAAGGGGTAGGTCTAGGGCAGCAAGAACCTAAATACATGGAGGGGGGGGGGTAAAGCTGATTAATTTTGTTCATCAGATGCACCAGTTGCAAGTTTTCAAATTGTCACCCTGTAAAAAGTACGAATTTTCTCAAATAATCATAACGTACAACCAAAGGCACTGCAAACTGCTTTATAACTGATATAGAGAAGCCCGGATGTGCATGAAATTTGAGATAACGCATTAAATCGTTGAACTCTTTGAAACCGATTACGTAACCTATCCATCCAATAATTCCTGCAGTCCTTTTCGGGGATTCCCGTATGAACTCGGTTGCTGCTGGTGTACGCTCGTTCATGAACAACGTGTCCTCGCCAGCTGCGTTCCATTCGCAGTATCCTGCAACCGTTCGACGAGGTTTTAGTGCAGGATTTGCCAATTTTGCCGTTAGCACGTGGATTTTATTATAATTTTTTATATTGTTCTCACATTTCTTTTGTTTTGTGACGGTGAAATGTCGATGTGCTACTCAGACAATGAGTTGCTTCTGAGTGAATGTATGAATGTTTTTGTCTAATCAGTTATTTGTAGTTTATTTTTTTATAATTTCTATTTGAATGTAGATAGTGAGTTACAGTTTTAAGAAATTCGGCAAGTGGCAGTGAGATTTGTTCGGGTAGACTTTTAACAAATGTGAAAGATTAGCGAGCACTAAGGAATTTTGGCATAGTGGAATATTTAAAGGGCTTTCCCCCAGTTGCTGTAGCTGGTATATCCTGTACCTACTCAGGCAAGTTTGAACTTAAGTATTTCAATTGGAAGAGTCAGATTAATTCAATTAGTTTATTCACTGGTTAAGCTCCTGAATTTTCTTTTCAACTTAAAAACTTTGGGACATATCAAGCAACTGGGTTGGCAATAATTTTTTCAAGTCGGGATGTAGCGCTTGAAAAATGCGAGTAGCTTTAGAAATGTTCCTGGCTTTTGGATTGAACTGGAAGTACGCGGAAATAGGCGAGAACGTTATATAATTATCTACAAGACGTACCAACAGAAATTCCATATGAAAATAGTGCAGCCAGACTTAATATCTTATTATTTTTATTAATCTTTACTGCACCGAATAAAACGTTTCAATTATTTAAGTAAAATTGATTAATAGAAATATACACGGTGATTACTATCTAAGCTGAGATATGAAGAAACAACTATACATTTTTGATACTTTATGATTTTTATATACTTTTCTGTATTATGGCACACCGTTTTTTCCTCAAATTTTTTTATTATCGAATTTCCAAATTTTTGCGTAAATGGAATTAAAAACATGTGTTATGAAATTTTTAAAATGTTTATCTTCTTTTGTATGTATAAAAACGATATAATAGAAATAATGTGGGTAGATATTTTTATTAGGAATGAGAAATAATGAAATGGTTAATGGGAAATTATTTTCCACATTTAAGTACTGCTTTCGAACTTATTTATTGAATTAGAAAAAAATGATATTATGATGAAACTTGATATGATTTCATTTCTTGCTCTCCAAAATGGCTTAAGCTGTTTTTTGTTGCTTTCGATACGATTGCCTAACATTTGCTCTCAAAATTTGATTGTTTTGCAGGAAATAAATTTTAAATGTTAAATTTCCTCGAAACTACAACGTTCTGTGGAGTTTCAATGCGAATAGTGTTGTTACTCTGGGAATTGCAAGCTTTCATCCTGATTTTCCAATACTTATCACAATTGCTGTTCAATTTACTTGCGCTCGTCTAATTTTTAACATTATAATATCAATGTATCACTACATTGTAGTCGATAGCACAAGGTACCCATAGAAAGTAGAATCTTAGTGGCTTAAATGACGTCATTTTATTAAAACAAACGCATTTAAGGAAGGACGACTGATCATTTCATCGCTTTTAAAAAACATTTCCCACGCGCAATTTGTCCAGCTTTACTAGCTCTCCCCTATTTCGAATAACACATTCTGTTCTTAGTTTAGATATGAAAGTACCGATTTTCAAACAAATTGTAGCTCAAAAAATAATTGCATTTTAGCGATGGGCTAAGATCTACTACTTAAATCTAGAACTAGAAGGTGCTTTTACCCAATATTGGCATTAACATGAGGGCACGGAATGCTTAGTTTTTTTCAAATTTCAAACAAAATTTCCCAGTTTTGTAGCAGACTGCAGATAAAACTTCATATCTTTACATGCAGTAATTTTAAGTTCCTTCGCGGTTTCAGAAAATCTCAATTTGACGGATCAGTGCCAAAAAAAATTGTCCTTAATGTCAATAAATATAATTTTTAAACCATTACTTACTTTAACTGTTAATTTGCTGGCTAAAAATATATCATCAATAATTTGAAAAGTATTTGATTATGTTTAAAAACTCAAGTATTATAAAACTAACAAAAATGTGAGAAAAGGATCAAATGATAGAACTCTGTCCTAGTTTTCTTTATTTTTGAGACAAATTCTGCTCTATTCAACTCTACCCTGCTCGTAGACCTATCTGGAAAATTAGTTTCGGATTCAATTATTGTACAATGTCGAAATGATCATCACCTTGATTAAATTACAGTTCATATTTCAAATGCAAGCGCGAGTTCTCAAATGTAGGTATGCATTTACTTTCAACTTGTTATTTATCTTTTTGAGTTAAATAAGCTGTATCTTAAGCTTAAGATAATCTGCCAACGTCGCAAGTAAGAAAAAAACAATTTACGGTGCATATGCAGCGTTTCAAGCGGCATTCCATGAGCTAATGAAAAATGAGAAATGAGACACTATGTATCATATAAGTGCGTCACAACTTTTATATGAAACTATTGTTCGAAAGCTCAACACCATCGGAAATAATGGACTCTATCGCACTAAAAAACCACCCCGTATGTATAATTCCCGCCCACATACTGATCTTAAACTCAAGCTGATAAGGGCCTACGGATTTTGTTCAGAATAGATATTTGGTACCAATAGAAACCAGAAACGCCACAAGAAACGACATAAATCGAAAAACATTCACAATAACATCGTTCACATTCAGATCTGACACCAGTTCTTAGTTAATGTTAACACAATTTTAATGTTTGAAACGCTTTATTTCATCAAAAATTTAAGCAGAATTATACTATTATACTAATATTACTTTTATGTTAAAATCCAACTTGAGTTACCTGAGTAATTCAAAGATTTATTATGGGTTTCAATGTGCAATATCTCTTCACTCACAAGTGCACATTTTGTGTTTAAAAAATATCGGAGAGAAAAGATACGGGCGACTAAAAAGCGCTAGTGTAAAACCCGAAACGTGAATTTTGCCACATTTTTTTTTGGGATGTTCAGGACATTCCTGTATACGAAATAGATTGCAGATTTCAATGTCCATAATTGAACAAAATAGTTGTCAGCATTAGGACATAGTTCCATAAAATGGAATATTGTTTCAAATTATTTTTTGTATTTAAATTGTGTTTGATTATTAAAATAAGTCAGACATGGTAGCATACGAAAATAACTATTAAATCCAGATATCTCACCAGTGCCTCTACAAGGCGAACATTTTCTACGCGAGTAAGTTGGTGGAGAACAAGAAAGCTATTTAAATCAAAAAACAGTTCCTCAAAAAACAGTTCCGCAAAAAACTTCTTTTATCTTCATCACCAAAATAAATTCGTAAGTAACCAAATATTGGGACAATGCACCAAAAAAAAATGAAGAAAATACACTAATATACCATTATAGTCTTCAGAATTGAATAGTAAATAAAAGAGTAGAAAGAGCAATGTGATCGAAATCGTTTTTCATAGAAATAAAAATTATTTTATACTATACTAAATGTGTTATTATTACGCTTCACGTCAGATCGTTTAGTTTATCTTACTTTTGTGCAATTGGCATGTTTGATACCAATAATAGGTTCAGCTTCATCCGATCAAGTTGATTCGGAATAGAATCAATTAAAATGTAATTATTTTCTACTTTGAACTGAATCTTACTATTTTATCCACAAATTGACGGTTTACGTTGCATAAAAAAAACGCAGTAAGTTCCTCGGGTTGACGATGATAATTAATAATTGATGAATTATCTTGCGAAAATGCCATTAAGTATGCAGAAATTAATAATAATTTGAAATGAAAACCGATGTACTTTGCTTGGCATTTAAGTTAACATATTACGGAAGCGAGAAGTTAATAATATATTATAGTATCACCAATCAAAACATGTTTCTCCAAAACCATGGTTTTGAAAAAAATAGGTAAATTTAAGTGTTTTCAACATCCTTGGGTTGTCTGAATTGTTTTATTGATATTATTATTTAAGCAAAGGCAAATATTAATCCATAATTTCCATCTAAACATTTTGGCACCCCTAATATTTTTGTTTGCTTACTCCATTTGCTCTCCGGCCCTGCCTTAATCCAAACATAAACTGAAGCTTTGATGTCACTTTAGTATACGAGTAAATATTGCAAACCCTGAATACTTACAGCTCGATATTTTTATTTCCCAAATTTTATAGAAGTAAATTGACTTGACAAGTGAAAAATTAACTCGATATACATTTAGTCTGAATTAATGTAATCCTGAGTTGATTTTTTGTATTCGCGGTTATTCAATTTGCTAAGTGATTCCAATTTAAGCATTTAGTTGAATTTGCCGAGAGAGATAATTCCTCCCATTTAATTTGCTAAATTAAGGATTATTTTTTGTGTCTTAAATATCCTTCACCTCAAGCTGGAGCTCGGTGTGCCCATTCCTTTCAATTTATTAAATCTTACTTAGCAACGATAGTTGCATGTAAGTATGGAAAATATTAAATGTATAATTTATTAAATGTTATATAATCATTAATTACAGAAAGAAAAAAAATATTGCACTAATTGTCTACTTTAATTTGTAAAGCTGAAAGTTTTACAGAAAATATTTCTGATACGTTATTACCGTTCTGCATACAGGAAGATTACATTTCCCATGACAAAGACAAACATTTAAGTAAGTGCTGGTGTGACAATTTGCACATTTACAAATTCAGTTTGAAGTGTCTAAGCTTTTTTTCTTCGTTTCTTCTGTTCATATCAACTTGAGTTAATTTTCTCGATACTTTAGTAAAATCTGTTTATTTGAAAACCTATTATAATGCAGGTTTGATTACAAAATTTAAATGTTTTATTCATCAAGTCAAAATTGAAGTCGTGATTTCCTTTCACTAATTTTGTTTCACAAGTAGGGTTTCATTCCATCTATCAGACTTTTTTTAAAATTTAGGTTTCTTAAACTGCATAAGGACTTAATATATTTGCACATGTATGTTTTCGTGCTTTTTCTAAAGCTCTTAGTTTGACTTAAAGCTTTGAAAATATGCAACTTTTAATCGTTTTCAAAATTGTTCTTGCATCTGCATCGTACAGTCATTAGGATTGATGCAGATACAGTGGACCCCAATAATTATTAGTACCCAGGGAGAAGAAAAAATTCTTATTTGTTTTGGTGGCCAAAGAATGATATTGTTTGCCTGGGACATTTAAACAAGGATTATTAAAATAAAGTTTTAACTGACCTTGAATTGTCTGAATATATTTGCGTTGAAATGTTGTTTTGAATACTGTTTGTTGGATTTTAGCCGATCTTTTCTAAGCAAGCATCGTAAAAGTAAAATATGTGGTTCGTTTAAGGGAATTACTGTGACCTTTAAATTGTATTTACCTCATTCTCTCATCCTGTTTGAATAAATACGTCAACGGTATTTCAAAATTCACTCAAATGTTCAATGTTTGCGTGTCGAAATTCATATAGTCGTATACCACTTCAAAATAAATTTCCTACAATCAGCGTCCTTAAATGTATTTTCTTAAATGCATCTGAAGTATATGACCGCTCATGCTACTTATACCGTGAAATCTGCCTTTGAACGACATTTGTTGCATGAAAATCGTTTAAAATAACAATCGTCGTCGTTTACATAACATCAGTTGAATTTTTCATAAGCAAGTTTAAACTGAAAATCAGGGATGGACACGCATAATCATAATTTAGCTTGATACTTAGCAGATCACAATTAACCTCTACGAAGTTCTTGCCGTTAATAATGTAACAGCCTTAAATAAGTAATGAACTTTGTCGAAGTTATTTTGGCTGTCTCCTATGACAAGCAGACACCATTATGATTTAAAATTGCTAAACATGAGAAGTAAACAAAAAAAATTGCCAATGCAGTTGCTTTGAGTTCTAATGAAAGCACCGTCAAATTAATGTACTCTATTAACATATTTTAGTTTTAGAAAAGAAAATTCGGAGCCAAATAGGGTTTTATGCCAGTGTTTCTTTATTATAAAAATTCATAGGTATATGGACGAGTAAATTGCATACTTATATAACATTTAGTGCCTGATTTAGGTGCGAATGCCCGAAAACGGTGGTTGAATATGCATTTCAAAATTAGGTTCATCATAAATTAGATTAGAAAACAAGAACTGACAATACTGTTTGTTTCAATGTTTGGTGCCCTGTGCCATTTTAGTCCAGTCATATTAGTGGTTTCACTTCGGCATTCAAGATAATAAGCTATAAGCTGTAAACTCGTATAAACCTTTATTTTAACATCTTAAACTTGTCTCAAAACCAACTTATGATGGTGTGGACGCTGCTATAGATAACTAAGGTGAAAGGTGAAAAAAACATCTTTTTGCGAATTTTTTGCAAATATCGCGTTTTCTGTAAGTTTTACGGTATTTGTATTTGTTA